>NC_090767.1:34450970-34470970 GCF_036898095.1 Palaemon carinicauda
ATTCAGAAATGGCTATATGTAAATGCTAAGATGGTATTTCTTATTGTATAAATTGTTATATGTTATCAATAATGTTAGGCTTCTATTTCTTTGTGTAGAAATTATATATTATTTATTATCAAGAAGTTGCTCCTACCAAAATACAAACCATCGTCATTTAATAGAAGTATTAATTCAGCAAACCTGAATGTCCATTTAAACTTTTAACGAAGTTGGCATATGGAGGGTAGGCTCCACTTACTAGCCAGGTAGAGCAACTCTCACTTTAACTTCAGCCCCAATTCAGAAATTATGTGGTTCTCTATTATTATTTGTATTTGCTAATATGATTAGGAAACTGTAGCCAATGAGAACACATTCATCCTTGAGTCACTGAAATGGCCCTACAGGTTTGGAGATAAAAGTAAACATCTTCTACCACCCCTTGTCCCCCACTTCCCTTACTCACAAAATGTGACAGAGACGGCTGTTAGTTTTAGTAATACTACGTCGCATTTCTAAAAAAGGTTGACATTATTGTTATGTGTTAATTCTTTATGTGGTGTCACTTCATTTGACTTCTTGAATAAAACCTCCGAAAAAAAGGTAGTTGTCCTACATATTTGATACATTGGATCTTTTCGTATGGATTTTTCCCATGCATAGTAGTCCCAGATGAATAGCTGCCAATTATTTCTTGAAATGTTATTGGAAACAAGATTCAATTTCACAGGGACGTGCTGAAGGGTGCAATTGCATTCATACGTGCCAGAGAGATTTAGATATTGACGAGCGGACCAATCGTCAGACCTTTGAGTGAAGAAGTGCACCAAAGCCACGTTGTCCGTGCGAATGACAAACGGTCAAAATTCTTTGAGTTGGTGGAACCTATGCAATTCCCTTAATTCTTGATCAAATGTGGAGTACTCAGATTCAACACTAGACAGCTTCCTACTGAAAAAAGCCAAAGAGTGTGGTTACCCTATGACCCCCTGCTTGAGTACTACAACAATTATAATGTTTCTACTATCAAAGAGAAAAGGGAAAGATCAGTGAAGCCATGTTTGATAGGGCATTTTTTGCAGTGCAGAAAGCTGTTATGACTTGTCTTTGAAAGAGACATATATGGCTCGAGAGTAGCGACGATGGCTGCAAGGAACCAGTAATAATAGTTGATCATAAACAAAAACTCTTGCATTGCTTTGATGGTTGAGGGTGTGGGGATGTTTTGAACAGCTGATACTCTCTCAGGGAAGGGATGAACTCCTTCAGGAGTGATGCGGTACCCTAAGAAGGATACTTCGTTGATACCAAAGGTACACTTGTCGGACGCCACTGCAAAGCCGTTCTATTGTAGGCAGTCGAGCATGGCACGCAGGTGAAGGAGGTGTTCCTCTTTGAAGGAAGAAGACAAAAGTATGTCGCCCTTGTAACATACTCTGAAGTGGAGGTTGACAAAAAAGCCATTTATGAAGCGTTGAAAAGTAGCTGCTTCACTATTAAGGCTGAAACCGGATGAATGTAGCTGTATGTATTGAAGTCGGTGGTGATGGCAGTCTTGGGGATGTCTTATGAGTTCATGGACATCTGATGACACCCATCCAGTAAGTCAAGCATGGATACAGCCTTTGCTTTGTTGTGAGTAGGAGGTAATTGTGGCAAGGTTTTGTTGGGAGGTAGTTAATCCATTCTGTCTGCTTGTTCATGTGCCAGTAATCCCCACATGGGTGCAGGGAATTTTCTTACTGTAGGAGTATATGTAAGGACAATAGGCATGAGCTTACAGCCTTTTGGCAAAGATACATTTCTTTCAAATCGGCAAACATTTTTCAGTGACTCCAAAACAATTCGGCAGATGACACTTGACTCTTGTAAACACTGATAGCCCTGTTGTCTTGATATGGTGATCAATACTTTTTATAGTGGGAATGGTGGGCATTTTGTGAAGTTTAGGACAGAAAAACTTCTGAGTATGATGTGAGGAGGTGGGCGTAGGTATCCATGGGTGCTCTGATGTGGGGAGTAATTTTGGAGGTTGTGTGTTGAACAAGTGTCGACGAGTAAGAGTCTGTGTTAACTAACTGTTTGTGAGCAACCTCATCCAGGAGGTGGAATTTGGTGAAGAAATCCACATCGAGGATTAGCAATGGGATGTTAGCAAAGAGAAACTTTAAAACGGATTTTGAGCGAAGCGAAAAATCTATTTTTGGGTGAGATAGCCATGGCGTCCTGATGGAAGGTTCCTTTTTGGTAGCTTCCTTGGGTATAAAACTACTAAGATATTCCCAGAGAATTTAACCACAGGTTATCACAGAATTCTAACTTCTGGAGCGAGTATCCCAAAGGTTTCCCTTTAAGACATCGTATATCAACAGGGGACGCATGTCTGAACGCGCCACATAGCTATCTTCACCCCGAACAGAGTTAATGCTTCGGTGTGTAAGGGTTGAGAATAGCTGGGAGCCGCTCCACAGCCAATCTCACTCGTGGCTACTACTGATACTCGAGACGTAAACAAACGGGCGCCATTGCTCAAATGACGTCACGCCCGTCTTCATCCTGAAGCCAGTTGCTTGCCCAACACCATGATACAGTAGAAAAGGGTGGGATCTAAAACTGGACGAAGTAGCAGGGAGGGTCCATCAGGACGCCATGGCTATCTCACCCAAAAATAGATTTTTCGCTTCACTCAAAATCCGTTTTTTGGGCTCAAGCCATGGCGTCCTGATGGAAGAATACCAGAGAATCAATGTATCGTGGTAGATTTTCCCCTAATAGTAAGTGCCAAGGCATTGACAAAACAGCATAGTAATCTTTGATAAAGGACCATAGGGAAGAAGCATCCTGCCCCCCTTGGCAGTGAAGTTCCCATGGGCCATGCCGACGTCAAAGTGGTATTGAAGGGCTATTCATCCTGATAGAAGAACTTGAAGAACTTGGAGATGAAGCCGAATGTTTGGTATTTGTATAGGAACATTCTGAAAATTAGACCAGTGGTGGTTGGGCACTGTGTATTGAGAGTGATGGTTCATCTCCCGGGTAATAAAAGTAAGTATTCGTGTTGGAACCTTACATAATCAGAGTGAATATAAATTAAGAGTTAGCATCTTAATTTCTTCATAACCATAAGGAAAAGGGGGAATAATAAAACTATGACAGGCATGTATTTCATAGTAAGTAGGAGCTGATTGAGACGCACAGGTAATAAAATAGAAATTTTATTTCACAAATGCAGGAATTAAATAATTTACAGCAATAAGTAAAGTTCATTTACAGTAATTATAATGTACATAGTAATAAAGACTTGCTCTTGAATCTGAAAAGGAATTTCAAGTTTATTAGTAGGCACTCGTTCTCGAGGAACGCAAGTCTTTGATTAAAAAACACGTCATGCTCAGGGCATGCGGCACTTGTGTGACAACTATGACATTTCACCTGGGATAAGAACAGTTATAAAAGCACTAAGTGTTTTCGACATCACTATGAATCGCTCGAGGGTCAACATAGGCACCCGAAGAGTTAGAGTCCCAAGTAACTCACTGTTCTACGCAGAGTTAGGTGCAGGTTTCATAACACTACCTGCGGCTACCACAAAATGTTTGACTTCGTGCACTTGTTTCGCATAATGTTTAAAGAAAACTCGCGAGGACTTCCAACCCGTGAAGTTTTTAAGGCTTTCAAAGTCCATACTCTGAAAGAAATTCAGAGATGATGCCACTTTTCTAGGATCATGACCAGCGGGTGTACTGTTAGGATCCGCTCTGCGAATGAAGTAGGTGATTTTCGCTCTTAATTGTTTCAGTGACAGGTCGCTGCCCGATGTTTCTCCTTTGAAGAGTTGGCCTCCACCAAAGTTTGAAGTTCTGCGAAGATAGACCTTGAGGCTCTCTACTGGACATAGAGAGGCATCCTCCTTCAGGGGGCATATTCTCCAAGGGCCCCATCTTTTGGTGGGTAATTCATTTTTGGCGAGAAACGTCGGATCAGGGGAGAGGGTAACTTCACCTGTATCGGTAAACAGGATGTGTCCATCCTCTCTTGATAAAGCCACTATTTCGCTGACTCGAGCTCCTGAAGCGAGAGCAATGAGAAATATAACTTTCTGAGTCAGATCCTTGAGAGGGCATGAATCATTGTCCAAGTTGGAGGCGAAATGGAGCACCTTGTCTAGTGACCAGGAGATCGGTTTCGGTGGGGGTGCTGGGCGTAGGCGAGCATATGCTTTTGGCAGTTTGTTGAAGATGTCGCTGGACAGATCAATTTGGAAAGCATATAGAATTGGTCTGGTCAAGGCCGATTTGCAGGTTGATATCGTATTGGCTGCTAATCCCTGTCCATGAAGGTGAATAAAGAAGGACATGCAGAAATCAATCGTGATTTCTTTAGGATTTTTTGTCTTGACGAAGGAGACCCATTTCCTCCAGGATGATTCATATTGCCGTCTTGTGGATTCGGTCTTGTATTCCTCTAGGAAGTCCAGACTTTTCTTCGAGATCCCAAACCTCTTCTTTGCGGCTAGGGAGAGAAAATCATGAGATGAAGGTCCTTGATTTTCAATGATGAAGCGAAGACAGTCGACTTCTGTACTTGTTGAGAGAGAACTGGGCCCGGGAGAGGGATCAGCTTGGGCTGCAGCTCCAGGACCAGGGGGTACCAGTTGCTCCGAGGCCACTTGGGAGCCACTAGGGCCGCTGTCCCTTTGAAGGTTCTCAGTTTGGAGAGGACTTTCAACAGAAGGTTGGTGGGGGGGAACAGGTAGATCTTGGACCATCTGTTCCAATCCAGTGACATGGCATCCACTGCTTCTGCTTTGGGGTCCTCGTACGGGGCCACATACCAAGGAAGTTGATTGTTGTCGCTCGTTGCAAAGAGATCTATCTGAAGTTCTGGGACTTGGTGAGAGATGAAGGAGAACGATATTGCGTCTAGAGACCATTCCGACTCTATCGGGTTTGTCCGAGATAGAGCATCCGCTGTCACGTTGCGGAATCCTTGTAGGTGAACTGCAGACAAGTGCCACTTCTTCTTCTCTGCCAGACGGAAGATTGGGAGAAGCACCTGATTTATCTGGGGCGATCTTGAGCCTTGGCGATTGAGACAACGAACTACCACCGAGTTGTCTAGGGTTAGACGGATGTGGATCGAAGGCGGCGGGGATAACTTCTTTAGGGTTAGAAGGACCGCCATGGCCTCCAAGATGTTTATGTGGAACGTCTTGAACAGGGGAGACCAGGTGCCTTGAGCCTGTTTTTGGTGGGAGTGACCTCCCCAACCCTCCAGCGAAGCGTCCGTGTGGATGTTGAGTGATGGAGGAGGGTGTTGGAGAGGAATGGACCTTTTCAGGGCCTTTGCTTCTGACCACGGCTTTAGAAGAAGTCGCAGTCTGTTTGGAAGCCGTCTCTTGAGGTCTCTTCGAGCGATGGATGCTGAACGTCTCCAGACTCCCGCGGCATCCTTTAGCTGTGCGCGAAGCACTGGGTTTGTCTCTGAGGCGAACTGTAGAGAGCCTAGAACTCGTTCCTGCTGGCGTCTTGAAATGCGTTTGGATTTCAGCAGTCGCTTGACAGACCCTGCTATTTCCTTCCTTTTCTTCTGGGGGATGGAAAGGCGGTGTGACTGAAGGTTCCAGTGGATTCCCAACCACTGGAACTTCTGAGCTGGAGAGAGGCGAGATTTTTTCTCGTTGATCTTGAATCCCAGGTGTTCTAGGTACTGGGTGACTTTGTTGCAGGATTTTACACAATCTTCGGGCGATGGAGCCCAGACTAGCCAGTCGTCGAGGTAGGCCATCACCTGGACGTTTCGTAGGCGGAGCTGTTGTACTATGGCATCCGCCAGTTTTGTGAAGATCCGAGGGGCCACGTTGAGGCCGAAGGGCATGGCCCGGAAGGCGTAGCTCTTCCTTTGGAGTCGAAATCCTAGGTAGGAGGAAGCGTGATGGTTCATTGGAACGTGCCAGTAGGCATCCGCCAGGTCTATGGAGACCGTGTAGGAACCTCGAGGTAGAAGGGTCCTTATCTGTTGAAGAGTCAGCATCTTGAACTTGTCGTTCGCTATGAACTTGTTGAGGGGGGATAAGTCCAGAATGACTCTGAGTTTGTCTGAGTCTTTCTTGGGGACACAAAACAGTCTCCCTTGGAACCTGGTGGACTTTACCTTCCTTATCACCTTCTTGTTCAAGAGATCTAGGACATATTCTTCCAGAAGAGGGGTTGATTGTTGGAAGAATTGCTGGAAGATTGGGGGTGGTTGAGTCCAACTCCAGCCTAGACCCTTCTTGACGATGCTGTGTGCCCAGGGATCGAAGGTCCAACGATCCTGGAATTGGCGGAGTCTTCCTCCCACCGGAAGCACTTCATTGCTTCTGGTGTCCCGAGGGCTTGCTGCCTCGGCCGCTAGCTCCCTTTCCTCCTCTGCCTCTGGAGGGACGGCGAGAGGCGTCTTTGCTTGCACCCTTGTATGAGCCTCTACCTTTGGGACGAAAGGTAGTTGACTGTTGCTCGAAAGCAGGGGTGAAGACCGGTGACTGTGACAACACCGGTTGGGGGACCAATTGAAAGGTCTGTTGTGGTTGGGCAACCACTTGGGAGGTAGCGGGTCCCGGAAACTGACGTCTTTGTTGACGTTGCTGGGGTTTCTGTTTTTGGGATTTCCTCTTAGGTTGAGGTCCGTCGTCCTGAGAGGGTTTCCTTTTCCTGGACATGCCCCACTTGTGGAGAAGGTTCCTATTCTCCGTGGCGGCTCTGTCGGTGATTTCCTTCACGAGGTCAGAGGGAAAGAGGTGTTTACCCCAGATGTTGGAGGAAATCAGCCTCCGGGGTTCGTGTTTCACGGTGGCACCTGCAAACACGAATTCACGACAGGCTCTCCGAGCCTTTATGAAGTGGTACAAGTCCTTCATCACGGTCATCAGGTGGGATTTGGAGAGTACCATGTAGTGGTCTGGTACTCTGGTGTCACAGGCCATAATTTCAAGTTGGACTTGATGAGATAAGGATGCTGCGAGCCTCTCCTTCGTATCTTGTTCCCGACGAAGGAGGTGATCGTTGAGCTTAGGGAGGTCTTCATTAAACTGACGTCCGGCGACGTCAGGATCTAGCTTTCCCACGACGAAAGTATGCTGGACATCCTTCCAGTTTCGAGCGTCAGGGGGAGTTACTATGGAGAAGGGTCTGCACTCCTCCAGTGCAGGGCAGGCTTTCCCTTCTTCCGCAGCTTTAAGGCACGCAGCTAAGGCCTTTTCCAGGAATGGAAGAATCGCACTTTCAGGTGCGACATAAGTAGGGTGCTTCTTGCTCAGGGCCGGAAGCTTAGAGCAGGTAAAGCCCCTACTCTTGAATGTGGTGGCTAGCATAGCCTGGGCCTTTGCGAGATCGAACACTATCTCTTCCTTCGGTTCGGTCTCTTCCTTCGAGGCAGGTTCAGAACGCAGACGGACGTAACAGTCCGGGTAGGCCTCAAAGTTTGGGAAGAACTCCACGTCTTCCAAGGGGACCGTGCCGATCTTATCGCTGACAAAGATCCTGCCGGTCGCGATAACCATATGCTCAGCATACCTCCACGGGTTGGCATGTGAGCAAGCGGGGAGATCCTTAACCGAAATCCTCTTCGGTTCTCTGGATCCCATCATGGACCTGATGAACTCCTGATTCTCCTTCAACCTGTCGTCCATGACAGCTCTAATCAGTCGGATCATTTCTTGAGTGGAAGAAGAGGGATCCGGGGTCGAGGAGGTAGACGGAATAGACACTTCCGTCGGTGTAGGAGTAGGAGGGGGGATGGACGGAGGAGCGACCTCTTGCTCCGACTCGGCGTATTCCACCTTGTCTTCGTCATCTTCGGCTCCTTGAGCCATAAGCGTCTTCTCGGTGTCTTCCGAGACATCCGACATCTGTTCGTCATCTCCGGAATCCAGGCGACACTCATGCATGGACTGAGCCATGACAACATCAGGTTCCACTGTAAGTTGGACAATGGGAATCACGTCTTTGGGTACCACTAAATCAGGGGAGGCCTTAGGGAACAGGAGTGACCTCAATTCTTCTGTGGCCAGGTAAGGGCCGGTGGCATTTTTCTGGAAGCCACGCACCCACTTGCGTAGCTTTTCACGAGAAATGTCTCTGACCTCCGCTGAGGGAGGGTTATGGAAGGCGTCAGCCATGTGAGCCTGGCAGACCGTACAGTTCAGTGGATTCCAAAACTTCAGATCCCCTTTCTTGTCGGCACAAGGGGCGTGAGTCCTGCAAGCCGTATGCCCGTAAAACTGCGGGCGTTTCACAGCGCAGAAGGCGAAGTCACACTTCATCTGCTCCTCCTGTGGAAGAAAGAGAAAATGAGTATGGGGGAGTCATAAGAATGGCTCTTAAACTAAGTTAATATTAATTATTAATTTTAACTTAAAGAAGGGTGTGATGCATAGAGATTGAAATAGTAAAGAGAACATACTCCATGCATCTCGCCCGGCTGGTTACCGTAAGCTTTGTCCTTGGATAATCCGAGAGACCGAAGGCACCGGATAGTATTCCTTAGAGTTCCATAGGGCAATGGAATTCCGTGGAAAAACCAAGGGTAAGATTGGGACCGAGATCATTCGGTCCCAAACTAGGGGCTAGATGGCCTCCTTTTAAGGTAACTGCTTCCGGCAACCAGCCGTGCAAAGATGCACGCAGCATGCTGGAATTAGAAGAGTGCAAAGAGACAGCATGATCCCTAACAGAACAGTACCAAGGTATTGATCTTAATAGTGGAAACAGTCCATCTGTTTGCGGTATAGGGCTATCAGTATCATATGATAGCTAGAAGAAGGGGGTGCAAGTATTCTTGACGCCTCCGGGGGTTTCCGGCAAGCCGCCGGCATGCCGGAGGTCGCTCCGACAGAGTTTCTGGCATTAAGACAGACAATATGTAAGTCAAGAGTATACCAGGGTGGCGGCCGCCGGTACAACGGCGGCACGCCGGCAGGGGAGCGGCGGCTCCGGCAGTCGGAGGATGCCGGTTTGGTGACTGGGACAATGTATAGCGGAACCGGGTTGCCGGCAATAGATGCCGGCACTCCGGCGGCCGACCGGCGAGCGGACGACAAGCTAGGAGGGAGGAGAGCCGCCGGTAGGAGCCGGCGGCAGTCGGCAGTCCCCCGGCACACAGGGGGCTGGCGGCAAGGGTAGGGAGAGTCACCAAGGTAGGAGGCGGGTATCGCCGACAGTGGAGGCGGCAAGAGACCAGCACCCGGATAGTGAGAGAGACAGGGGGGGGGGGGGAGGGATGCAGGAAGTTCAGTCATGGACTCCGGACATCCCCCCCCTGAGAGGGTGTACCCATGATAGAGACAGGCTCTATCATCCAGGAGCAGGGGTCACTGAGGACCGGGAGCTAGGTAGCCCAAGGGAGGGCTAGGGGACACCCAAAGAGGGGGAGCCCCCCATATGCAGAACACATCTAGATACTAACCCCATAGGACACTATGAAGGGTATATGTACCAGAGCGGACTGCACAGGGAAGCTCGGGTAGCCCTACTACTCCACCCTAAGGAGGAGTTGTAGGACAGGGGACAGGTGGGTATAGACTAACCTAAGCATAGGCTAGGCTATACAAGAGATAGGTGGGGAGGGGAGTAGAGAGAAGTCTTCCAAGGAAGGGTTTCTGTACCAGAGCGGCCACTAGGGAAAGGGAGGACACTCCCTAACCTAAGATAAGGCAGATCGGCTGAAACGGTGCATGGGTACAGTTTCAGCAGGGAACAGAGAAACCTTCCTAACCTAACCTAGATCAGGGCTAATAGTCCTGAACTAGGAAAGGTAGAAGACATATCGCTATCGCAGGATAGTCATAGACTAATCCTAGCCATAGAGGTAGGGCTAGCCTAACCTCACTCTCGGACGCAACCCTAAGGGGGGTTCATTCCCATAGGGAGGACTGAGAGGCGATAAATACTCCATTAGACACTTGATCCCTTTACTCAGAAAGGAATCAAGGCTAATTAGAGGGAATGCCAAGGCAGGGGATGAAGGAAGCATATAGGGGTCCTACAAGTAGGTTAGGTTAGAAAGAGACACTAACTAACCTATCCCCTATATGGTCCCTGAAGGCGAAAGAACATTGCATCACGGTCGAAAGTATTGTAAAATAATGCCCCTATCTTCATAACTTAGCCTAGGATCACTAATAAAATCATGCATGAACACTTATGTACAGGCGCTCTGGCCTGGGGGCTATAGAAGCCGACTGGTATGAGGTCAATCGATGACCGATAAAAAGCGTCGAAACACGATATAAAAGTTCCTAGCTATGAAGACTAAATAAACTAATGTATTTGATTAGTAAAAAAGGCCGGAAGCGTTGTTGTGGCTAACTAAATAAGGCATGCATAACAACAACGACGCCATAAAATGGCGGGTCCGGTAGAGGCACAGCTCTGCCACAAAACAGCAATTATCTCGGAAAGTAATATTTACTTTACGGCCAGAGCTTAACTAAACAATACTGGAACCTTGTACTCAACTTTCCAGATGATGGTGAGGCTGAAGGTAGCGACATAACGTAGATGCAAATCGATAAAAGAAGCACAGGGAAAATCCGTCTAAGTAGGGCAGCTACTAAACAAAGGATGAAGACGGGCGTGACGTCATTTGAGCAATGGCGCCCGTTTGTTTACGTCTCGAGTATCAGTAGTAGCCACGAGTGATATTGGCTGTGGAGCGGCTCCCAGCTATTCTCAACCCTTACACACCGAAGCATTAACTCTGTTTGGGGTGAAGATAGCTATGTGGCGCGTTCAGACATGCGTCCCCTGTTGATATACGATGTCTTAAAGGGAAACCTTTGGGATACTCGCTCCAGAAGTTAGAATTCTGTGATAACCTGTGGTTAAATTCTCTGGGAATATCTTAGTAGTTTTATACCCAAGGAAGCTACCAAAAAGGAACCTTCCATCAGGACGCCATGGCTTGAGCCCAAAAATTATATTTGTCACTCACAAAATATAACATAAGGGCTCCTTAAAACTAGGTGGAGATCACAGATCGGTTGGCAGCTACTATTTGGACTTTGGTAGTCTTAGACAGACTAAGTTGTCTACCAAAAGCTTCTTTCTGTACTTCCATCATGTAAATACAAAAGAGTGCAGAGAGGGCAGGCCACTGCCAAAAGCCCTGTTCTTCTTAAAAGCCTTTAGGCCACTGTCCACTGTTTACACATTTTTACACAGCAATGCGCGTCAGTCAGCTAATGCATGAAATGCCAAGCTTAAACGGCTTCTTTTAAATGTGATTCTGCTGTTAGGTTATATCAGAGAGGTTTTAGGAATGAAACTAAACTTTTTTAATGGATAACGAGCCTATATATAAGTACTTGCAAGCAAAAACCTCACTAAATTCAAACAAGATAATGCAAGAAAAGCCAAGCATAAACTGCTTCTTTTAAAAGTGCGGGGACAGAGCAAGATATACAAAAAAAAAAAAAAAAATTTAAACACTGAATGATCGTGTGCGAAACATTTGTGGTATAATGCCCTATATTCCTTAGATTAGTTCCGTCCAAAAAACATATATACAGTTATATAAAACTATATTTTTACTCCTACTAATATTTTAGATAGACATTAACTTTGAAACATATAATTCTTCTTATATAAATTTTGTATGTTTATTTCATTCATTGCCCTTTTTTTCAACTCACCTATGATACCTAGAATTTCTTAAATAGGACCTTTCTTTATTTGTGTTAGTTAAAGCACTTGAAACTCAGTTACATACCATATCTTCCCTTTCAAAACTATGCTCCAAACCATAACCCTCAGGGAATCTTTCAAAATTACAATCAATCTTATTCTCGACCGTACCGTTCATCTTTGACATTGAATACGATAAATCTTCTTTACATATTCTAACTTAAAATCGAATTTATCCAAATTTTATATTATCTTAGCAATGTTTGTATTCATACACTCTTTCCTAATATATTATTATTATCATTTTATTATTATTATTATTATTGTTATTATTGTTATTACTATTATTATTATTATTATTATTATTATTATTATTATTATTATTATTATTATTAATATTATTATTATTAATAATATTTTCATTATTATTATTAGCAAAGGAAAAACCCTACTTTGAAAAGCAGGATACTATAAACCCAACGGGAAAAATAGCAGAGTCAGGAAATGATATAAGGAAGTAATTAACCGAAGGAGAAAAAGTGAATAAAATATTTTATAAACTGTATCAACCTCAAAACATATGTCATATATAAACTATAAAAAGACTTATATCAACCGGTTCAGCATGGAAACATCTGTTGCAAGTTTGAACTTTTGAAGTTCTACCGATTCAAATTACCGATAAAGATCATTCCAAATCATGGTCAAAACAGCAATAAAACTTCTAAAATATTATTAGTATTCAGCCTCACGATTTTGAAAGCAAGGCTATTAGAATTAACTGCATGCTTAGTATTACGAACAGGAGGTATCTCTCTGGAAAGATATGAAGGTAAAGAATGATTAGGAATACGAAATATTTCATGCAACATACAGAACCAACTAATTGAACTACGGTGCCAGAGATCAATATCTACATTAAGAACACGAAATTTATTAGACCGTAAGTTTCTGTCCAAACAATTCAGATGAGATTCAGCAGCTAAAGACCAGGAAGAAGAACATTATTCGAAACAATGTAAAATTTAAGAATTAAAACAAGTCTCCAGAGTAGATCGATTATTGAAAATATCAAAATAGCTCAAAAGCCAGTTTACTGTGAATTGAAAGATGATACAGAGCTGATGTGTTTGTGAAAAGTAAATTTGCTGTTGTGAATCACACCTAAATGTTTATAAGAGTCATACAAAATTTAAGAAACATTATCAATGCTGAGATCTTTATGTTAAGGAGCCATTGTCCTTGTTCTGCTTACAATACTCTGAGTTTAGTTAAGATTAAACTTCAAGCCCCATAACTTGCGCCATGAGATTATTTTAGCTAGATCTCTTTTAAGGGATTCAGCAATCCGATATCTACCTACATATGCAATAGGGTTGTTTTTTAGAACAAACCACGTGTCATATGTATAAAGTATGAAAAATAAAGGACCAAAAACACTACAATAAGGATTACAAGATATCACATTCCTATACTGACTATAGTGTCCATCGACACCAATTTGCGATCTATTAATTGAACATTCAATAAAGATGCTAAGAAACGACCCACACACCCCCAAATCTGCCTTTCTTGACTGGAAGAGGTTATATAAATATTCAAGCTCTGACAAAATAAAGTCCAGTTGCATTTACAAGTCTCTCAGTTACAACTTAACTGCTCTTCGGCACATTGTTGACCACCGGAGTGTTAAACTACCTCCCTTGCCTTACTCCTTGATGATGTTGTCCTCAGACACTGACTAAGCCATAAACACCACACCTCTGCGACTTTAACCTGATTCCCAAATGTTGAAGTCAAGTTTTGCTTCTAGAGCGTAACCCTGTCAAACACTAAAGCTGAATATGTTTTCACTACTATCCTTGGGGACACTTCCCTGAAATCTCCAATTGGCTGTGCAAAGACGGGGACACCCCATAATGTATGAAGACCTCAGATCTTACGTCCTAGAGCAGTACTCGCTATCAGCGACCACCCACATAGCTAAACTTTTTTAGCTCACAATAACGTTTGGGACTATATGGCTTCACTCTCTCTCAGGGACATGACCAGTATTGTTCACCTGCCTCCTAATGCGGCGTTTCTGGTTGTGAAGTGAATGTACCTAATGCAATTTGGGCAACGTGCTTACACGAATCTGTACGTATGTCATCCCCAATGTTGATATTTTTCCCAAGAAGTTCCTGATGACCAAAGTCAATGCCTTATGGACAGCCACTTCAGTACCTTCTGGACCTCCCCGTACGCCTCCATTTCTAAGGAGGTGTACGAACTATTCAACTTTGACCGAAGTTAACGTGGGTGCCATAGGACACAGTCGCGCACCCTCTGACGTGCCAGAGCGGCGACAAAGCAGCCCACCACCCGTACATACCACACCTTGTTTACGCCTCAACCACCAACCTGGTCAGTCACTTACCGACACCCATCAGCCGCAGTTAGTCTACTACCACTTCAAATTCAGGGCTGCGACGAAGAAATTTGCGAATCGTTGTCAGTGGATAAAAATGTATATGTATGCCATAACTAGTGGCGGTGGCCTCCCCCTTCACTAATCTTTTCTTTTTACATGACGCAGGTACGGCTGTGTGATTCTTGATAGACACGTGTGCTTACGGTTCTTTTATGCCAAGACTACTCTACAGGACATGAGGTAGTATGTCTAAATCTGCCAACATATACCTGGTAACTGCCAACGGATATGTGATACCTATGCATGGTTATAAAACCCTCAGATTATTGATTAGAATCGCCAAATATACTTGGAAGTGTTTCGTTGCTGACGTCAAATAGCCAATTCTCGGAGCGCACTTCCTCTCCCATTTCCATCACCTGGCTGACGTAGCTCACCAACTGTTAGTCAATGAGGATTCATCCTCCTCAACACCTTTCCAACCTATCCCCTCTCCCCTAGCTTTCTACATCAGCAAACCCGTGGATACATAATCCCAACTTCTCAAATTATACCCAGATGTTTTCCTTTAAGAATTTCGTCAAACAACCATGGTTTCAGAATAATACGGTATTTATAACCATATAGAGACGACGGGTGCCACAGTTTTCAACAGATTCTTATGTCTGTTACCGTATCGATTGGCAACAGCTAAACAAATATTCGTCGAAATAAAAAAAAAATTGCTTTTGCCAATGGGCCTCCAGTCTATCATCCTCCAACTTTCACATAGTCCCGAAGAAAGTTGGCACTCTACGTCCGAGTTGGAAATACAAGCCCCTGAACTGCAGACAGAACAGGTTCACTGCACTCTCCCATACATCGCCGATGTAACTTCCTACTTGTACAAATCCAAGGTTTTCTCTACGTTCTACATCCTAAAGGGGTATTATCAGGTGCCCTTGAACCCAAAGGAAATCCCAATACTGCCATAACCCCCACATTGGGTACATAGAATTTCAATAGCTCCTTTTGTTGCCTTTGTTATGCTGGGACCACTTTTCAACATCTCATGGACAGCATCCTAGGGGAATTCTACTTCTGTGAATGTTACGTGGACGACATGCTTTTCTTCTCTTTTTCCAAACAGGTACACCTCTTTCATCTATGCACCATGCTCGATCACCTACAACAGAATGGCCTTGTGATACTGCATGAGAAGTGCACTTTGGCACCAACGAAGTATCATTCTTAGGGTACCACTTCTCTCCTGAAGGAGTTCACATCCTCCATGAGAAGTAGCAGCCATTCAGAACTTCCCCACAGCTTCGACCATGAAAGCGCTGCAAGAATTCTTAGTCATGATCAACTCTTATCACCGTTTCCTGCCATAAATCACCACATCTTGCCCCCTCTATTCCTCCGTCAAAGGAAAGCCAAGACACCTGAAGTGCAGTCCTATTCCAGAAGGGGCCTTCTGCAACGACATGAAAGCCATATCAATCACTGCTGCTCTTACTTTTCCTGTGCCACATTGACCTCTCCTTTTCTTCACCGATGCTAGTGATGTCACTATTGTGGCAGTCCTCGAGCAGGTGTTCAATGGCTCTACACGCCCATTGGCCTTCTTCAATAAAAAGCTGTCCATAACGGAATCCAGCTACTTTACCTTCGAATGCAAATAGCTGGTAGTGCATTTAGCTGTCACTAACTTTCCTCCATTTCCTGGAAAGAACGTCATTCATCATTCGCAAGGATCACAAGCTTTGTTTTCATAAAGCCATTAACAGGGAAAATTCAACGTCCACCTCGTGTATATCTGACCTATCAATAATGGACATCATTATCGAATCTCCTGTGTATCACTCTTCCTTAGAACAATGCATACAACCCTGCTTTCACCAGTATGGTTGAACATTATCATCGTACCATCAAAGCAGTGTTGATGTCCCGCTGCAAGCGCTCTGACTGGTTTACCCAGTTTCTCTGGATCCTTCTGGTATTCAGAACCACTCCTAAAGACGCTGTGGATGTCTCGGTATCTGCAATGGTGTATGGCAACCTGTTGGTTTTCCTTGCCGGAATTCTTCCATCTGAAACCTCTTCCGAAAATCTCCAGTCTTATGTTCTGGATAGTCAAGAATGGCATTAACATTTTCAGTTTCAGGCCTGACATTACCTCCACCCACAATATGTCCCAAGTAAGTAACTGTAGCTTGACCAAAAGCAAATTTTTTGTAAATTTTTTGTTAACTGGGCTTCTCTTAATCTATCAAAGAGCATATTCAAACGTTTCATAAGCTCTTCCCAAGAATCTCCTATCACCAATATATCATCTTGATATGCAAATACTCCCTCTGAACCCTGAATAGTGTAGTTAATTATGCGTTGAAATGTGGATGGGGCATTTGTTAAACCAAAAGGCATTAGTTCATACTGGAATAACCCGAAAGGAGTTATGAAGGCCGATATAAGCTTGGCTCTAGATGTTAACTTCACCTGATAAAACCCTTTAAGGAGATCTATCTTATCTACATACGTTGCTTGGCCCACAAAGTCTATAAGGTCATCTAGACGGGGTAAAGGGTAATTATCCTTAACAGTAGTAGAATTTACTCTCCTGTAGTCTGTACACAGTTGCATGCTGCCATCCTCCTTTGGTACCAATAGACATGGAGACGCCCATGGTGACTTGCTTGGTATAGCTAAACTGGCACTCAAAAGATATTCCACTTATTTCATCACTAGTTTCTGGGCCGGGCTGATGCAATAAGGGTGTTGTCTTATGGGAGCAGTTCCTAGTAGAAGTTCGATGCCATGGGTGAGGACTGTACACTGACCTGGGTTTTTCCCATGAGGTTCTGGGTAAGAGTAAATAGGATTTTCAAGTCCTTCTGATTGAAAAGGAGAAATATGTTGACATGCGTTTTCAGTCTTTCAGAGCAGCACAATTATCTACAAAACTCCACGAATAGATGAATTCAGGTTCACTTACTTCAGTTTTCTCGTTCTTGACCTTAACATTACCATTTAAAATTTTGTCTCCATAACCAGTTTCAGTATTCCTGGAATGATACCTTTCAAGCAGATTGGCATGGATAATTTGAGTACTTTTCCTTCTATCGGGGGTTTCAATCACATAGGTATGGTTATTGACATTTTTAACTACTTTATTTGGACCAAAGAATTTGGAGGAAAATGGGGATCCAGGGAAAGGAAAATATGCTAACACCAGATCTCCTGGGTTGAACTTCCTAACTTTCGTTTTTTATCAAAACTATTTATCATTTTAATTTGAGCTTTGCTTAAGTTTTCACTGGCTATTTTACGGACTTTGGAAAGGGTTTCTTCAAAGTTACTCAAATATTGTTGAACAGTTACAGTCTGATTAGAGTGTGGGGGCTTTAACCATTAATCTTTAAGGAATGCAAGGGGTCCTCTCAATAATCTCCCATATACCAATTCAAAAGGAGAAACACCAAGGGATTCCTAGGGGAACTCACGTATAACAAACGACAAAAACTGTACTCCTTCATCCCAATTAAGATTGCTCTCTAAACAAAAACGTTTTAAACATACTTTTAAATGTTTGGTGCCATCGTTCAAGGACTCCCTGATATTCCGGATGATATGTAGATGATAAGCTATGTTTTATATTCAATTCCTTAAGGATTTCTGAAAAGAGTTTACGTGTAAAGTTAGAACCACGATCAGTTTGGATATCCTTGGGGATCCCGTAAGTAGTAAAGAAACTTGAAAGGTGTTTAGCATTATTTTACGGCAGATATATTCTTAAGTGGATGGCCTCTGGAAAACGAGTACTGGGACAAATAAGAGTTGATAAATATTGGTTACCACCATTCGTCTTAGGCAAGGGTCCAAAACAGTCTATTACTAATTTCTCAAAGGGCTCATGTGGAACTAAAATGGGCTGTATAGGTGCTTTAGGAATTACTTGGTTAGGTTTGCCAGCTATTTGGTATACATGACCTGTCTTTATGAAATCTCCTATGCCTTTCCTCAGATTTGGTTAAAAGAACTTATCAAGTATTCTATAGTAAGTTTTGTATGGTCCCAAATGACCACCTGGTCCATCATGTGCAATTTCCATTATATGAGTGCCTACTGAAGAAGGAACAACAATTTGGTATTTCTCATTCCAAGTATCAAGATCTGAATAGTTAGAAGGACGGTAAAAACGCATTAGGATACCATTATTATGATAAAAAGATGGGGATTTATTCAAAGATTTTATTTGAACAGCCTTATCATGCAAACAAGATAAAGATTGATAGGACCTCTGGGCAGCTTCTAGTTTATCTCTAGACATTACCTTAGTTAAGATATCACTATCTACTACTTTTTTCCTGCTTGGGACCGAGTTACTATATGTGCTGGGGCTTATTCAAGATCTACCTTCTCATTATCCATCAAAAGTTTGTCCAAAACTACCCTATCATCCAAGGGGTTATCAGTGACAATTAAATTTGGTACAATTAATTTCCCAGCTAAATCATTACCCAATAGCAATGAAACTCCTTTTACTGGCAATTCTGTATCAATCACCCCTAGTTCAACTTTCCCTTTTACAAGTGGACAATCAAGGTAGACATTGGCAAGGGAAATGGATGAGATTCCAGTAAGATCCCTTACAACCACCTTCTCACCAGTTAGATTATTCTCAACATTAGGTAAAGCCTTACTATGCAACAAAGTTAAAGCAGCTCCAGTGTCTCGTAATATAGTGACCTTAGACTTCGGTTTTTTTCTCCCCCAAGGCTATTATACCTTCATACTTAAAATCATCAAACACATCTGGTATATTTGCTTGCACATGCGAAACAGGTTTACTCTGGAAGGTTGAAAATTTTACGCTGGGTTTCATAAAAACAATACGATAGTTATCAGATCCTTTACATTTAGGGTCGTTACAATTACGAATAGTATGTCCTTCTTTCTTACTCTAACTACATTTAGGATTATCAGAACCTTTGGGATTATCATCTGAAACTTGGGATTTTCCTTAAACTGGTTTTACAAAAATCTCAGCTTTTTTATTAGGAATAGACTTATATATTAAGGAATAAGTCAGCCAATGAAGCAGCCTTTAGTAAATCTTTCTCCTGCCTATCTTCAATATAGAGCATTACATTAATGGGAAGTTTCCATTTAAATTCTTCAAGAACCATTAAATTCATCAGTTCTTCAAGAGAAGTGACTTCAGCATACTTAAGCAATTTCTTGATAGCTCTAATCTTGTCAAAAGCAAATTCTAGGAAAGTTTGGATATATGATTTACATAAGTTACGAAAAGCTTGTCTATATCCTTCCTCTGTTATGGAAAATGCATCTAAGATTGTTTTCTTAACCTGGTTATAATCCTTAGTGTCATCCAGATGCCTAACAACCTGAGCAGCTTTTCCTGACAATTTAGGTTTAAGGAGCCATACCCACTGTTCAGCAGACCAATTAAGGTGATTAGCAGTTTCCTCAGATACCCAAAAATAATCCTCTGAATCATACTCTGTGAATGAGGGATCTAACTTTATATTTTTAGTCAGGTCAAAGAGAGATAACTCTTCTTCCATTTGCCTATTCTGAAGATTAATTGAAGCCCTCTCAGGTTCCACCTTGATAGTTAAACTGGATTCTAATTCTAATTTAACTTTCTCCCTTTCAAACTTTTCTCTTCCTTCCCTAGCTGGAAATTCTAACTCAGCTTTCTCCATTTCAAATTTTTCTCTTTCTTTCTCTTTCCATTTAAAAAACTCACGCCTCTTTTCAGAAGCTTGCAAAGCTAACTCTTCCTCTCTTAAAGCTAACGGAGCTTTTTCACGCTCGACTGCAAGACGTTCAAACTCTAGCTGATGTTAAATTGTAAGGGAAGGGGTTTCTGGAACAAGATACTGCATAGCTTCGTCACCCGAGGTTCCAATATGTATATAGTGAGCAATTATCACTTT
>NC_090767.1:34475970-34480970 GCF_036898095.1 Palaemon carinicauda
TGAATGTTCATTTAATAAATCCATAATTTTATTGATTGAAGCTAACTGATTCCTTAGTTCTGACATAATCAATTCATCTTTATGAGTCAAGAACTCAATTTTCTTATTTTGATTACTAATTTTAAGACGATTGGAAATTCCTAAACCTAAACTTGCAACAGACCCAAAGATGCTTAATGCAGCATAAATAAACAGATTCCGTCTTTCTTTATGTTCGTGTCCTACAGTCCACATCAAAAGGTCATAAGCCAAAGATCCTGTCTCGCCAGTCTTATTTTTCAAGTCATCAGATAGCATCTCTGCAACTTTTAATGTTGATCCAAGCAAACTCTTTGTAGTCAAATGAAAATGTCTTCTATGCAACTCATCTAATGATGCAGAAAACCTTGAAATGGCGGTTCTTAAGCTAATGACATCATTCTCTTGAAGAAAAATTGCTTGCATATTCACTTCTACAATTACTTTGGTTGACGTAATAAAAATGTCTTCTTGTCTTTCAACTATATTGCCATATTTAAAATATATATTTTTAGTATTAGAGCTCATCCCATACGAGAAAAATGTCTGAGCGAACAATATCACTCCCAACAACAAAAAATTCATCTTGGAAACCTGTTACGAGAAAAAATATATGTAATTACTCCTGTATTAAAAAGAAAACTTTTAATCACATAAAACAGAATAAAATTTTCCTTCACTTCTTTTCCTCTCTTTTTTTTTTAATTTCTTATGTGAGCCAATGGTACTATTCTCTCATCCGTGGGTTGGGATACGTTTTGAACTCTAAACCTATTGGCCGCTAATGTTTCCAAAATGTTAAATGGGCCTTCAAACTTAGGTGTTAGTTTATAATTGAGCCCTTTTCTGACATTGATTTGAATATAGATGTTATCACCCACGGTATATGTTTTAGTTGGTTTCGCTATTTTATCATGATTCCTTTTCATTATGATTTGTGATTCTTCTAAATTCTTTTGAAGGATATCATATCGACTTATACTTGCATTTATACATTCTTTTAAAGGATTTGATAGATTAGTTGTAGGCGTTAATACATGGAAAGGTGTTCTAACTGGGGTACCATACAATGCTTCATGCGGTGATATTTTAATTGATATATGATATGAATGATTCAGAGTACTCAGTGCCGCCGGTATTGCAATATCCCAGTTGGGGTCTGATCCCCCTAGTGTTACCCTCAATATATTTAATATCTTCCTATTTGCTCTTTCCACTAGCCCATTCGACTCTGGGTGATATATCATGGTATTTATTTTCTTTATGTTGGGGAATTCACACAATGAGGTAAGAAAGTGATTATTAAATTCACCACCCGAGTCTGAGATTATCATGTGTGGAATTCCATGTTTACAAATGTAACACTCGTAAAACTTCCTAGCGCATTCAATCGCAGTTTTAGTTTTAAGCGGTATTAGTTCTGTATATCGAGTTAAAGCATCTATAATTACTAAGAGGTGCTTATTTCCTCTGTCTGACTCGTAAAATCCTGTTAACAAATCTAAATGTATTCTTTCAAAGGGTTGATTGGGCACAGGATAAGCTCCTAGGCTGACAGGTGTTTTCGTATGCCCTTTGTTTTCCTGACATGTGCGACAATTAGCCATGTGTCTTTTTATATCTGTAAGCATTGTATGCCAATAAAACAATGATTTGGCTTTCTGTGACATTAATGAGAACCCAGGGTGTCCATGTAATGGATTTGAATGCAACCAATTCAGGACAGTGGAAATAACTGAGATTGGTACTACTACCTGGTCGTTAGTTACATGTGGTGTATTGCGGGTTTTCCTTGTCACAGTCCTACACAGAATATTATCTTTGATTATATAATTCTGCTGCTTATACTTTATATATTCCTTTTCTTTATGATTGCCTTTCAAAGCATTTATAATTGTTTCTATTTTCTGATCTTTTCTTTGCTCAGTCTGTAACAATTCAGCACTCCAGCCTAAATCTTCTTGTTCAGATATTGTTTTTACAATAGGCATGGATGTTGATATATCTATTAATTGAGCTAAAGGCTCCGTACAAGATGACACGGGGTTGCGTGATAATGCATCCGCAATGATATTTGCTTTCCCAGGTAAATACCCGATTCTTGCGCCAAAATCTTGAATGATCAAATGCCACCGAGTTTGTTTAGGGCTGTGATTGAAGCCTTTAAAGAACTTGGTT
The DNA here is from genome assembly GCF_036898095.1 of Palaemon carinicauda. NCBI lineage: Eukaryota > Metazoa > Arthropoda > Malacostraca > Decapoda > Palaemonidae > Palaemon > Palaemon carinicauda. The sequence goes on from NC_090767.1 coordinate 34,478,167, forward strand.
AGTGGTTTATGGTCGGTAAGAACCTTAACGGGATAACCATAAATTATGAACTTAAAATGCACTAGCGAATTAACAATAGCTAGTCCTTCCTTGTCTATTACTGCATACTTACTTTCGGAAGTTCTCAATTTTCGAGAATAGAAAGCTATCGGGAAAAATTGTTTATCATATTGCTGAAGCAATACCCCTCCTACTCCTAAGTCTGAGGCATCTGTTGCAATGAAGAATTCCTTACCGAAGTCAGGAAATTTTAAGATAGGAGAACTACACAGTTTATCTTTCAAAGTATTAAACGCCTGTTGATGTTGCTCAGACCATATGAAATCTACGCCCTTCTTCGTAAGATCAGTTAAAGGAGCGGCTATTATTGAATAGTTGCGTATAAAACGCCTGTAATATCCACTACAACCCAGAAATTGCTGTATTCCCTTGACATTAGTAGGTATGGGAAAATTACGTATAGCCGACACCTTATCATGGACTACTTTAAGACCTTGGCTTGACACCATGAAACCCAAATATATTAATTCTGTTTTGAAAAATTCACACTTACTAATCTTTACCCTTAAGTTATGTTGTCTTAATCTCTGTAGTACTATTTCTAACTTACGTAGATGTTCTTCTAAGGTGTTGGAAAAGATTACAAGATCATCCGTATAGGCATGCAATATATCCCCTAACAAGTCTCCAAACACTATGTTAATAATTCTTGTAAATGTTATAGGAGCACAACGTAAACCAAAAGGCCTCCGTAAAAATTCATAATGTCCCCTGGCTGTGCTGAAGGCTGTGTATGGGATACTATCTTCTTCTAATGATATCTGGTGAAAGCCTTTAAGTAAGTCCAAACTGGTAAAATATTTATTCTGACCTAACAAAGACAAAATATCGTCAGTACATGGCACTGGGAATCGATCAGGGATCGTTTCCTCGTTTAGACGACGAAAGTCGACGCGGATACGCCATGTTCGATCTTTTTTCGGTACAACTATTAAAGGAAAATTATAAGGGCTGTTTGATTTTCTAATGACTCCTTCCTCTAACATTTTACCTACTTCATCATTTATTTCATTCTGGAATTTCATAGGGAGTCTGTACGAGGGTACATATATAATTTTCTGCTTGTCCTTTAACCTTATTTGATGCTCGATCACATCTGTTTTTCCTAAGGATCCATCCGTACTGGAAAAGACATCTTGATATTTAGTTAAAAGTTCAAAAATTTTCTGCTGAATTTCTTCGTCTTGAATGTCCTTACTGATTTTATTTTTAATAGATCGCAAAAGGGATTCATCCGCAACTGATTGAGAGTGATTGATTTCAGCAACGGTAAGATTGAGAGTGATTGATTTCAGCAACGGTAAGAATACGATGTTTATAAACTTCTACATCCAAGATATGTTGATTTTTGTGAATTAATAAAGTGTTATTTAAATGATTACAGACTTCGATATTACATTGCTGATGTGAGCCTACTGTATAAATAGCTTGTGTGACAGACAATCCTTTAGTTTTCAAAGTATCGGAAAGGATTAATATTTCAGATCCCGGTAGTGTTTTCTTTATTTGCACTATTAAATTCGAAGGTATGTTTGGTTCGATAGATTGCGTGCAAGATGATATTACGGGTGAACAAGAATTCTGCTGGGTCGCGTATATTATTTCTTTATTAGTGAGACAAGTTATTGGTACTTCAACGTACGTTACGGTTACATTTGTCGTCTCCTTTTTATCCAAAGCTGATTTTAAGGTATTAGAAGACTTATAGAATTTCCCTTTGATATACACGCCGTGCTTGGCAGGAGCTAAGATAATGTTTTGATTTCCCATAGATGGGTATCCTATAATTACAGCTGGATACATATTAATGTTTTTTACAACAACAAATGTATCGGCAAACGTGCGATTACCGACTCTGAACTGAATATGAGTTATGCCTATGACGTTTAATTCATTATTTCCTATACCTGAAAGTCTAATTCCTGATTTTTCAATCGGAAAGTTCGAAAACAACAAATGATGCGTCTTCAAATCCATAATATTACGTGGACTACCAGAGTCAAAAAATAACGTAAAGGATTTGTGTTCTAAATTTACAGCATATACGGTTGGCCGTAACTCATTTTGGCTTATTATTGTATGAATTCGTTGCAAATCTACGGGAGCATGCACTGTTTTACTCAATTCGGCCGTGTGTTTCATAGGAAAATCTATTGTCTCACAATTATCTGATAAAACATTAAATTGATTATTCAATACTATTGATGTTGACATGAATGACCTTGACCCAACATCACTCTCTTCCCCTCTAGAGTTAACTATGTGGTATTTGCTTTGCTCTGCACATTCTGAAAATTAGTCTGACCTTGCGAGGTCTGGTTTGACGGCCCAGGCTCAGCGATATTTGAAGAAGTGTTTGTTTGTTTCGGACTCTGAACTGCATTGACATTTGGTTGTTTCTTCTTATTGTTAAGATGAGGATTTTTCTTTTTATTTCCATATGGAACTGACTGTGGAATTGACTGTGTATTTCTGGGATATTGTTGTGTCTTACGCGAGTAACATTGACTATAAGAACGCGTTGCAGTGTTGTGAATTGAGCAAAATTTCGTTCTGCAGTCTGCGCTTATGTGACCTTGACGTTTGCAGTTGTAACACGTCAATCCCGCTACTGGACTGTTAACTACGTCCACTGTTTGTGGTTTTGTTTCATTCTTTGCAAAAACTTGAGTTAACACGGGATCGAGATCTGGACACTTGGACATGTGTTTCTTTATCTGTTTATAGACATCCAATTCCGTACT
>NC_090767.1:34485970-34490970 GCF_036898095.1 Palaemon carinicauda
ACCTTAAGAGAAGCAGCACCTCTCTAATAGAGGACTGGTCCCCGCTGAAGCCTTTTTTCGTGTTGGGCCACATGAGACAGGAGGACTGACATCCACCGATTAGAGGTGGATAACCCGGCTTGCTCTTTAAAATAAACTAACCCCTTGATTGACGACTGGGAAAATACAAACATGGACCTCGGTACAGACAGCTTCAACCCGGGTTCTAATATCATAACATTAGAACCTTACTCACGTTATAGAAAGAATGATAAGAAAACACTAGAGAAGAAGAGAGAGAGAGAGAGAGAGAGAGAAATGATGACAATACAGAAAAATATAGAGAAGTTGAAGTATTACCTGGTCACTATGAAGTAGTGAATTATGAATTTTTTTTTTTGGGGGGGGGAAATTTGAAAATGCAAGACATGAACGAGTAAATGTTTTTAAAGCTAACACGGAAATAGTTGCTATATGTGGAGGGTAACCAAAAATTCTTCCCAATGGAAATGGAAGTCTCTTGATAGAGACACTATCCCCAACACAAGGTGAAAGATTAAAATCATTCACAACATTGGATTGTCAGAATGTCGAATGTGTTTCGCACCCTACTTTCAACCAGAGTAGAGGTGTGATATATTCTCCAGAATTGCTGGACATAGAGGAAAAAGAAATTGGGGATGAACTGAAGAGTCAAGGAGTATTAAAAGTAATCAGAATGAGAAAGAGAGTTGGAAAACAACATATTCCTCTTGCTACTTTGATTATGAAATCTGATCAATGTAGATTAACAAATGTTAATACAACTGGTTTGCTATCTTTGAAGGAGAAACCATTACCAAACCTCTATCATTGCGATGTTATCATTGCCAAATGTATGGCCAATTAAGCCAGAAATGCAAGGAAAAACTAAATAATAATCGACCTGTTTGGGCCAACTGTGGAAAAATTAGACATGGAGTATGCATAAAAAAATAGAAATTACATACAATGTGGGGAAGCACACCCAGCTACATCTAAAAGCTGTGTTAATTTCATATTTTTGAAAAGTAATTCAGGCCATTAGGACCATGGAAAGGGTAACTTTTAGAGAGGCTCGGAAAAGAGCTCTTGAAAAACAGACAAGACCAGGGCAACCCTTTTCAATGTTTCTGAAGAAAAACTTGCCAAAGCACACGTACGAAAATTATATTCCCATTTCTAAGATAAAGAAACTAATTAAAGTAGTTAAAGAAGTTAAAAGTCCCATTGAAAATCTATATCCAGAAATTTTAGAAAAATCAAAACAGATACCTAAAGATCTAAAAGTTATTCAAAAGCCATCTACTCCCATTCTAAAAAGTAGTACAAACTTATATTAGGCCCTATCCTTGCCTGAACTGATGGAGGTTCCACGTGAAACAAATTTACCTGGTGAACCTATAGTGGGGAAGCTGCAAAAACCACACTGCTCACAACCTTTTATTCGAAAAAGAGACAGACCTCCATATCTCTCGCGTCCTACCATAAGAAACATTAAAGTCACGACTTTAGGTAAATATGATGTCTTGTCTGCTGATGTTTCTGATCAACTGGAAGGTAAATTGAATATATCAGAAATTCAAGTTGAGGTCCACCATCCTCCTCAATGATTAGATTAAAAGGAAACAAAGAAAAAGGCGAACACAAAACCAAATATATCAAGATCCTCTCTAGAGATACCACCGGGAAATATTGTTAGATCAAATACTACCCATGGAAAGATTTCATCCAAGGTGTCTTCCTGAAAATAAATCATAGTTTTTCCTCCATTCTGCAATGGAATTGCCAGGGTTTAAGGGCGAAATATGAAGATCTTAAGCTCCTCATACGTGAGCACTCCCTTATAACTGCATGTCTACAGGAGAGCAAGCTCTATGCTAACACTTCTTGTCCTCGAGAGTATGTTAGCTGTATAACACCATATGATCAACGAACTGGGAGCCCGGGGGGAAGTCTTATGTATGTTCGTCGAGATGTTCCCCAAATATCTCTGTCTATCTGTACCCCTCTGTAAGCAGTAGTTTTACAGATTGATATAGGGAGAAAATACACAATCTGTTCCCTTTACTTGCCTCCAAATGATAACATCGCATATGAAAATATAGTAAAGGTGATTAAACCACTCCAATAACCTTTTCTTTTACTAGGAGATCTTAATAGTAGACATACTTTATGGTGTGATGTTTTGGCATACGCAGGGGGTAATATTATGTCATCAATTTTGGAGAATGAAGATATAGGACTGCTTAATACAGGAGAGCCCACACATTTTCACGTTCAGACAGGTACCATGTCCTTCATTGACCTATCAGTTGCAAGCTCTAACTGTCTTCTCGATTTTAATTGGAGAACATTAGATGATTGGCATACTTGTGATCATGCACCAATCATTATAAACACCAACAATGGTCCACCTTTACAGAGACCGCCACGATGGAATCTCGATAAGGCGGACTGGGTTACAATTCAGGAACTAAGTAAAATTCAAGGAAAAGTAGAACAGTTTGAAAGTGTTGATAATGCCATTGACTTACTTAATGGAACTCTTCGCACAGCAGGAGTCAATTTTATTCCAAAAACAACAGGGATATTCAAATGGCGACCAGTCCCCCGGTGGTCATCAGAACTAACTGCCCTGCACAGAGCCACAAGAAAGTCTTTAACCCAATTGAGCAGGTGCCATACTGAGGAGAATTTAGTCATATGCAAGAAATATAGAGGACAGTTCCGTCGTGCCATGAAAGAAGCTAGGTTCCAGTCTTGGATGGCAATTGTTTCCTCCATTAACAGTAGAACAGCAACATCATCTGTGTGGAGGAAAGAGAAAAAGATAGGCAAATGCACCCCAAACTCACTACCAGTGTTAAGGGTAAATCATCAGTATAAGACTGGAGCAACCAAAGTTAGGAATGCCCTGGCTGATCATTTTTCAAATGTATCATGCAATTGTGAAGCAGCTCCTGGACAGCAGTATAAGAGCATTGAAGAAAATAAGGATTTAAATTTCGCAACAAGAAAGAAAGTGTCATACAATTCTCCGTTTACTGAAAGAGAACTTGCTATATGTAACGATACAGCCCCTGGACCCGATGGAATTCCATATGCAATGATTAGACATGTATTTTTTAATAAAAGGTTATTTATTTTAAGCATTATTAATAGAATATGGCATGATCATAGTTACCACAGTGTTTGGGAACTAGCCATTATTTTAGCCTTTTTAAAAACCCGTAAGGACAAGTTTTTAGCAGCAAGATTGATATCTTTTTTATTTAAAATCAGGAAGATGGTCATTGCAAGACTGATATGGTACCTTGAAAAGATGGGTATTTTATCACCCATTCAATGTGAATTAGGAAAAATGCACTCAATGACTGATGTGTTATTCAACTTGAGTCCTCTATTTGTGAAGTCTTCGCTTCCAAACAGCACCATACGACAGTCTTTTTTTACCTTGAAAAGGCATATGATACCACATGGAGATATGGTATACCTAAAAGAATTCATGAGTTTGGATTAAGTGGATAGCTACCACTATTTATTCAGTCATTTCTTTCACATAGAGTTTTTCAAGTGAGAGTTGGGGAAACTCTATCAGAGAGTAAATGGCAGGAAGATGGAGTTCCTCAGGGTAGCCTACTGAGTATAACCCTTTTTGCTCTAGCAATTAATGGGATATCCTCAGTCATTCCCCGGTATGTTCTTGCAACATTATTCGCTGGGGATCTCTCCATATCATTTGCTGGAGCTAGAATGGCAATGGTTGAGAGAAAAATATAACTCTCTATTGACAAAATTATCCAGTGGGCCGATATGAAGGAATTTAAGTTCCCGACAAGTAAAACTACAATTGTCCATTCCTGTCCTATCTGGGGAGTACATCCAGACTCGGATATATACATCAAATGTCAACGGATCACATGTGCAAGTGAAGCTAAATTTTTACGGTTAATATTTGATTGTAGGCTTACATGGGTTTCTCACTTAAAAGCATTGAACGCTAACTGTCTTGAGGCTCCTAGTCTTAAAAGTATTGTCCCGAATATCATAGGGGCACAGAGCAATACTATTTGAAATTATTTAATGCCTTGATTTTTTCCAAAATTAGTTATGGATTTGAAATTTACACCTCACCCACCCCAAGCCGGCTATGAATATTACATTCTATGAACATATATCTCAAGCACACGTGATTTCAATCAATGTAAATATCACCCACGAACGCATTTAATAATTCTATCTTGGGAATATATATCCACTTGGAATTCATTTTATGGTAACAGCTTCTGGCCGGGTGGAGATTCGAACCCCCCCCCCCCGTGGACCGGAAACCATGCCAGCAACGGCTCTACCGACTGAGCTCTTGATAGCTCAGTCGGTAGAGCCGTTGCTGGCCTGGTGTCCGGTCCACAGGTGAGGGTTCGAATCTCCACCCGGCCAGAAACTGTTACCATAAAATGAATTCCAAGTGGATATATATTCCAAAGATAGAATTCGGTATTAAATGCCGTTCGAGGGTGATATTTACATTACATTCTATACATCATGCTGGTATTAGATTGTCTACAGTAGCATTTAAAACCTCACCTATCATAAGTCTCCTTGTTGATGCTGGGGAGTTGCCTCTAGACCTTTACTGGATGTAATCTATTATTCTGTATTGGTTTAGATTGTAAAGACTCCCGAATTCTTAAGCCTTACAGAATGCAAGTCATGTAAGGCACTCAACATACATTCAGTTGCACCCAAAATCTCCTCAACCAAATGGCTTTCGGGTGAAACAGTTATCAAACAGACTTATTATAATAAGAATTAAGGTACTTCTATCAACGCTTCCATGGAAATTACTTGATGTACATTTTTATAAATACTTTATTGGAGTTAAGAAGAAAAGGACTAACTTAGACTCCAGGTCTCTTTTTGTGGAACATGTTGCCAAACCTAGGGGATTTACTTTTATATATACTGATGGCTCCAAATCAGATTTGGAGTAAATAGTA
>NC_090767.1:34495970-34549295 GCF_036898095.1 Palaemon carinicauda
AACTCAAGGGGACAAAGAAAATACCACAAAAATCTCCTTAATTTTAATACATAATATTTAGACAGAAATATCACCTGAACCACAATAATACAATAATAAATGATACACACTCAATCTTAACTCCCTGTAAAAGAAAACAATTACACAATTAAAGAAAGGTCATCAACACATGCATACAAAATGGAGAGAGGGTCCAGAAAGGAGAAGGCCAACGAAAAGTAAGAACATCCTAACAAATACAAACTAAATATCCCTATCAAATTGACGATAGCTGGTTTGATTGAAAGGCTTTCACAAGCTCCACTAATGACGTCAGCTGATTATCACAGGTCGTGGTCACGATAATTAAACAGGTATAATTATTAATACCTTGGGACAGAGAGTTCCCCTTGGCTTTTACTGAACCAAGGGCAGTACACAAAATGCAAGATGATATGAGTCCTTGCTGTAGAGAAAGGATATCCAAAAGGCTAAACAGCTTCACAATGTAGCTCTGCAATGGTGAGGAATAAATATAGTTCCAACTGCAATTGTCGTGCCCTTCAAAGTTGGAGGGTCAGAAAACACTAAGGAACCATCCTCCAAAAAGCTCCTTCTAACCTCCGTTCACGCAGGAGCGCAGCCACGTAACCCACACCACTTGAAAATATAAAACAGCCGTTAGTCCATTATAAACACTAACATAACAACCAGTGAAAAGACAAACTATTAAAGAAAGAAAATAATAAGTTTATACTTAACCTTATAACAATACATCTTATTTAACCTTATACATATATAAAAACTTAAATAATTTAGAAATATATAACAACTATGTTAAAAAACGCTAGGATGGTATTTCTTTTTGTATAAATTGTTATCTATTGTCAATAGTGTTAGGCTTCTATTTCTTTGTGTAGAAATTATATATGGTTTATTATCAAGAAGTTGCTCCTACAAAAATACAAACCATTGTCCTTTGATAGAATTATTACTTCAGCAAACCTGAATGTCCATTTAAACTTTTAACGAAGTTGACATGTGGAGGTTAGGCTCCACTTACTAGCCAGGTAGAGCAACTCTCACTTTAACTACAGCCCCAATTCAGAATGTATGTTGTTCTCTATTATTTTTGTATTTGCTAATATGATTAGGAAACTGTAGCCAAAGAGAACACATTCATCCTTGAGTCACTGTAATGGCCCTACAGGGTTGAAGATACAAGTAAACATCTTCTACCACCCACTGTCCCCACTTCCATTACTCAGAAAATGTGACAGAGACGGCTGTTAGTTTTAGTAATACTAGGTCGTATTTCTAAAAGAGGTTGACATTATTGTTATGTGTTCATTCTTTATGTGGTGTCACTTCATTTGTCTTCTTGAATAAAACCTCCGAAAAAAAATGTAGTTGTCCTACATATTTGATACATTGGATCTTTTCGTATGGATATTTCCAATGCATAGTAGTCCCAGATGAATAGCTGCCAATTATTTCTTAAAATGTTATTGGAAATAAGATTCAATTTCACAGGGACGTGCTGAAGGGTGCAATTGCATTCATACGGGCTGGAGAGATTTAGACTCTGACGAGCGGACCAATCGTCAGACCTTTGAGTGAAGAAGTGCACCAAAGCCATGTTGTCCGTGTGACTGACAAATGGCCAACATTCTTTGAAGTGGAGGAACCTATGCAATTCCCTCATTTCTTGGTCACATGTGGAGTACCCAAATTCCATACTAGACAGATTCCTACTAAAAAACGCAAAGGGAGAGGTTACCCTATGACCCACTGCTTGAGTATTGCAACAATTATATTGTTGCTGCTATCAATGGAGAAAAGGGAAAGATCAGGTAACACACAAAAGCTTAGAGCAGCCATGTTTGATAGGGCATTTTTTGCAGTGCAGAAAGCTGTTATGAATTGTCTTTGAGAGAGACATAGATGGCTCCAGAGTAGCTACGGTGGCTGCAAGGAATCAGTAATAATAGTTGATCATAAACAAAAATTCTTGCATTGCTTTGATGGTCGAGGGTGTGGGGATGTTCTGAACAGCTGATACTTTTTCAAGGAAAGGATGAACTCCTTCAGGAGTGATGCAGTACCCTAAGAAGGATACTTTGTTGGCAGCAAAGGTACAGTTGTCGTACGCCACTGCAAAGCCGTTTTATTTTAGGCAGTCGAGCACGACACACAGGTGAAGGAGGTGTTCCTCTTTGAAGGAAGAAGACAAAAGTATGTCGCCCTTGTATAATACTCTGAAGTGGAGGTTGACAAAAAGCCCATTCATGAAGCGTTGAAAAGTAGCCACTTCATTATTAAGGCTGAAACAGGATGGTTGTAGCTGTGTGTATTGAAGTGGGTGGTGATGGTGGTCTTGGGGATGTCTTATGAGTTCATGGACATCTGATAACACCTCTTAAGTAAGTCAAGCATGGATAAAGCCTTTGCTTTGTTGTGAGCAGGAGGTAATTGTGGCAAGGTTTTGTTGGGAGGTAGTTAATCCATTCTGTCTGCTTATTCCAGTGCCAGTAATCCCCACATGGGTGCAGGGAATTTTCTTACTGCAGGACTATATGTAATGACAATAGGCATGAGCTTACAGCCTTTTGGCAAAGGTATATTTCTTTCAATTTGGCAAACTTTTTTTATTGACTCCAAAACAATTCAGCAGATGAATTTTGACTCTTGCGAACACTGATAGCCCTGTTGTCTCAATATGGTGATCAATACTTTGTATAGAGAGAATGGTGGGTATATTGTGAAGTTTAGGACAGAAAAACTTCTGAGTATGATGTCAGGAGGTGGGCTGTGCTGTATGGGGAGTAATTTTGGAGGTTGTGTGTTGAACAAGTGTCGACGAGTAAGAGTCTGTGTTAATTAACTGTTTGTGAGCAACCTCATCCAGGAGGTGGAAATTGGTAAAGAAATTCACATCGAGGAGTTGCAATGGGGTGTTAGCAAAGAGAAACTTTAAATCATATTTGTCACTCACAAAATATAACATAAGGGCTCCTTATAACTAGGTGGAGATCACAGATCGGTTGGCAGCTACTATTTGGATATTGGTAGGCTTAGACAGACTAAGTTGTCTACCAAAAGCTTCTTTATGTAATTTCATCATGTAAATAGAAAAGAGTGCAGAGAGGGCATGTCACTTCCAAAAGCCCTGGTCTTCTTAAAAGTCTTTAGGCCACTGACCACTGTTTACACATTTTTACCCAGAAACTATGAATTTGGTGTGGCAGTAACATATCTGTGGGCATTGTGCGTCAGTCAGTGGCTAGAAAGGTCACTGGTTGTGGTGTGAGATACAAGTGGAACATATTGGTGGTCGGTGCCTTTGTCACCCCTTCTACACATCGCCGGGCATGTGTCTGTGTCCTACCATATTCTATCGTACCGCATTCAGGTCAACTTCATTTGATGTTGAATAGTTGTCCTCTTCATCTTATTTAGGGTATTGATCGAGGAATTGAAGATGGTGAATTGTTTTCCCATAAGTGTGTCGAATTTGGTCACCAGGTCCTTCATGGGGAAAATGTTGACATTAGGGACGGCAGCACATATAGGTTCAGGCAGCTGTGGTACCCAAAGGGCCCAAAGTATTTTCACCACCTGAGGAGAGCTATTTGTAGCAGGTTGAAAGTGAACTAGATTGTGATTTCCCCATGTGCAAGCAAAGACTTTCGATTCACAAAGGGTTGTAGAGAGAGCTTAAAAATCTTGGTTATATGGATGGCTTGCAATGGTTAGTACTGCTCCAGGATATAAGTATTTGGGGCGTTGTACGATATTGGGGTATCCCTTTGTTCAAAAAGGAAATTGTAGATTTCCCAAAAAGTGTCGTTGGTGATAGCGACTAGTATATAGCCTTCTTTGGTGTTGCAGCTAGTTATGCCCCTTATGTGAAACTGAATCTTGCTGCACTGAAATCAAGTAAATTCCTCCCTACTTCTATGAATGTGGTAGAGAGACAGAGACATACATCAAGGGAGGTATCACCAAACATTATGGTGCAGCATTAAGGAGAAAGGAGGGATGGAGCTGTTCCTTTTATGGTCTGCAATTTTAAGATTGTGCTGTTAGATTATATCAGAGAGGTTTTAGGAATTAAACTGAACTTTTTTAACGGATAATGAGCTAATATACAATTACTTGCAAGCAAAAACCTCAACAAAATCAAACAAGCTAATACAAGAAAAGCCAAGCTTAAACTGCTTCTTTTAAATGTGCGGGGAGGGAGCAAGATATACAAAAAAAAATAAAAAAAATAAAACAATGAATGATCGTGTGCGAAACATTTGTGGTATAATGTCCTATATTCCTTAGATTAGTTCCGTCCAAAAAACATATATAAAGTTATATAAAACTATATTTTTACTCCTACTAATATTTTAGATAGACATTAACTTTTAAACAAATAATTCTTCTTATATAAATTTTGTATGCTTATTTCATTCATTGCCCTTTTTTAAACTCACCTATGATACCAAGATTTTCATAAATGGGACCTTTCTTTATTTTTTTTTAGTTAATGAACTTGAAAATCTGTTACATACCATATCTTCCCTTTCAAAACTATGCTCCAAACCATAACCCTCAGGGAACCTTTCAAAATTACAATCAATCTTATTCTCGACCGTACCGTGCATCTTTGACATTGAATACGATAAATCTTCTTTACATATTCTAACTTGAAATCAAATTCATCTAAATTCTATATTGTCTTACCAATGTTTGTATTCATACACTCTTTCCTAATATATTATTATTATTATTATTTTTATTATTATTATTATTATTATTATTATTATTATTATTATTAGATAAGGAAAAACCCTTCTTTGAAAAGCAAGAAGCTATAAACCAAACGGGAAAAATAGCGAAGTCAGGAAATAGTTAACCGAATGAGGAAAAATTAACAATAAAGTATTTTATAAACTGTAACAACGTCAAAACAGATATGTCATATATAAACTAAAAAGAGCCTTATCTCAACCGGTTCAGCATGGAAACATCTGTTGTAAGTTTGAGCTTTTGAAATTCTACCGATTCAACTTACCGATAAAGATCATTCCAAATCATGGTCAAAACTGCAATAAATCTTCTAAAATATTATTAGTATTCAGCCTCATGATTTTGAAGGCAAGGCTATTAGAATTAACTGCATGCCTACTATTACGAACAGGAGGTATCTGTCTGGAAAGATATGAAGGTAAAGGATGATCAGAAATACGAAACATTTTATGCAACATACAGAACCAACTAATTGAACTACGGTACCAGAGATCAATACCTACATTTAGAACAAGAAATTTAATGGACAGTAAGTTTCTGTCCAACAAATTCAGATGAGAATCAGCAGCTAAAGACCAGGAAGGAGAATATTAGTCTCTAGACGAAGAGCAGCAGCTGGCTATTGGTGAGATGGGGACGGGGAGGGGAGGGGGGAGGGGTGGTTAGTTGGGTGAGGTCCTCCTCCTGGTGGAGGGGGAGAAGGAGGAGCATATCAGAACGGCGCAGTTTATGTGTAGTGTCTCTTGTTGGTGTTATGGCCCTTGTGTTTTTATTCCATGGTGGACTGTGGTTCCTTTTCTATGCCACTTTAGCAGTTCAAGGTTTTGATGCCAAAATGCACTAATCCCCCCCTCCCCCTCTTCCTTCACCCCTCCCCCATATACCTGGAAGTAGAATTTGTTTTATTATAATTCTTTAATTGACTTCTTAGTGCATATTCACAAATACTTTAAGCAACTATGTACAAAAATTGCTATCGAGCTTAGCACCAATTTCAGTGGAAAAGTAATGGCATCTTTGTACCCAAAAATTGCACCAAACAATTATCATTATCATTGTTTTTTTTTTTTTTTTTTTTTATTTAAGATATGTCCTCAAAATTAGTAACGTGATTCTTCCATGAGGTGTAGCAGTCAGAGACCTAATGTTTATGATACCGGTCTCTTGATCGTTTCTGAGTTATTTACTTGAAGGTAAATTTTACGGTAAATATAATAGTTGAAAGACTTCGATCAACGTGATTACATGTCACCCCCTTTGGATAGAATAGGTTGAATGTACTGTACATCCGGGAATCTCATATATGAACTTGAAAGGGCAAATGTTCTTTTTATTCGAGATATATACAGTTAGTTAAATGTGCAGTTTAAACTATTAATGAAGCATTCAGAAACCGTTTTCTGTACAAATATAAAATGCAATTGATAAAGAGGCAGTAAAATTGTGTAATCTTTCTCGTTATCATTAAGATAATTAATAATAATTGAAAACTAAATAATTATATATATTCTTTTAAGAATATAGAAATTTATCCATATATAAAAACCCTGACCTAGCTTCAAGCTACGGTTACCTATATCTTTTGACAATAACGTCATAAAGCCGTCAAAAACGCCAATATTTCAAAAACCAGTTTTCTGTGAATTGAAAGATGATACAAAGCTAATGTATTTGTGAAAAGTAAATTTGCTGTTGTGAATCACACCTAAATGTTTATAAAAGTCATACAAAATTTAAGAAACATTATCAATGCTGAGATCTTTATGTTAAGGAGCCATTGTCCTTGTTCTACTTACAAGAATACTTTGAGATTAGTTAATATTAAACTTCAAGCCCCATAACTTACGCCATGCAATTATTTTAGCTAGATTTCTATTAAGGGATTCAGCAATCCGATATCTACATTCAAAATATGGAATTAATGCAAAGTGTGTAGCATCATCTACATATGCAATAAGCTTGTTTCTTAGACCAATTCACGTGTCATATGTGTAAAGTATGAAAAATAAAGGACAAAGAACACTACACTAAGGATTTCAAGATATCACATTCCTATACTGACTATCGTGTCCATCGACACCAATTTGCGATCTATTACTTGAACATTCAATTATGATGCTAAGAAAAGACCCACCCACTCCCAAATGTGCCTTTATTGACTGGAAGAGGTTATATAAATATTCAAGCTCCGACCAAATAAAGTCCAGTTGCATTTACAAGTCTCTCAGTTACAACCTAACTGCTCTTCGGCACATTGCTGACACCGGAGTGTTAAACTACCTCCCGTGCCTTACTCCGTGATGATGCTGTCCTCAGACACTGACTATGCCATTAACACCACACCTGGGCGACTTTAACCTGGTTTCAAATGTTGAAGTCAAGTTTTGCTTTTTAGAGCGTAACCCTGTCAAACACTAAAGCTGAATATGTTCTCGCTACCATCCCTGGGGACACTTCCCTGATATATTCTTTTGGCTGTGCAAAGACGGGGATACTCCATAATGTATGAAGACCTCAGATCAAACGTCCTAGAGTAGTACACGCTATCAGCGACCACCACATAGCTAATTTTTTTTAGCTCTCAATAACGTTTGGGACTATATGGCTTAGCTTTCTCTCAGGGACATGACCAGTATTGTTGACCTGCTTCCTAATGCGGCGTTTCTGGTTGTGAAGTTAATGTACTTAATGCAATTTGTGCAACGTGCTTACACGAATCTGTACATGTGTCATCCCCGATGTTGATATTTTGCCCAAGAAGGTCCTGATGACCAAAGTCAATGCCTTATGAACAGCCACTTCAGTGCCTTCTGGACCTCCCCCCATGCATCCATTTCTAAGGAGGTGAACGAACTATTCAACTTTGACCGAAGTTAATGTGGGTGCCATAGGACACAGTCGCACACCCTCTGACGTGCCAGAGTGGCGACAAAGCAGCCCACCACCCGTACATACCACCCCTTCTTTACGCCTCAACCACCGACCTGGTCAGTCACTTACCGACACCCATCACCGCAGTTAGTCTACTACCACTTCAAATTCAGGGCAGCTACGAAGAAATTTGTGAATCGTTGTCAGTGGATAAAAATGTGTACGTAGGTAATAACTAGTGGCGGTGGCCTCCCCCTTCACTAATCTTTTCTTTTTACATGACGCAGATACGGTTGTGTGATTCTTGATAGACACTTGTGCTTACAGTTCTTTTATGCCAAGACCACTCTACAGGACATGAGGTAGTATGTCTAAATCTGCCAACATATACATGGTAACTGACAACGGATCTGTGATACCTATGCATGGTTTTAAAGCCTCAGATTATTGATTAGAATCGCCAAATATACTTGGAAGTGTCTCGTTGCTGACGTCAAATAGCCAGTTCTCGGAGCGCACTTCCTCTCCCATTTCCACTACCTGGCTGACGTAGCTCACCTACTGTTAGTCAATGAGGATTCATCCTCCTCAACACCTCTCCAACCCATCCCCTCTCTCCAAGCTTTCCACATCAGCACACCCATGGATATATAATCCCAACTTCTCACATTATACCCAGATGTTTTCCTTTAAGAATTTCGTCAAACAACCCTGGTTTCAGAATAATACGGTA
The DNA here is from genome assembly GCF_036898095.1 of Palaemon carinicauda. NCBI lineage: Eukaryota > Metazoa > Arthropoda > Malacostraca > Decapoda > Palaemonidae > Palaemon > Palaemon carinicauda. Next base: position 34,504,354 of record NC_090767.1, read on the forward strand.
TTTATAACCATATAGAGACGACGGGTGCCACAGTTTTCACCAGATTCTTATGTCTGTCACCGTATCGATTGACAACCGCTAAACAAATGTTCGTCAAAATAAAAAAAAAATGAGCTTTTGCAAAAAGGCCTCCAGTCTATCGTCATCAAACTTTCACATAGTCCTGAAGAAAGTTGGCACTCTACTTCCATGTTGGGAATACAAGCCCCTGAACTGCAGAAAGAACAGGTTCACTGCACTCTCCCATACATCACCGGTGTGACCTCATACTTGCACAAATCCAAGGTTTTCTCCACGTTCTACATCCTAAAGGGGTATTATCAGGTGCCCTTGAACCCAAAGGAAATCCCAATACTGCCATAACCACCACATTGGGTACATAGAATTTCAATAGCTCCTTTTGTTGCCTTTGTTATGCTGGGATCACTTTTCAACATCCCATGGACAGCATCCTAGGGGGACTCTCCTTCTGTGAATTTTACGTGGACGACATGCTTTTCTTCTCTTTTTCCAAAGAGGTACACCTCCTTCATCTATGCACCATGCTCGACCACCTACAACAGAATGGCCTTGTGATACTGCTTGGCAAGTGCACTTTGGCGCCAACGAAGTATCATTCTTGGGGTACCACTTCTTTCCTGAAGGAGTTCACATCCTCCATGAGAAGTAGCAGCCATTCAGAACTTCCTCACGACTTCGACCATGAAAGCACTGCAAGAATTCTTAGGCATGATCAACTATTATCACCGTTTCCTGCCATGAATCACCACATCTTGCCCCCTCTATTCCTCCTTCAAAGGAAAGCCAAGAGACCTGAAATGCAGTCCTATTCCAGAAGGGGCCTTCTGCAACGCAATGAAAGCCATATCAATCACTGCTGCTCTTACTTTTCCTGTGCCACATTGACCTCTCCTTCTCTTCACCATTGCTAGTGACTTCACTATTGTGGCAGTCCTAGAACAGGTGTTCAACGGCTCTACACGCCCATTGGCCTTCTTCAATAGAAAACTGTCCATAATGGAATCCAGCTACTTTACCTTCGACTGCAAATAGCTGGTAGTGCATTTAGCTGTCCCTAAGTTTCCTCCATTTCTTGGAAAGAACGTCATTCATCATTCGCAAGGATCACAAGCTTGGTTTTCATAAAGCCATTAACAATGAAAATGCAACGTCCGCCTCACGTATATCTGACCTATCAATAATGGACATCATTATCGAATCTCCTGGGTATCACTCTTCTTTAGAACACTGCATACAACCCTGATTTCAACAGTATGGTTGAACGTTATCATCGTACCATCAAAACAGTGTTTATGTCCCACTGCAAGCACTGACTGGTTTACCCAGTTTCCCTGGATGCTCCTGGTATTCAGAACCACTCTTAAAGATGCCGTTGATGTATCTGCATCTGAAATGGTGTATAGCAACTTGTTGGATATCCTTGCCGGAATTCTCCCATCTGAAACCTCTTCCGAAAATCTCCAACAGGTAAAACAAATTTTTAGGGAAAATTTTCTCCATGCTGCCAGAATTAAAAGTCCCAGCTAAGCAACACACCAACTGATCAGCACTGATGAACATATGTTTTCTGTGTAATGGCTATAGCCATTAACAGATCTTTCCCCCTGACCCGCTGTACGCCGAAAGCATTCCTCCTCAACATGCGTGAAAAAGAAGACTGGGTCTCCCTAGATAACCTAAAACTATCATATCTCCTGTCAGATGATCTGCTTACCTTACACTTCTTGAAGGCAAGGTGTCCTATTTCACATGTGTGTCGTCTTTTGGGAGGAGCCATGTATCGCTCATGTGTCAAACATGCTAACGATATTTCAAAATTTTTGTATATTGTTGTTATCGCTCTCCCTTTTCAATGATAACCTGTCTATTCATGAATTTTCCTGCACCATTGGGGTTTGAATATGTGTGGGGTTCTTGACCGGAAAAGGTTGTGTAAATACTCATGTTCCGACCAAAGAAAGTTTAGTTGCATTCACAAAAGACTTCCAGTAACAACATAATAGTTGGCCGGCATATTATGTAAGTGATTATAGGTACTCATATATATATATATATATATATATATATATATATATATATATATATATATATATATATATATATATATAGATATATATATATATATATATATATATATATATATATATATATATATATATATATATATATATATATATATATATATATATATATATATATATATATATTTATATATATATATCTATATATATATATATCTATATATATATATATATATATATATATATATATATATATATATATATATATATATATATATATATTTATATATATATATATATATATACATATATACATATATATATATATATATATATATATATATATATATATATATATATATACATCTATATATATCTATATATCTATATATCTATATATCTATATATCTATATCTATATCTATATCTATATATATATATATCTATATATCTATATATATATATATATATATATATATATATATATATATATATATATATATATATATATATATATAAATTATATATATATACATATATATATACATATATATATACATATATATATACATATATATATTTTATATATATACATATATATATATATTTTATATATATACATATATATATACATGTATATATATACATATATATATATATATATATATATATATATATATATATATATATATATATATATATATATATATATATATATATATACATATATACATATATATACATATATATATAAATATAAATATAAATGTAAATATAAATATATATATATATATATATATATATATATATATATATATATATATATATATATATATGCATATATATATATATATATATATATATATATATATATATATATATATATATATATATATATATATAAATATATATATATATATACATATATATATATATATATACATATATATACAGATATATATATATATATATATATATATATATATATATATATATATATATATATATATATATATATATATATATACAGATATATATATATATATATATATATATATATATATATACATATATATATATTCTATCTATCTATCTATATATATATATATATATATATATATATATATATATATATATATATATATACATACACATATACTATATATATATATATATATATATATATATATATATATATATATATATATATATATATATATATATATATATACATATATATATATATATATATATATATAAATATAAATATAAATATAAATATATATATATATATATATAATATATATATATATATATATATATATATATATATATATATATATATATATATATATATATATATATATATATATATATATATATATATATATATATATATATATATATATATATATATATATTATATATATTAAGACATGCCTAAGCTGAATATCCTCGTAGTCAGTGGTAAATACTTTAGCTTAAAGATGGTCTTAGCTAACACTCAGTAGGAAGCATAAAATAAAATAATATTCCACTAAAATAAAATTCAATCTGTGCGAAACCATGGTTGGGTGAACGAAACTCAGTAATCCCTTATTCAAATTATTAATTACTAGTTATACAAATTAACACGAATTACTTAGCACTTATACATAAACGAAATAGTTTCAACAAAACACTTCACTATAATAATTAAACATATGGCTAATGGTTCAATATTTCAACACAATTAAACATATCTAAATAACAAAATACACTAGGTAATAGGAGAAAGAGCCACGAATACTGTCTTCAGAACACGAAGAATACACCTAACCTAACAAGAAATTTGAAGTACCCAAGTAAACAAAATGAAGAACATAAAGGAGAGATAATGTGAAAAGAGACTTTGCTCTGGACAACGAAGGATCAAAAGTGAAGAAAGCAATCAACAGAGGGCGTGCATATAGAAAGTAAGAAAATACTAAAAACAGTTTATAATATTCAATATGTACAATAGTGGAGTTAAAACTTGACAATCCCCCCCCCCCCACTAAGTTGGGTCCATAGTGGTGGATCCAGCTAAAGATGCTGATGGAAGGCGTGACAAGGTGTCTGCAATGGTGTCGTTAGTTCCCTTGATGCTTTAAAGCTGAATATTAAAGGTGCCAAGGATGTAAGACCATCGTAAGAGTTTTAGATTTTTGGGTCTGGCACGGTTGAGGAACGTGAGAGGTCGGTGATCAGTGAAGACAATGACCCGACGATGACCTTCAAGATAGGGTTGGAAGTGTTGTAAAGAAGCTAAGATCGCGTAAAACTCCTTCTCTACGGTAGCCCATCTGGTTTGTGCTCCTCTGAAGAATCTCGAGTGATAGGCTACTGGTAGGTAATGCAGTGTTGGAATACAGCTGGTGTCATTAGGAGAATAAGATTGCAGAAGTACAGCTCCATAACCTGTGCCACTGGCGTCTACCTGTAATAAAAATTCCTTTGAGAAGTCTGGTGCCCTTAAAATTGGTTTAGAGATCAAGATACCTTTAAGCTGATGGAAAAGATTGTCTAATTCCTTGGTCCAAACAAAGTTTACTTTGATAGATAGTAGTGCATATAATGGAGCAGCAAGAATGGCGAAATTTTTTATGAATTTGGAATAAGAGACCATACCTAAAAAGGTCTTAAGTTGAGATTTTAAAAGGGGTACAGGCATGTTCATTACACTCTCAATATTAGCATCTTTTGGCATTATTTCTCCACTGCCCAAATAATGACCAAGGTATACAACATTAGCTTGCCCAAATGAGCTCTTGGCTAAGTTGATGGTGAGACCTACGGTACATAGTCGTGTAAACAGTTTTGAGAGTGTGTGCAGATGTTCCTCCCAAGTCATGTTTGCTATGACTATATCGTCCAAGTATACATAGACATTAGGTAAATCTCTGATTACCTCTGCCATCAGCCTCTGAAATGTAGCAGGGGCATTAGAGAGCCCAAAAGGCATAACCACATATTCAAATAGGCCAAAGGGTGTTACAAAAGCAGAGATTGATTGGGCCTTTGGGGTCAGTTTTACCTGATAGTACCCTTTTAGTAAATCAATCCGAGTCAAAATATTTGAATTACTTATATTGTCTAAAATATCATTGATCCGTGGCAAAGGAAAATAATTCTTAATGGTGACCTGATTCAGTCTGCGGTAGTCTGTACATAGCCGTAACTTACCGTTTGCTTTTGGTACAAGTATACAAGGTGAAGCCAAAGGAGAGGTACTTGGGACTGCTAACTTGTGATCTATCAGGTACTGTACCTCTGACCTTAAGGATTCAAGCTTCTTTCCTATCGCTCTGTAAAATGGTTGTCTGATGGACTGTGTTCCCGGCTCCAGCAAGATGTCATGTTGAATCAGGTTACAGGTTCCTGGATCATCAGTGCACAAGTCCTAAAAACTGGTGAGTATGGAGTTAAGTTCTTTGCTTTCATTTGTAGGCAAGTGTGATAAGGAGGAGTCAAGCTTACCCATTATCTCAGAGTTAGTTAAATCACTAATAAATATCAGTTCTGGTTCTTCATCAGGGTCTTTATTAGTAGTAGCAACAGGATAGTCGTCTTTAGACCTAAGAGTTGAGGTAGTCACCGATGTTACTCGAGGTGGTCCACTATTTACTCTACTTTGGTACCGCTTCAACAAGTTCACATGAACTAATTGTGTGTCCTTCCTCCTATCTGGGGTACTAATTACATAGTTTACCTTAGAAAGACGATCTAGTACTCTATATGGGCCGGCAAACTTCTCTCAATGGAGCTCCTGGAATTGGATGGTATAAAAGTACCTGGTCACCTTTCTGGAACTCCCTTAACCTGGCTTTCTTGTTCCCCTGTGGCTGCATTACTTGTTACGAGGAAAGGAGGTTAGAACATACCAAATCATTTCTGATGCAAAATATTTTCTTTCACCATACCCAATACAGTTCGTGGTCGACGACCAAACAATGCCTCAAAGGGAGATTTCCCTGTGGAATCATGTGGAGTGCATCGAAAAACATACATTAGGAGATCGAGGTCCTCATCCCAATGATTTGAAGTTTCACTGCTGTACTTACGCAAAAGGTTCTTCAAGGTTTGATGGACCCTTTCCAGGGCACCATTTGTCTGTGGATGATATATAGTGGAGTTAACATTATGAATATTCAATGTATGCATAGCTTGTTTGAAGACATGGCTTGTAAAATTATTTCCCTGGTCACATTGCAACTATTAAGGAAATCCTAAAACAGTGAAAACCTTCCTAAGGTTCAGTAATATAGTCTTTGCTTGTTTTTGATTGCAAATGCCAAAGGGTACCTTGGAGTGGGACACATAGCGGTCAGTATGTATTCATTCCCTCTCTTAGTCTTTGGTAAGGGACCAACGCAATCTATGAGGAGTTTGTAAAAAGGAGTTTTGGGTACTAGTACGTTCTGGAGTGGTGCTGGCGGGATTCTCTGGTTAGGTTGACCTGTAACCTGACAATGGTGACATGAAGCAACATAGCTCTTAATATCTTCACCAAGGCCTGGCCAATAATAGTCTTCACTTACTCTTTTGTATGTCTTGTTGACCCCTAAGTGAGATTCTGCAGAATGAGCGAGGTCTAACAAGGAAAGTCTTAGAGGTTGAGGAATGACTATTTGGTGCCAATCCCCCCAAGTATGGTTATTATTAATCTGTGGCGACCTGAAATGCCTGCAGAGAATACCTTTATTCACATAGAAATATGGCAATTTTTGATTTTCATCTGGAATTCTCACCTTTTTCGAAAGTTCACTAAGGCTGGGGTCCTCTTTCTGTAGCTCAGTAAACTCTTTTTTACCTACGTTCACCAAGTCTATGGCCTCCATAGTTCTTCCAGTAGTTTTACTCTCACTTTTCAAAGGTCCTGCCCTGGAAGTATTCCTAGTCACAACCTGAGTTACAGCTGGTGGAGATTCTATGGACTTACTTTCTTCTTGGATTACGAATTCAGGATCTGAAATAATAAAATTAGTTTTCACCTCTGACCCTGCTAGATCATTACCCAAGATCAGCTTTACTGGAGAACACGGCAAGGCTTGCTTTAACACAGCTACTTTAGTCTTTCCTGTAAAGTAAGGACTAACAATATCCACTTCAGCAAGAGACAGAGTCCTGGAAGAGGTTAAATTGGAAATGGTTATAAATTCCTTAGTAAAAGTTAAATTCTTCGAACCTAAGTCTGCCAATATAGACTGAGAGGAACCAGAGTCTCTGAGGCACTTCAGTGAAGTACCATTTACAGTAACATCACAAATAAATCCTTCAAACGGCTGCAACCCTTCCATCGGAGTAGTCACATGGCATGTGCTCCTTGACTGGGCATTTTTACCTTCTTTTGCTTTTGAAGTTTTGCACTGGGGAAGTGGACAATTTTCAATAGTGTGGCCCTCTTTCTTGCAGTAAGTACAGGATACCTGGGGAGATTTGGAAAAGGAAGGAGATGATTTGTTAGTTTGGCCCTTTTGTGATTTATGGATTAAGTGGTAATCATCGGCGAGACTAGCTGCCTTCTTTACCAGTGATTCACCTTTAAAATGAATGAAGGTTGCGATATGAGTAGGCACTTTCCTCAAAAATTCTTCTAGAAGAATCAAATTCTTAAATGATTCGAAGCTATCAACACCTGCTCTTTCTAACTACTTATTCAACTGCCTATTCTTGACACTACAAAATTCTACAAAAGTTTGGTTGAAAGTTTTAACAGAATTTCTAAAATTTTGTCTGTACCCTTCTATGGTAATGGAGTACGCATCCAAGATAGTTTTCTTTAACACTCTATAGTCATTTTCACTTACCAGTTGTGAAGCAACAAATGCAGCTTTACCCTCCACTTTGTTCCTGATGAGCAAAGACCAGAATTCTACAGGCCATTTTAAGGTTTCTGCAATTTGTTCAAAGTTCTGGAAGAAAACCTTAGGATCTTTCTCGTCGAAATCAGGTACAAGCTTACTTGCTTTAAAAACTTCAAATGTAACAGGGAGTTTGGCTTCCTTTCTGTTACTTAAAGAAAGCTCCTAGAGTTTTATCTGGTGTCTTATATCTGCTTCTCGGTCCTTCTCTCTCGCTTCTGTTCTCTTCTCTTCTAGATAAAGTTCCCGTTCGGTCGTTTCCTTCTTTACCTTTTCTAACTGCAATTGCAGCCTTATTTTCTCTACTTCTGTATCTACTGGAACAGGCGGAAGTACTCCTGCTGCAATTCTGAGTTCTTGTACTTCTTCATCATCTGCAATAATCTCTTGGTTGATTAAATAATCTGAAATATTACTCAGTAAGCAGGATCAACCACATTGTTACATTTTGCTGCTAGGTCACGCAGATCCTGTTTAGTAGCATATATATATATATATATATATATATATATATATATATATATATATATATATATATATATATATATATATATATATATATATAAGATGCTTCCTGCATAGGTTCCATAGTCCTGGTATTTCAACATATCTAGCTTTCCCGGTGCCTCTTGTGGCTTCTGATGGAGTTAAAAGCTAGAATCATGGTGAAGAGTTGTAAATTAATGTTTCCTATGAGAAAGTATAAATTATACTACTAAAAGTGTCCAATCCTAATGCATGCATAGTAAGGTCAAGAAAATATTCCTGGTACTTTTCCTTCTTAGGTAAAATCACAGAAAATACCCGGTCAATCCTTCTGGAATTCCCAGAGGTTCCAATATTTGTTGAATGTTCTTAGCACTTCATCACACGGTTCATAGTACTGTATTGTAATTAACTTCCCAGTGCTTGGGAGTCTTCCAATGAAGTATAAAAAAAATCTGGGTAGTCCTTTGAAATTACCATTCTTGGTAATTTACCTGGTCTAATGAACCATGAAAGTTCTAGCGCAAAATTTCTCCCTAGAGGTAATAGGGAGCCAATCTTTTTTATCTTTGCAGAAATTTCTATCGGTGTCCCTTCTTAGAATGAATTTCTTCATCATCAGGAAGAACACTATTATTTGCAACATATTTATGTGAAAGGCAGAAAACTAAGGGGACCATTTTCTGAACACAGAGGTGTCCTCTCAATATTCACCATGATCAGAGAACTCGCTTGTAATGAACTGAGATATGATCACGATGGTCCCGAAACCCCTTCCAAGCTTCAATTCCTCACACCCACTTGAGATCTTTTTTGGTTTACCTCTGTGTCAACTACGGTATAAGCGGAATGTGTTGGCGCCTCCCTTAATGAAACCTATAAACTGAAGGTTAAGGGTATTTTATAAGTAAAAATATAAAATTAAGGTACTTACATATATAAAACGGTTAAATTGAGTATCCCTTCCTCTCTTTTTACCTTCTTAAGACATCCTGGGACTAAAAGGGCAAGGTTTTGGAGGGTTGTTTCAAGAATGGAGGCCCAAAGCTGGCGAATAGCAGATTCCAAACGTGGAACTGAGGAGGTGTCCATGTCACGTAACTCTATTTTATTAACCCTCGAAGATTTTCTATGGGGTTCATATTAGGACTATTACCTTGCCAGCCTTTGAAATAGTTCACCTCAAAGTCCCTTAGCCAGTCTGTTACAAGTTTGGCCGTGTGAGCGGGAGCCCCATCCTGTATAAAACTTCTGCCCTGGTCTGCTCGAAAGTCAGGAAGATTGTCTGCCAATAACACCAGATAGTTGTACTGGTTCACATTTCCATTAGCAGGAAGTACAATTAGCTTCCCAACACCATAAAAAGTAAACACTGCCCAAGCCAAAAGTTAGGCAAGGGGCTTCAGGATCTTTTTTGTGAAGCAAGGTTTCAAGGTGTCATCACCTGGCTTGTGGTAAACCTTGGCAGCTGGGGTGCCAGTCACAGTGAATGTTGATTTGTCACTCTAAAAAACTGGTTTCCACTGCTCATTGGTCCATGTTAAATATTTCTTGGCAAATTTTACACGATTATCAACTTGCCAACAACTAACCCAAGGAGTAGTGTGGCCATGATAAATTTTATATTTCAGTCGTCGTTTAGTAACTGCTGGATCGACCTGATTGTCACATCACCAAGGAGATATGGGTTCTTCTCCTGTAAAGGTCCTGCTGTTAAGCGAAGATCCTTCCTTAATTGTCCATCAATATTTTTTCTGGTCCTTAAAGTTATCTTACGTGGTCTACCAGGCTTTGGCAAAGGGACAGGAACCCAAGCCTCCCCAGATTCACGATAGCGTTTGATCAAGCGCTGCACTTTTCGTAGCTTCAAACCAGTGAGACTCGATATTTCCGACAATTTATGGTTTGCTTTGAACAATATCACTATTTTAATGCGTTTGTTCTTATCCAGGGTCTGTTTGGGCATGGTAAGGGTTATATGTAAGGCAAAATTGGAGGGTAACACAAACCCAAAAGGGGACAAAAAGTGCGACACAAAAGACACAATGCAGATCGCCACAAAAAAACCATGTGCGACTAAGGTAAACAAAGCGTATGATAAAGTCCCTCCAATGGTGACACTACGTCCAGAGAAAATGTCGTCTCGTACCACCATTTTTAGTGGGGAGTTGTGAGAATTCAAGACTTTTCGAGAGAAGATGTGACCATTGGCGTTATATTCCACCCAGAATGATGAAAGACTAAAACCCTCTCCAGTTGCCTCCTGATGGAAAGAATCTGACAGTCCTTATGATTCTTTGCAGATATTTCTATTAATAGCCATAGTCTGGCTGTCATCATGATCCATTGGATACACACCTACCTAAATACTAATCTTTATAATAATATTGATATGTTCAGGAATACCGCTTTACTATACAGGTTTCAAACACACTTGTATATTGTAACTAATAATTTTTTTTTTGCACCTCTCAATCTTCCTCGCACTGAGAAACGTGTTTTACCTGTTAATAGTCACCCACTTAATAATATGTTCAACACGATCTACTAAGTACCACCTTCAATGGGATAGTACATTCATGACTAAACATGTGTTTCAAGTCATCAGTCCCATAATATGTTTACTCCTATGGCACTTATAGGAAAAGCATTTGGCAACATTCGTAACAAATTTAAGCTGCTGTTTGGCAACTTTTTTTCTGAAGGTCTTTCGACGTTAGACAACTGGTACTGTCTGGTTTCCTTCCATTGCGCTACGGGCGTTAGTTCATAAAGCGTAATTTATTTTGCCTTTTCATAATAGGCTGCCTAAATAGCAAATATATCTCCTCAGATGAAATAAGTAAATTAGTAGATGAGGATTCTCATAATGATAACAAAAGAATATTCTTCACTTCCAGGGCGGATGCAGAATTTTTTAAAAGGTGGGTGGTGGCGTCAGATCTATGAAAGTATGATAAATACGAGCAAGATAATTTCTGAGAAACCCCTGAAGAGCACAGCCACTCTGGATTTGTATGTCCTTTAATAACAAAACATTACAGGTCCTACTCCTGGACAGAAATCTAAAATTATGAAAATACCACCAGTCAAAATCAATTTTAGTTTGGTATTTTCCCAAATTTGAGGAACATGGTAGTAAGGATTTTTCTAAAGTGCTATTCAATGCATATATAACAACAGACACCTTAATTGATATTCATTGTGTAAATTAAAGCATATCGAGATAAAGTAATTGGCCAAAGGAGACCATGAAACAGAGATTAAAACAGGTTTTCTTTAACAATTAACAATTTACATTTTCTTGTATTTCTCATTAATTTATCCTGATATTGAATCCTATACTCGGATAATATTAAGGATCATATATGACTTCACCGATATAAAACAATATCATATTGTTTTCGCAGATTTAGTGTGTTAAATTTCTCAGGGATATTATAGGAAAATATTTCAAACTTTGTCATAAAAAGATTTAAGTTACTGTGAAACAGCATTTTTCGCAAGAATTAGGAGACAAGACTGATATGTATCATCAAGTAAATTACTGAAAAGTTTCCGAAAAATTGGATATCTCTCTGTCTTTTCTTCTATGTGAATTCAATTCCAATTGTTACTCTGACAGTAGAATGCTGTTGAAGAATTTCCTAGAGTAAGCTTCGATGATCTCACCAGCAAGTTGGACGTTGTACTGGATTTTCATAAGAGTGAGGGCTGAGAGTCAACAGATGGTCATTCTATTCTTGAGGTGTGTCTTCAACAATCTGATAACACACAAGGATCAACAATGCACATGTGTTTGTCCAAGCATTTGCATCTGCGTACGGCAACTTGTCCATGAGTGAGTCTGGAATTGTTCTTTTAAAGGATCACCATATCAATTCTCGTCATCTAAGTTCAGTGCAGGATGACAGCCAACTAGGCAGGTCATAATTCCAGTGTAGTAACTGCGTGGGGATTTCTTCAAACAAACTGAAATGTCATGTTGCAAGTATTCTTACCAGATACCGAATGCTAGAAACTGGCCGACATTCTTCTGCTGAAAACTTATCCTTCAGCTGTTGGAGAATGTCATCAACGAGCAGGATCGCCATTTTGCACTTTTAGTATTCAAGTGGTGTGGTTGCCTCAGTGTTACTTGGATGCCGTTGAATTTGGGCTGTGAGTGGCATGGTTTCAGTTGATTGAACTTGCTCAGCAATGTCTTTCTCATCATTGTTGTACCACTGCTGCAACTCAACATCAATGTTATCTCTGAGTCTTTGGAAATCTTGTGTGATAAAGTCAACCATGTGATATGATGTGTGAATGTCCAGTTCATGGTTTTGCAAGATTTGATAACAGAGATTTAATGTAATCAAAGCTGTTTCTCAAAGCGACAAATGCTATCACATGTTTAAAATTCTGCATGCTAGTTTTCATTCCCGTGAATTTATCATGGTTTCACTGTCCCTGGCTCCATTTGGGGTAAGAACACTGATTCAAAAGAGCCTATAAGCAAATTTCAGCACAGTAATAGAATATGTTGAACAATTGAAGATACACATAGCGTTCAACACACAGAGTTTTGTAAACGCCATTCAGTTTGTGAAGCTTGGCTTGAGGGCAGTAAACATATAGCACAGATTCCAAGAATCTTTCAAATTTCAATGATTTATCAAAAAAAAAAAAAATAATACAGAATTAATCGCGTCAATAATTTTTTGTTCTTCTAATACCTTTGCGGATTCTGGGGTGCTAAGAGTGATATGTGCGCATGGTTATCTATTGATAAAAAATGTGTAAATAAGCCATTGCTTGCGGTAGTGGCCTCTACTCTCAGAAATTCTTTCCTTTTACTTGATCCAGTTATAGGTTTTTAGTTTTTAGTAAACAGTGGTGATTGTTGTTTGCTTTATCAAGGTCCCTCTCCAGGACACAACGAGGTAATTCTAAGCCTGTTCAAGTCGGCCCAGTAGCTGCCAACGGATCTGAGATCACAAACAATGTCTACGAGACACTCAAACTATTGTTCGGGATTACCAAATGCCAATGGAAATTCCTTGGCGCCAACGTAACATTGCCGCCACCTGATGCGGATTTCCTTGCACTATATCCCCTCAGTCCGTTGTGGGACATCGATGATTATTCAGCGGTGACTCGTACTTGTGAACACTTGCTCAACCAGCCGCCTCTAACCTATAATTCGACATCAGAGAATCCCCGAATGCTTACACCAACCTCTTCGAGATGTACCCGGAAGTCTTCAGTCATGAACGTTGCCTGACACCTACGGTTTCTGCCAAGCCCGATATATATCACCATATGAAAAGGAAAGGGATCGCAGTCTTTGCCAGATTCAGGGATCTGGCACTGGATCGTTTTGCAACTGGTGAAGAAACGTTCATCAGAATAGAAAAATGGGCCTTTGCAAGAATTCCCAAGTCCATGGTCATCACTCTTACTCATAATTCTGAAGAAAGATGGCTCCCTACTCCCTTAAGGGGATTACAGACGTCTAAATGTACAGAAAGAACCGGACCAATAACATATCCCAAACATTGTTGTTACCTCCTACTTGCACAAAACAAAGGTTTTCTCCACACTCAACCTCCTAAATGAGTGAAATCATGTGGCCTACAACACTAAAAAAAAAAAGAAAAAAAAAAGACTTATAGTCCGGTGTGACTAGTGTTCCTTTGGCGTCAAAAACCTAAAGTTTCAATGGATTCAGAAAGCACCCTACTGTAATACTGTAATGCAAAGAACACCGTATCACCTGCTGCTGCTCTCAACTTTCTCGTGCCATATGCCCCTCTCCTTCACTTCACTGGTGCTAGTAACAATACTATTGGTACGGTACTCTAGGAGATGTTCTATGTCTTGTAGAACCTATATGACTTCTTCAATGAAAAAATCTCGAAAGCGGAATCTGTATACTTTCGATTGGAAATTGCGGTCCGTAACTTTTTCAACCTCTTAGATGGTACGTCCTTTGTTATTCGTGCGGATCATATGCCAGTGAGATGAGATACCATTTTCCTGGGAAAAGAAAGTATTTTTTAGACAAAATATATTTTTACCATGCATATTCAAATATTCTACTTAACTTTACCCTGGTAATTCCGTGTATATGTTATCATTGATGCAATATCCACATGTATAACTTTCTCATTTTCACAAATTTAAATGTTTCCCAGTCCACTTTTTCTTAATTTCTATTGCAATATTTCCTATTTTTCCTATACTAATAATACTTATTTGAGTTCATATTATTAATTTATTATTTAGGTCTTTATTTATCTCTCTCTCTCTCTCTCTCTCTCTCTCTCTCTCTCTCTCTCTCTCTCTCTCTCTCTCTCTCTCTCTATATATATATATATATATATATATATATATATATATATATATATATATATATATATATATATATATATATATATATATATATATATATATATATATATATATATATATATATATATATATATATATATATATATATATATATATATATATATATATATATATATATATATATATATATATATATATATATATATATATATATATATATATATATGTATATATATATATATATATATATACATATATATACATATATATATATATGTATAAATATGTATACATATATAAATATATATATATATACATATATATATGTATAAATATGTGTACATATATATATATATATATATATATATATATATATATATATATATATATATATATATATATATATATATATATATATATATATATATATATATATATATATATATATATATATATATATATATATATATATATATATATATATATATGTTTATATATAAATATATATATATATATATATATATATATATATATATATATATATATATATATATATATATATATATATATATATATATATATATATATATATATATATACATATATATACATATATATATATATATATTGTGATATCCCCATATGTTGTACATATGCTAATATATCTGATTTGTCTAATGTTTATTTTTCCATTTTCTTTGTAAATACATCACCTTATTTTAGCGCCATCTTCATTCCATTCTTCTCATTATCTTTTGTTTACACTCACCTTCCTGCTGTAAATCATCCCTGTTTTCTTACCTTACATGTTATAAGGTAACCCCAAATTTATTGTTTTGTTAGAATACATTATTCTCACCACGAGATTCATTTACCTTGCTCACCCATTCACTTTGCATTGCTTATTATTATTGTTTTGAAGTGCTTTTTCATTATTTTATTTAACGTAAGATTGAAGTTTTGTTTATAACATAGTTTATCGTTCCTGTCCTCCAATTATCCTGCTATTGGTGCTTCGATTGTCTGCAACTAGCATTAAGAAGATACATTTGATCATAATCGACAATCTTATACATTCGTAATAAGAAACAAGTGAATTTGGAAGTCTACCCATATGACTTCTATTTCATTGTGTGAAGAGAACTGCCGCCCATTGTAAAGGGGTAATTGTTTGCACAGTGGTTCGTCACAAAATAGTTGGGGGCCTGTCCGGGATCTGATGTGCGATCTGATATGCGATATTATTCATCAAATTTATATCACGTGATTGAATCGTGAAAGAACAGTTCCAGTGATTATGAACAGTATCGAGTGTTGTGTTGTGGCGTACCAAGGATAAAGGACGACAGTAAAAAATCCAAGGTAAGGTAGATGTCTCGTCTCCCTCTCATTAGACATTTATGTATAATATATGTCTGGGTAGTCATTTGGTTGTAAGAGGAACAAGTCACGCTTAATATAGTTAAGACTTAGGTATGCTGATTGTCCAGCTTCTAAACCACCCTTATTAATTGAAGATGCCCCCAGTAGGTAGCTTTTAAAGTTTCGCCTACTCAAATCTCGTATCCCAGAGATTTCTCATAAAAAAAAAAAATCTGAAGCCCTAAGATTTTGCCATTTCTTAAAATCGCCATTCAAAAGTGATATTTAGGAAATAAGTCAAATTTCATTATATGAGATTTATTAAATTAAGTTTCATTATAAGTGAAATTTCCTCCCTCTCTATTTCATTACAAAGTGATTTATTTTGTTATATAAATTTCGTAAGTGAAATTAGCCAATTTCCAATTTCGGAGATTTTCATAATTCTAATCGCTATCTCTAGTCAGGAAATTAACTTATATATTGTTTGGTGTTAAAAGTACTATTTTGGTGTACAAATAACATTTACGTGTCGGTAAATGAATATTTAAATACTTGTGTTAAATTACTCCTGTTATATCTATAAAGCGCATACTACGTATTTTGTCCAGTTTGCGCATTATTCTGATGATCAATTACTTTAAACTAGGTGTTGACTATTCACTAGATACTTTATCATAACGAGAATAATATAGTATTTATATAAATTAAAAGGTAACATTGTAAAGTTATCGTATTAAGCTGGTATAAATTAAAAGGAAATGTAAACTAGAACGTGCTAATTAGGTATGTTTAAAGTACAAAATACCTTTGCGTTCTAAAGCCTTGTTTACTGATTCGGTAAAATTGTCGTAAAAGTTTGTGATGTTAAGCGTGTCGTTTGAGTGATTATGAAGTAGTTGGCCGCGTGATCAAGATCTTGAGCGTGAAAAAAAAAAAAAAAAAAAAAAAAATCAGTGTTCAGTCGTTAACGGTGAATAAGTTTTATCGTAAGTTTCACGAGACCTAATTTTGTATTTAAGCTATTTTAGTGTAATGTGATTTAATCATATAATTTTGTAGTTTTGTGATCGCTATTTTGTATTTTTGTGATCGAAAGATTACTTTGCGATCGTATGATCTTATACTTATTCTTATAAAGTTTGGATATTTATTTTAGTTTGTACTTATCTTGCACCACGGGCGACATTCAAAATGCCTTTCAACTTGCAACAATTTATTGTATCACCACGGGATCATGTGGAATCTCTCACAGTTGCCACAAAACTGACCTAAAGAATCTAGCTCGCCATTATGATGTACAAGTTCCCGCAACTGCCGTAAAATGTGTAATTCTCAGTCATATTTTTAACTTCCTGGTAGATGAAGATATTGTTACAGAAGAAGAATTGGCTGACGTTCGAGCTCTAACCGTTACCAATCCAAATGGTGACTTAGATAAACTAAGTCTGTAGCTGGAGTTGGAAAAGATGAAGATGCAAGCCGCAACTGCAGCGGCAACTGCTGCAACTGCCGCCGCTGAGGTAGAAGAAAGGAAAGCCGCTGCTGCTGAACGAGCCGCAACTGCCGCCGCTGAGGTAGAAGAGAGGAAAGCCGCTGCTGCTGAAAGAGCCGCAACTGCCGCAACTCTGGTAGAACGAGAGAAAGTTGCCACAGAACGAGAAAGAGCCGCTGCTGCTGAACGAGCCGCAACTGCCGCCGCTGAGTTAGAAGAGAGGAAAGCCGCTGCTGCTGAGCGCATGGCTGCTGCCGCTGCTTCCCTAGAACGTATCAAGGTGAAAACTGCTTTGGAGCAATAAGAAAAAGAAAGTGAACAGAAAAATAAAGCTCTCCGTGTTAGGCTGCAGATTGAGAGAGAAGCGGCCACATTAACAGAACGGGATCTGGCATTTATAAGACTGAAAGAAAAGGAAGAAGGTAAGCTAATTCCCGAACCCTTTGATGTGGGCAAGGTGCAGAAATTGCTGCCCACATTTGAAGAACGGGAACCTGATAACTACTTTTCTGTGTTCGAAGACACAGCCAAGAATCTCAATTGGCCTCAGGACAAATGGTATTTGATCATCCGGAACTCATTTAAAGGTAAAGCATTATCTGTATGTGCCACTATGTTAGAAGAACATGATTATTTCGTAATTAGCAGGCAATCCTTGATGCTTATTCTATTACTGCGGAAGGATATAGGCAAATATTTCGTAATAGTCAGAAGCAAGTTCAGCAGACCTTTCTAGAATTTATGAATTTATGAATGTCAAAACTTTTGAGCAGTTGAAAGATTTTTTTTTCTTAATTTTTTTCATTTTTTAAGTTTAATATGTATATTCATATGGTATTATCATATATTTGATGTTTTTTCCATGGTATTTGTCCATATATAGGACCTACTATATATAGTAGGTTAGGCAGATACGGGGTACACATTTTTATTGATGAGTCTATTTTCTATAATAAAATTTTATTGGTATTTTTTCATTACAAGGAGGATGTATTAGAAGCAAGACACTCAATAATAGCGCGTTTATTACTGAATAATACAAAGAAATATTGCAGTTTATTGCTAAAATTTGTTGCAATTGTAAGCCCTATTACTTTTGCACGTGTTGACAGTATTTGAAATGTTTAACAGAAAATTGTGATACGGTAGAATAAAATAGAAATAAAACTGGTTCATGCTTTAGAGAAACTTCATTCTTAGTCAAATTTTGAGATAAATTCCGTGATATCACACAATAACAAACCAGAGACTATAATTAGCTGTATTCTAAAGAGCACGACGATGATAATTAGCAAAGCATTTCACACACAATGGAACTCCACACTTCATACACCCTTGTGAAGGACGAGAATTACAAGAGGATAGAGCACATTTCCATGCCTGTTTTCCAAGGGGTTCGACGAGGTGACCAATATTGTCATAACGTACATCTGGAATAACCCGAGATGACTGTCTTGGCCGGCCTATTCCCACACGTGGTTCTGCCTTCTGAAGGTATGTCCTTGTAATGTAGCGCTTGAATGACAGCAGTGGGAGGTTGCTTTCATCAACACGATGCAGAAGCCAGCAGTTCTGAATCGTTGCATCAATTACCCAAGAAAATATAGGCCACCACCACTTTTTCATTCTAATGGATATACGGTAACAATTGATGTTTTGGTCCATCCTATCAGTGCCACCCATGTGCCTGTTGTAATCCCCGATGAGATAAGGACGACTTACACTAATTTTCTTTTTGTCCTTTGCTGACCAGCGAGATACACTTTCCAGAGGATAAACAGGAGAAATATTTGATACCACTGAAACTACTGCATTATCCTTCCAGCATACCAACAAGATCTTGTGAATATTATCCATAACAACATCTGTATCTCCTCGAGGAACCTTCTTCATTTCGTTTGTGGAGTTTATAGGACAAGTCTTCGGAATTCTGTTGTCCCTTATTGTTCCAGTTGCTTCATAGTTTATCTCTTGTTAGTGATTTACTAAAGGTAAACTTGTGAAGTAGTTGTCGAAGTAAAACCTCACTGGTATATCTTTGATAGGACTTTTTCAAATAAAATCATCAAAGTGTCCCCACCTTTTCCAAACCTTTCTTCATAGTGACGATTCAACCCGAAGGCTGTCCCTTGGTATACATCAAACGTAGCTAAATATCCAAGTGGAGAATTTAGGCACCAAGCTTTAAATCCAAATCTCACAGGTTTATTCCGAATGCACTGTTTGCATCCATGCCTACCAAAATATTCTATCATTGCTTCATCAAGTGATATATGTTGATCCTTGTTTAGTGCCTGATTATCAGTGGAAGGCAGAAACCGTAATATTTCTTCAAATGTATCACGTGACATTGCCTTAGCAATGAGTTCGACTCCAACATCAGCATCCAAAGACCAGTATAAGCGGCAACTTGGTAATGTGTGGTATCCTGAGAGTATGAGAATGCTTGGATAGTAACAGGGAACTGAAAATTTGAAACTACCGAGGCATTTTTAGCTGGAAAGTCACTTCACCAGCGACGAGGTATGCATCCAAGGAACAGAAAATAGCGAACAAACAGTTTATTCTAACGAAGAAACAACCAATTTGCTTTAGGGTGATACTTTTCTAAAATTTTTCCTGTCCGGTCCATATTTTGGCTTCATATCTGCCTGACCTACTATATATAGTAGGTAATGGAAAATAGCCTGTAATATTTATGCTTCAATTGCTATCTCAATTTCTGATATATGAATTGATTCATGGTCTTCAGTGTCATGATATGTATCAGTATAAAGATGTTTAATGAACTTGTGTAACCATGAGCTCAGATTAAAAATGTGAATATATAAAAACATTCTACATATCTTTGGTATTTTGTCAAAAAGTCGAAAAATATGGATACTTCAAAGAAAAACTCCTGTTTATATTATTGATTAGATTGAAAAGAACACAGGAATATGCAAAACAATAAGAAAAACATAAAAAATTAGGGTGTAATTTGTCCTAGCAAATGTACTACTATATATAGTAGGTCAGGCGTTAATGGGTTAAGGAAAATACCAGGTGGCATTAATGTGTATCTAAAAGAGCAGAATGAATCTGACCCTAAGAAAGCCGCTTTAAAAGCAGATGACTATGCTCTTATTCATAAAGTAGGTAAAACCCCATATAGAGAAACTAGACCTAAGGAAACTTGTACATACTGCAAACAAGAAGGACATCATATTTCAGAATGTCCTGATCCACATTGTGCAGCTTCATACTTAAAGAGAAAACCTAATCCCCTCAATTCTCTCCTAAGCAAATGAATCTGCCCAAACAGGAACCAAAACCTAAGGTGGAGAAGAAAAAGACCTTCCATTGTGCATCACAAAACTCCCAAGCGTTTGCACCCTTCACTTGCTCAGGCAAAATAAATGGTAAACCTGTAACCATACTCAGAGACACTGGATCCTCTCAAACGATCGTCTCTCCTAATGCCATACAATCAAAAGGTGAAACTCACAGGTATGCTGCGGTTAATGACCTAACCAGTAAGTCTATGTTGCCTCTCATTAATGTAAACCTTCATTGTCCTTATTTCTCTGAAGTAGCTGTAAATCCAGAACTGTTACCATGCAAGAATGTAGATGTAATCCTGGGTAATGACATAGCTAACTCTGTTGTCTTAACAAACTTAATAGCAGTATCTCCAGGTGATGTTGTACAGGAGGAATGCTTAGCAGTGACACGAAGCAGTAAAAAGGACACCCCTACTGAATCATCATCAAACCCGTTGCCAGTCTCTGAACCTATGTATTTCAACGAGTTGATGAGTACATATAAGATCCAGCCTGATTCCTTTAGCTATCAACAAAGGAAAGATGTCACTCTACAGCAGTGTTTCAACAAAGTGAAACCAAAGGATACCAACAAGTGTTCTTGTTTTTATATTAATAATAATGTACTAATGAGAAAATTCAGGTCCAGCAAGAACAGTCATCTAGAAACCTGGAAGGATCTATTCCAGGTAGTTGTTCCTAAGGATATAAGACATCTGATCCTAGAATTGTCTCACTCTGCTGACTCTCATCTTGGTATCACTAAAACATATGAACGCATCAGTCAAGACTTTTATTGGCCAAACATGAAGAATGACATTAAAGAGTACGTAAAAACATGTACATGTCAAAAAGTAAGTAGTCCTAATGTGAAAGTACCAGTTGCACCATTAAAACCTATACTTGTGCCTAAAGAACCTTTCAGTAAGATCATAGTAGATTGTGTAGGCCCTTTGCCTAAGACAAAAAGGGGACATGAATACTTGCTTACGGCCTTATGCCCAAATACCCGTTATCCATTTGGAGTACCTTTAAGAAACATTTCAGCCAAGAACATCCTAAAGTCACTAGTGTCCATATTTACTGTTGTAGGATTTCCAACTGAACTACAATGTGATCAAGGAACCAATTTCATGAGTCATGCATTTAAAACAGCAATGAAAGACTACCATATAACCCAAGTATCTTCCTCAGCTTACCATCCACAGATCAATGGAGCATTAGAACGCACTCACCAGACCATTGAAAATCTACTCCGGAAATACATCCATAGTTCAGGTAACTAGTGGGATTACGATTTGGAACTGATCATGTACATCATACGAGGAGTTCGAAATCAGTCTACTGGTATGTCACCTTTTGAACTACTCTTCGGTCGACGGCCACGAACTATCCTCAGTTCAGTCAAAGAACGCATCCTGAAGTTGGGAGATAATGAGGTACCTCTTTCCCAATATATTTCAGAACTCAACAGGAAACTTTCAGATCTTCACTCCATTGCCAAAACTAACTTGATAACAGCTCAAGAGAAGATGAAGATTAACTATGATAAAAAGGCTAAAACCAGAAGTTTCAAAGTAGGAGATGCAGTGCTGCTATACCATCCAATTGCAGGCTCTCCCCTACGAGAGAAATACCAGGGACCTTATACCATCGCTCAACGTATCTCGCCAACCAACTATATAATCACCACGACAGATAAGCGTAAGTCTACTCAATTAGTCCACATAAACCTCTTAAAGGCCTATTTGTCTCCCTCAACAGCTGAAAGTAAAACAGTAATGATTACTAGTGCCATACCATACATAGATTGTCCTATGGATCAATTTACAGATGATCCAATAACTGCATCTTGGCAGGATTCTCAAAACTCAAAGATCTTGGAAAACTTATCAGACTATCTACAACCCTTATCTGCATCAAAATGTAAATCTTTAGTAGCTTTATTCCATGAATTTCCTAGTATAACTTCAGATAAACCAGGCAGATGCACCATGCTAGATCATGACATCAAACTACAACCAGGTGCTGCACCCATTAAACAAGCTTTCTATCGAACATCACAGAAGAAATGTGGTATCATGAAAGAAGAAGTGAACTACTTGATAAGAGAAGGATTGGCAGAACCCAGTGCGTCACCATGGGCTTCCCCATGTCTCCTAGTAGGAAAGAAAAATGGTAAATTTCGTCTTTGTACCGATTACAGGAAAATTAATAATTTAACAATTAAAGATTCGTATCCTCTACCAAGAATACAAGATATCATTGACCAAGTAAGTAATTCTACCTACTTAACCCAAATAGATTTGTTGAAGGGTTATTACCAAATTAAGTTAACAGAAACAGCAAAGGAAATTTCTTCATTTATCACTCCATTTGGATTATTTAGTTATAACGTAATGCCATTCGGATTAGCCAACGCACCTGCCACCTTCCAAAGAGTAATGTCTTTAATTTTACAGGACTTGGAAAAAGTATTTGTATATTTAGATGACATCATTATTGCCTCTGACACATGGGTAAACCATATTCAAAAGATAAAAGAAGTTTTCTCAAGGTTGAAACAACATGGATTAACGATCAACTTAGCAAAAAGTAATTTCTGCAAAGGTCAGGTATCTTACCTTGGTCATCGAGTTGGCAGTGGTAAAGTATTACCCCATGATGCAAATATTAGCGCCATAACTTCTTATCCTGTTCCAGCTACCAAACAGGAATTAAAAAGATTTCTAGGTATGGTAGGATATTACTCTAAGTTCAGTCCAAATTTCTCACCATTCACAGGACCACTATTTGCTTTAACTTCTTCAAAAGTAAATTTTTCATGGAGCCAACAACATGATCAAATATTTAACCAGCTATAAACTTACTTGTCATCTCCTCCTATATTAATGGCACCTAACCTCACCAAACCATTCTATCTCCAAACAGACGCTAGTGATCTTGGATATGGGGGCATTTTATTACAGCATCCTGCTCCAATAACAGCCATAACAGGAAACCTGCCCCCACTAGCTGATCGGTTACCAGTCTCTTATTCCAGTGGACGATTTATTGGTTCTCAACTAAATTGGCCCACTGCGAAGAAAGAACTATTCGCCATCGTAGCTACCATCCAAAGATACGAGATTTATGTTGATGGACAAGACACGATCTACGTCTACAGTGACCACTCTCCTCTGTCGCATCTCCATAGGTCCACTACTCTCAACCCTAAACTTTTAAGATGGTCATACATACTCTCTGCACATAATATCCAAGTAATCGCCATATCAGGACGAGAAAACATTGTGGCAGACACCTTATCAAGGATAACCTCGGTTGATCCTCGGGAAATGGAAAAAAACAAAAACAAGGGGAGACTGTGATATCCCCATATGTTGTACATATGCTAACATATCTGATTTGTCTAAAGTTTCTTTTTCCATTTTCTTTGTAAATACATCACCTTATTTCAGCGCCATCTTCATTCCATTCTTCTCATTATCTTTTGTTTACACTCGCCTTCCTGCTGTAAATCATCCCTCTTACCTTACATGTTATAAGGTAACCCCAAATTTATTGATTTTGTTTGAATACATTATTCTCACCACGAGATTCATCTACCTTGCTCACCCATTCAAATTGCATTGCTTATTATTGTTGTTTTTAAGTGCTTTTTCATTATTTTATTTAGCGTAAGATTAAAGTTTTGTTTATAACACAGTTTATTGTTCTTGTCCTCCAATTATCCCGCTATTGGTGCTTCGATTGTCTGCAACCAGCTTTAAGAAGATACATTTGATCATAATCAACAATCTTATACACTCGTAATAAGAAACAAGTGAATTTGGATGTCTACCCATATGACTTCTATTTTATTGTGTGAAGAGAACTACCGCCCATTGTAAAGGGGTAATTGTTTGCACAGTGGTTCGCCACATCATAATATATATATATATATATATATATATATATATATATATATATATATATATATATATATATATATTTATATATATATATATATATATATATATATATATATATATATATATATGTATATGTATATATATATATATATATATATATATATATATATATATATATATATATATATATATATATATATATATATATATATATATATATATATGTATATATATATATATATATGTATATATATATATATATATATATATATATATATATATATATATATATATATATATATATATATATATATATATATATATATATATATATATATATTTATACATAAACATATATATATATATATATATATATATATATATATATATATATATATATATATATATATATATATATATATATATATATAGTTATATATATATATATATATATATATATATATATATATATATATATATATATATATATATATATATATACATATATATATAGATATAGATATATATATATATATATATATATATATATATATATATATATATATATATATATTTATACACAAACATATATATATATATATATATATATATATATATGTATATATATATATATATATTTATACATAAGCATATACACATATATATATATATATATATATATATATATATATATATATATATATATATATATATATATATATATATATATGTAATAATTAATATTACATGTTTAAAACACATGACGTGATATGTCATTTTGGATGAAGATGCTAGCCGTGGGACTTGCTGTAGTCATTCAAATCATAAACAGGACACACAATACAGCCTCAACAATGTAACATTTTTCTTAAACGTCAACACCAATGCATCAGCATGTGAAAGTTTGTGACGTCACCGGATGCAGGTGTCTTCCGAGATTGTGACAAAACTGCTATGTCAACTAAGCATACGATATCTGTGATATCGATAATTTAGTCAGTTCATATCTATACTTCACCAGAATTGGTCATCTGACCAAACCAGCTCCCTCCAGTGATGGAGATGTTTAACTCTGTTGTTTTTAACAAATAAATACTTTTAAAGCTAATAAGATGTACTTCGTTATCCAGCTATACACATCTTAAACAGCACATACTCAAAGTGTGCTTATAAAAGTAGCACACTAATAAATGGTGGCAGCGGTTAAACTCTAAGAATTAGAGAAAGATCTTCAAGACTTCAAAATAAAAGCTGTAAAACCAGAAAAAGATCTTCAAGACTTCAAAATAAAAGCTGTAAAACCAGAGAAAGATCTTCAAGACTTCAAAATAAAAGCTGTAAAACCAGAGAAAGATCTTCAAGACTTCAAAATAAAAGCTGTAAAACCAGAGAAAGATCTTCAAGAACTCAACATTATCTACATGAATCTACAATTTTGACTAAGTAATATAGTCCATCGAAATAGTTAACATTAATGAATGTTATGAATACAAACCGATGAACTGGATCTTCAATCAACATCCTAGGAAACCCAAGGACTGGCGTTCAACGTTTGCAAAACATACCCAGGAATCACTACATTCAACAAGAAACTCGAACGATACATCGCTAACAAAACATCAAGAGAGAGAGAGAGGATGTGTCGACATCACATAGACCCATATATAAGCTAAGTACAAATTTTTGAATTCATTCCAGTTTAGGCAGTGAAGTGTAGTTATCACGAGTCGTTAGTCGATTATTACTGGGGTGAGTGAATTGCTAATCTTTTGTTTCCGTTCATTAAAGGAAACTGTGTTCAACTCCGAATTCTCATCTAGAATTTTTCTCTCTTTGTGCTAATTCCTTTTTCTTTCAGAAATTCTCGGGAAATGTTTTGGGATTAGAAACATTGTTTGGGGAATTTTGTTATACATATGCGTTTACGCAGTGGACGTCTGTACTCATATAGATATTTTGATAGAATTGCAAGGGGTCGAATAGATAGGAAAAGAAATACAGCAGTCATGACTCGCCCTGTGAGCCCTACCCCTGGACCTAGTGGTGTAGGCCAGACTAATCCTCCTCCAATTGTGACGCTTGTAAATGCCAGGTCAGCAATCCTTCCTTTTCAGGGTCGAGTCAACGGGTTCTTGCCACAAAATGTGGAGTCATGGATTTCATCCGTCGAAGCCCATTTAAATGCCAAACAAATCGTAGACCCTTTTGTACAATTACAAAAGGCTAAAAGTTTTATAGATTTTTCTAAGGGGGATGCGAGTGCGTATTTAAGAGGTGTTTCATTTCAAGAAGCAGTTACCTGGGATGATTTCAAACTTAGGTTACACGCGGTCTATGGGGGTGAGGAAGCCTTGGATGTAGTATTAACGTTACGAAATACACTTAATCAAGCCACTATGAATCGGCTTAATGTTATTGAGAGAGCAGCTCTCAGAGCTGATAGGCTTAATGAATATCAGGACATTTTAGGTCATTCCACTTGGGTTACTAGCGATAACATCTCCGTGAAAGATTTTTTACGATTAATGTATTTAACTTGCATGACACTTATGTTGCCTGAAGCTTTAGTGCGGTGTTTTGATAAGAAGTTAACGCTTGCAAGTACGGAATTGGATGTATATAAACAGATAAAGAAACACATGTCCAAGTGTCCAGAT
This sequence comes from Palaemon carinicauda, assembly GCF_036898095.1. NCBI lineage: Eukaryota > Metazoa > Arthropoda > Malacostraca > Decapoda > Palaemonidae > Palaemon > Palaemon carinicauda. Next base: position 34,531,826 of record NC_090767.1, read on the forward strand.
CTCGATCCCGTGTTAACTCAAGTTTTTGCAAAGAATGAAACAAAGCCACAAACAGTGAACGTAGTTAGCAGTCAAACGTCAAGGTCACTTAAGCGCGCACTGCAGAACGAAATTCTGCTCAATTCACAACAGTGCAACTCATTCATATAGCCAATGTTACCCGCGTAAGACACAACAGAATCCCAGAAATACACAGTCAATTCCACAGTCAGTTCCATATGGAAATAAAAAGAAAAATCCTCATTTTAACAATAAGAAGAGACAACCAAATGTCAATGCAGTTCAGAGTCCAAAACAAACAAACACTTCTTTGAATATCGCTGAGCCTGGGTCGTCAAACCAGACCTCGCAAGGTCAGTCTAATTTTCAAAATGTGCAGAGCAAAGCAAATACCACATAGTTAACTCCAGAGGGGAAGAGAGTGATGTTGGGTCAAGGTCATTCATGTCAACATCAATAGTATTGAATAATCAATTTAATGTTTTATCAGATAGTTGTGAGACAATAGATTTTCCTATGAAACACACGGCCGAATTGAGTAAAACAGTGCATGCTCCCGTAGATTTGCAACGAATTCATACAATAATAAGCCAAAATGAGTTACGGCCAACCGTATATGCTGTAAATTTAGAACACAAATCCTTTACGTTATTTTTTGACTCTGGTAGTCCACGTAATATTATGGATTTGAAGACGCATCATTTGTTGTTTTCGAACTTTCCGATTGAAAAATCAGGAATTAGACTTTCAGGTATAGGAAATAATGAATTAAACGTCATAGGCATAACTCATATTCAGTTCAGAGTCGGTAATCGCACGTTTGCTGATACATTTGTTGTTGTAAAAAACATTAATATGTATCCAGCTGTAATTATAGGATACCCATCTATGGGAAATCAAAACATTATCTTAGCTCCTGCCAAGCACGGCGTGTATATCAAAGGGAAATTCTATAAGTCTTCTAATACCTTAAAATCAGTTTTGGATAAAAAGGAGACGACAAATGTAACCGTAACGTACGTTGAACAACCAATAACTTGTCTCACTAATAAAGAAATAATATACGCGACCCAGCAGAATTCTCGTTCACCCGTAATATCATCTTGCACGCAATCTATCGAACCAAACGTACCTTCGAATTTAATAGTGCAAATAAAGAAAACATTACCGGGATCTGAAATACTAATCCTTTCCGATACTTTGAAAACTAACGGATTGTCTGTCACACAAGCTATTTATACAGTAGGCTCACATCAACAATGTAATATTGAAGTCTGTAATCATTTAAATAACACTTTAGTAATTCACAAAAATCAACATATCTTGGATGTAGAAGTTTATAAACATCGTATTCTTACCGTTGCTGAAATCAATCACTTTCAATCAGTTGCGGATGAATCCCTTTTGCGATCTATTAAAAATAAAATCAACAAGTGAGCAAGTCCTGAACGCGGACATGGTCCTCGTAGAGGACATACCTCCGCCAAGGTGACCTAGAGCGCCATATGTCCTAGAATCATGAATTGATGTGACTTCGACCTTCACATGACCTTGACCTTCACGTGACCTTCAAGTGACCTTGACCTTCACGTGACCTTGACCTTCACATGACCTTGGCTTCAAGTGACCTTGATCTTCAAATGTACTTGACCTTCACGTGACCTTGACCTTCAGGTGACCTTGACCTTCACGTGACCTTGACCTTCACGTGACCTTGACCTTCAAGTGACCTGCTTGACTTTTGACCTTCAAGTGATCTTTGTTCATTTGCCACTGATACTTAATATGACATTGATATAATGCACCAATATGACCTTGACCTTTGACCTTTATAAATTTGAACATCACCCATGGGTTGCGCCTGGACTAGGACTTCCCTGTTGGCTTATGCAAAAGTCAGTGCTTTATTTCTGTCTCTTGATATGGCCACTTATGTCATAGTGACACCAGTGACCCCTGTGACCTTGACCTTGGGGTGACCTTGACCAAAATTTAATCAGTTCTTCCATACACATTGGGGAACTACTTGGCCAAGTTTGAAGTGATTCCGTGTAGAAATGTGGCCTCTACGTTGTCCACAGACAGACAGACAAACAAACAAACAAACAAACCGAACCGAAAACATAACCTCCTGGCGGAGGTAATAAAGACATTCAAGACGAAGAAATTCAGCAGAAAATTTTTGAGCTTTTAACTAAATATCATGATGTATTTTCCACTACGGATGGATCCTTAGGAAAAACAGATGTGATCGAGCATCAAATAAGGTTAAAGGACAAGCAGAAAATTATCTATGTACCCTCGTACAGACTCCCTATGAAATTCCAGAATGAAATAAATGATGAAGTAGGTAAAATGCTAGAAGAAGGAGTCATCAGGAAATCAAACAGCCCTTATAATTTTCCTTTAATAGTTGTACCGAAAAAAGATCGAACATGGCGTATCTGCGTCGACTTTCGTCGTCTAAACGAGGAAACGATCCCTAATCGATTCCCAGTGCCATGTACTGACAAATATTTTGTCTTTGTTAGGTCAGAATAAATATTTTACCAGTTTGGACTTACTTAAAGGTTTTCACCAGATATCATTAGAAGAAGATAGTATCCCATACACAGCCTTCAGCACAGCCAGGGGACATTATGAATTTTTACGGATGCCTTTTGGTTTACGTTGTGCTCCTATAACATTTACAAGAATGATTAACATAGTGTTTGAGACTTGTTAGGGGATATATTGCATGCCTATATGGATGATCTTGTAATCTTTTCCAACACCTTAGAAGAACATCTACGTAAGTTAGAACTAGTACTACAGAGATTAAGACAACATAACTTAAGGGTAAAGATTAGTAAGTGTGAATTTTTCAAAATAGAATTAATATATTTGGGATTCATGGTGTCAAGCGAAGGTCTTAAAGTAGTCCATGATAAGGTGTCGGCTATACGTAATTTTCCCATACCTACTAATGTCAAGGGAATACAGCAATTTCTGGGTTGTAATGGATATTACAGGCGTTTTATATGCAACTATTCAATAATAGCCGCTCCTTTAACTGATCTTACGAAGAAGGGCGTAGATTTCATATGGTCTGAGCAACATCAACAGGCGTTTAATACTTTGAAAGATGAACTGTGCAGTTCTCCTATCTTGAAATTTTCTGACTTCGGTAAGGAATTCTTCATTGCAACAGACGCCTCAGACTTAGGAGTAGGAGGGGTATTGCTTCACCAATATGATAAACAAATTTTCCCGATAGCTTTCTATTCTCGAAAATTGAGAACTTCCGAAAGTAAGTATGCAGTAATAGACAAGGAAGGGCTAGCTATTGTTAATTCACTAGTGCATTTTAAGTTCATAATTTACGGTTATCCCGTTAAGGTTCTTACTGACCATAAACCACTAACAGAGTTCTTTAAAGGCTTCAACCACAGCCCTAAACGAACTCGGTGGCATTTGATCATTCAAGATTTTGGCGCAAGAATCGGGTATTTACCTGGGAAAGCAAATATCATTGCGGATGCATTATCACGCAACCCCGTGTCATCTTGTACGGAGCCTTTAGCTGAATTAATAGATATATCAACATCCATGCCTATTGTAAAAACAATATTTGAACAAGAAGATTTAGGCTGGAGCGCTGAATTGTTACAGACTGAGCAAAGAAATGATCAGAAAATAGAAACAATTATACATGCTTTGAAAAGCAATCATAAGGAAAAGGAATATATAAAGTATAAGCAGCAGAATTATATAATCAAAGATAATATTCTGTGTAGGACTGTGACAAGGAAAACCCGCAATACACCACATGTAACTAACGACCAGGTAGTAGTACCAATCTCACTTATTTCCACTGTCCTGAATTGGTTGCATTAAAATCCATTACATGGACACCCGGGGTTCTCATCAATGTCACAGAAAGCCAAATCATTGTTTTATTGGCATACGATGCTTACAGATATAAAAAGACATATAGCTAATTGTCGTACATGTCAGGAAAACAGAGGGCATACGAAAACACCTGTCAGCATAGGAGCTTATCCTGTGCCCAATCAACCCTTTGAAAGAATACATTTAGATTTGTTAACAGGATTTTACGAGTCAGACAGAGGAAATAAGCACCTCTTAGTAATTATAGATGCTTTAACTCGATTTACAGAACTAATAGCGCTTAAAACTAAAACTGCGATTGAATGCGCTAGGAAGTTTTACGAGTGTTACATTTGTAAACATGGAATTCCACACATGATAATCTCCGACTCGGGTGGTGAATTTAATAATCACTTTCTTACCTCATTGTGTGAATTCCTCAGCATAAAGAAAATAAATACCATGATATATCACCCAGAGTTGAATGGGCTAGTGGAAAGGCCAAATAGGAAGATATTAAATATATTAAGAGTAACACTAGGGGGATCAGACCCCAACTGGGATATTACAATACCGGCGGCACTAAGTACTCTGAATCATTAATATCATATATCAATTAAAATGTCACCGCATGAAGCATTGTATGGTACCCCAGTTAGAACGCCTTTCCATGTATTAACGCCTACAACTAATCTATCAAATCCTTTAAAAGAATGTATAAATGCAAGTATAAGTCGATATGATATCCTTCGAAAGAATTTAGAAGAATCACAAATCATAATGAAAAGGAATCATGATAAAACAGCGAAACCAACTAAAACATATACCGTGGGTGATAACGTATATATTCAAATCAATGTACGAAAAGGGCTCAATTATAAACTAACACCTAAGTTTGAGGGCCCATTTAACATTTTGGAAACATTAACGGCCAATAGGTTTAGAGTTCAAAACGTATCCCAACCCACGGATGAGAGAATAGTACCATTGGCTCACATAAGAAATTAAAAAGAAAAGAGAGGAAAAGAAGTCAGGGAAAATTTTTTTTTATTTTATGTGATCAAAAGTTTTCTTTTTAATACAGGAGTAATTACATATATTTTTTCTCGTTACAGGTTTCCAAGATGAATTTTTTGTTGTTGGGAGTGATATTGTTCGCTCAGACATTTTTCTCGTGTGGGATGAGCTCTAAAACTAAAAGTATAAATTTTAAATATGGCACTATAGTTGAAAGACAAGAAGACGTTTTTATTACATCAACCAACATAGTTGTAGAAGTGAATATGCAAGAAATTTTTCTTCAAGAGAATGATGTCACTAGCTTAAGAACCGCCATTTCAAGGTTTTCTGCCTCATTGGATGAGTTGCATAGAAGACATTTTCATTTGACTACAGATAGTTTGCTTGGATCAACATTAAAAGTTGCAGAGATGCTATCTAATGACTTGAAAAATAAGACTTACGAGACAGGATCTTTGGCTTATGACCTTTTGATGTGGACTGTAGGACACGAACATAAAGAAAGACAAAATCCGTTTATTTATGCTGCATTAAACATCTTTGGGTCTGTTGCAAGTTTAGGTTTAGGAATTTCCAATCGTCTTAAAATTAGTAATCAAAATAAGAGAATTGAGTTCTTGACTCATGAAGATGAATTGATTATGTCAGAACTAAGGAATCAGTTAGCTTCAATCAATAAAATTATGGATTTAGTAAATGAACATTCAAATAATATCATTCAGATTATGGAAGTACAGGATTTGTTGGCAACATTAACGTATTATGATTCAAAGATAGATCACATACATAACAGAATTGCACATTTCATTGAGAAATCCAAGGATTATGTAGAAGCTATCAAGTTAGCAACTAAAGGTGTACTGTCACCCCATTTGTTGCCTATAAATTACTTAAAGTTAATTCTGGAGAACGGAAGGGATAAACTAGGCTATGTTCCTTTGTTAGACGAACATAGGTTAGAATTTTATTACAGCCTAATTACAGTAAACGTTGATAATAACAAGATTATGATTACAATTCCCTTTGATTTTTCTGATGCCTGGCAATCTTACAGGATATCACCATTTCTGACTTTCATGACGAATCACTCAAATCCAGTAATATCCAGTTTGACAGGACACGTATTGATTTCCCCAGACAAGGAAACATATACGGTCATTAAAGACTTAAATCAATTAACTCACTGTTCAGACGCAATGGATAGAAAAATATGTACAGCTGACTCATTTGAATTCCATAAAAATTTAATGGATTCATGCGAGTTAGGTATAGTGCTAGACGGTGCTCTCTCCCATACAAGTGAAAATTGTCTGGATAAGCTTTATCCCTTTGACAATAATGAGTTCAATTGCAGACTGAACAATGGCTCGTGGATACGATACGACAAGGACGACTTCAATGTATCATGCCCTGACGGATCCACGTCCTTCGCCCACATCTTCGTCGCAGCAGATGGTTGTATCAGGACTTCCCCTAATTCCATGGTGACTGGTCTACGGACACTCATCAGAGAACGAGCCTACTTCGCGAACTTCACGTGGACCTCTACAATGCCATCACTCCCTCTCCCGTATAACAGACAGGTTTCAAAGCGGTTGATGAAGCTTACCGAAAGGGACCACCTGTCACCGACTTATAAGGAAATCCTTCACCCCATACTACTAGCAGGTCTGGTTCTCACGGTGGTGATATTTATCGCCGTGAACATCCTTGTTTGGCATAGGTTACGGCACAGCAAGCAGCTACAACAGAATGTTTCGCAATGTCCAGACAAAACTCCTTATTTAATTCAGATTAAAGCCGTTTGAAGTGGCCACCTCATTCGCTAAAGGAGTAAATTGTTGGAAATAGAGTTTGTAAGAAAAGCTGTTAGTACGCTAGTAATATGTAACTGAAGAAATTATCTACATTGCATTGTTAAAAATACATTTAAAACAACATTTAAAAAAATATAAATCATTTTTCTCTCGGTATCTAATAAAATATATAAGCCGGAATGTTAAAAAGAAAAGAGAAAAAAAACAAAAAAAAATTTAAAAATTAACAGAATCTATGGGCATCTATATAAAATATATATAGCCATATATATATATATATATATATATATATATATATATATATATATATATATATGTGTGTGTGTGTGTGTGTATGTATGAAACCGTGGTACGTGTACGTACCAGGAATTCGTGTTTGTGCACTAAAAAATTGAATTTTTACCAAGGTAACATATATTTTTATTAGTTACCGTATTATGTTAATCTATGTTTCTGACAAAGGTAACAATTATTCTTTAACAAGTTACCAAATCATATGTAAGTCAGTAGTTTTTTTTTTTGGTACCATATAATCATTTGCTAGCAATGTACCATATATATATGATCTTTATTTTATCATGCATTTTTTTTCTTTGCTTTGGTAATATCTTTTTCATATGCATTATTGTTATTATTTTTTAATGTGCCTATTTGGACATTCGTCCTCGTTTGATTATGGCTAAAGTTAAACAAAGAATAGTACATATGTCCAGTCACACCTAGTAAACATGTTTTGGCTTGTTGTTAAATTTTTGTGAAAAAATTGAGATAGCTGGCCGAGCTTATGTAATAATTAATATTACATGTTTAAAACACATGACGTAATATGTCATTTTGGATGAAGATGCTAGCCGTGGGACTTGCTGTAGTCATTCAAATCATAAACAGGACACACAATGCAGCCTCAACAATGTAACATTTTTCTTAAACGTCAACACCAATGCATCAGCATGTGAAAGTTTGTGACGTCACCGGATGCAGGTGTCTTCCGAGATTGTGACAAAACTGCTATGTCAACTAAGCATACGATATCTGTGATATCGATAATTTAGTCAGTTCATATCTATACTTCACCAGAATTGGTCATCTGACCAAACCAGCTCCCTCCAGTGATGGAGATGTTTAACTCTGTTGTTTTTAATAAATAAATACTTTTAAAGCTAATAAGATGTACTTCGTTATCCAGCTATACACATCTTAAACAACACCTACTCAATGTGTGCTTATAAAAGTAGCACACTATATATATGTATATATATGTATATATATATATATATATATATATATATATATATATATATATATATATATATATATATATATATATATATATATATATATATATATATATAATTCAATATATGTGTATAATTAATAAGTTTCTTTTTAGTAAGCTTTAGTACTCACTATCGAATTCTTATTTATATCTTATTCATATCATTTATGAAAGTATTAACAGGTAATTACTATAACACTATATACGGTAGTAAATTTTACATTTGTTCTCTATACTCTTTGTCAACAATGCTTCCCCACACCTGAAAGATGGTAAGTCTACAGCAAGAGAATACCTTTTTTGAACACAGAGATAATACTATATGCATGTTATCACTGATCACCCTTGTTTATAACAATATCACCAGAGAATCGAAATCTTTGATTTTCTGTCCTTTCCTAAAGGTGTTTTATAGTCCTGCTACTATTAACATATCTACTACTTGTTTGAATATCGTGTCATATTTCTCTTAATAAAAAGGTATTTCATTGTACATGTAGTGATATATATAATAGATTAAATATTATGGTGGAATTCCTGATTGAACTCTGAAGGGGAGGTTGCCGAAGATACCATTCATGAGGCGTTGAAAAGTAGCTAAAACAGGATGATTGTAGCTGTATGCATTGAAGTGGGTGGTGATGGCAATCTTCGGGATTTCTTATAGGTGTTCATGGGCATCTGATAATACCACTTCACTAAGTCAAGAATGTAGGTAGTAGGTTGGCCAGGGCACCAGCCACCCGTTGAGATACTACCGCTAGAGAGTTATGGGGTCTTTTGACTGGCCAGACAGTACTACATTGGATCCTCCTCTCTGGTTACGGTTCATTTTCCCTTTGCCTACATACACACTGAATAGTCTGGCATATTCTTTACATATTCTCCTCTATCCTCATACACCTGACAACACAGATTACCAAACAATTCTTCATCACCCAAGGGGTTACTGCACTGTAATTGTTCAGTACCACTTTCCTCTTGGTAAGGGTAGAAGAGACTCTTTAGCTATGGTAAGCAGCTCTTCTAGGAGAAGGACACTCCAAAATCAAACCACTGTTCTCTAGTCTTGGGTAGTGCCATAGCCTCTGTACCATGGCCTTTCACTGTCTTGGGTTAGAGTTCTCTTGCTTGAGGGTACACTCGAGCACACTCTCCTATCTTATTTCTCTTCCTCTTGTTTTGTTGAAGTTTTTATAGTTTATATAGGAGATATTTATTGTTGTTACTCTTCTTGGAATATTTTATTTTCCTTTTTTCCTTTCCGCACTGAGCTATTTTCCCTGTTGGAGCCCCTGGGCTTATAGCATACTGCTTTTCCAACTAGGGTTGTAGCTTAGTAAGTAATAATAATAATAATAATAATAATAATAATGGATAAAACCTTCACTTTGTTGTGACTAAGAGGTAATTGTGGCAAGGTTTTGTTGGGAGGCAGTTAATCCATTATGTCTGCTTGTTCATATGCCAGTAATCCCCAAACAGGTGCAGGGGGTTCTTTTTGTAGGATGATATGTAAGGACAATAAGCATGAGCATGAAGCCTTTTAGCGAAGTTAGATATCTTTCATTTCGGCAAAAAATTTACTAGTGATTGCAAAACAATTCGGCAAAGAACACTTGACTCTGGTGAACACTGATGGCCCTGTTGTCTTGATATAGTGATCAATACTTCGTTTAGTGGGAATGGTGGACATATTGTGAAGTTTAGGACAGAACACTTCTGAGTATGATGTGAGGAGGTGGGCAAAGGCATCCCTGGGTGAGCTGATGTGGAGAGAAATTTTGTAGGCTGTGTGTTGAAGAGATGTCGACGAATAAGAGTCTGTGTTGGCTAACTGTCGTTGAACAACCTCATCCAAGAGGTGGAAAAGGGTGAGGAAATCCACATTAAGGATTGGCAATGGGGCGTCAGCAAAGAGAAACTATAAATTATATTTGCCACTCACAAAACATAACATAAAAGGCCTCTTAACACGGGGTGGAGATCACAGATCGTTTGGCAGTTACTATTTGGACTTTGGTAGGCTTAGACAGACTAAGTTTTCTCATGTAGAGAACAGCAATCCCCGGTGTCTACCAAAAGTTGCTTACTGTACTTCCATCATGTAAATAGAAAAGACTACAGACATGGGAGGCCACTCCCACAAGCCCTGGTCTTCTTAAAAATCTTTAGGTCACTGACCACTGTTTGCACATTTTAACAAAGTAACTATGAATTTGGGGTGGTAGTAACATATCCGCGGTTGATGTGCATCATAAGGTGGCTGGAGAGGTTGCTGGTTGTGGTGTGAAATAGTGGTGAAACATTTTGGTGGTGGGCGCCTTTTTTACCACTTCTTCACATTGCGGGGCGTGTGTCTGTGTCCTACCACATTCTGTCATACCGCATTCATGTAAACTTCAGGTGATGTTGAATAGTTGTCCTCTTCATCTTATTTAGGGTATTGATTGTGGTATTGAAGATGATGAATTGGTTTTCCATAAGTGAGTTGAATTTGGTCACCAGATCCTTCATGGTCAAAATTTTGACATTAGGGATGGCAGCACATACAAGTTAGGGCAGGCGTCATACCCAAAGGGCACAAAGTAGTTTCACCACCCTATGAGAGCTATTTGTGGCAGGTTGAAAGCAAACGACATCGTCATTTCCCTGAGGGCAAGCAAAGACTTTTAGTTCACAAAATGTTGTAGAGAGAGCTTAAAAATCTTGGTTATATGGTCAGCTGGCAATGGTGAGTACTGCTCCAGGACAAGTTTTTGGGGCATAGTACGATATTGGGGTGTGTCTTTGTTCACAAAGGGAATCGTAGATTTCCCAAAAAATTTTGTTGGTGATACCCCCACGTATATAGTCTGCTTTGGTGATGTAGCTAGTTATGCCCCTATGTGAAGCTGAATCTTGCTGCACTGAAATCAAGCAAATTCCTCCCTAATGCTATGACTATGTCACAGAGAGAGAGAGATAAATCAGGGGCGGAATCACCAAACAGTATGGAGCAGCAGTAAAGGGTAAGGCGGAAGGAAGCTGTTCCTTCTGTGGTCAGCAATTGTGCAATTGGGATGTTAGGTCATATCAGAGAGGCTTTAAAAAAATGAAACTACTTTTTTATACATATAAAGAGGATATATATAAGTTCTTGCAAGCAAGAACCTCACTAAACTCAAACAAGCTAATACATGAAATACCCTATATTCCATAGGTTGGTTCCGTCCAGAATACATATATACAGTTACGTAATACTATATTCTTACCCCTATTAATATTTTAGATGGACATTCACTTTTAAACATACAATTCTTCTTGTATAAATTCCCTATCCTTATTTCATTCATTGCCCTTGTTTTCAGCTCAATTATGATACCAAGATTGTCGTACATAGGACCTTCCTTTATTTTTTTTTATCCACTCTGAAATCAGTTACAAAGCATATCTTCTCTTTCAAAACTGTTCCAAACCTAAAACTTCAGGGAACCTTTAGGAATTACAATCAGTCTTATCCTCTACCTTACTATGAATCATTGACATTGTAATGCATTCTTTCCTAGTATTATTATTATTATTATTATTATTATTATTATTATTATTATTATTATTATTATTATTATTATTATTATTATTATTATTATTTATTATTATTATTATTATTATTATTATTATTAATATAATTTAGCTAAGGAAAACCCTACTTCGAAAGGCAACATACTATGAGCACAACGACTTCAATGGGAAAAATAGCAGAGTGAGGAAATGATATGAGGAAAGTATTATTATAATGAGAAAAAATTAACAATAAAATATTTTATAAACTATAACAACATCAAAACGGATATGTCATATGTAAACTATGAAAAGACTCTATCAGCATGAAAACATTTGCTGTAAATTTGAACTTTTGAAGTTCTACCGATTCAACTTCCTGATTAAGAAGATCATACCAAATCTTGGTTACAGCTGGAATAAAATTTCTATATTATTAGTATTCAGCCTCATGATTTTGAAGGCATGGCTATTAGATTGATTGATTTAAAGTTTTCAGGCAGCGGCTGTTAGAATTAACTGCATGCCTAGTATTACAAACAAGATGGATCTGTCCGGAAAGATTTGAACGTGAAGGATAATCAGAATTAGGAAAAAATTTATGAGACATACATGACCAACTAATTGAACTACGGTGCCAGAGATCAATATCTAGATTAAGAACAAGAAATTTGATAGACCGCAAGTTTTTGTCCAACAAAATTAGATGAGAATCAGCAGCTGAAGACCAAGATGGAGAACAATACTCTTAACAATGTATAATGTAAGAATTAAAACAAGTCTCCAGATTAGATCGATTATCAAAAATATTAAAATACCCCAAAAGCCAATTTTTTTGTGCAATCAAAGATGATACAGAGCGAATGTGTTTCTGAAAAGTAAATTTGCTGTTGTGAATCACACATAAAATTTTATAAGTCATACAGAATTTAAGAAACATTATCAATGGTGACATCTGAATGTTCAGGAGCCATTGTCCTTTTTTTCTAATTACAGGAATACTTTGAGTTTTGTTAGGATTAAAATTCATGCCCCATAACTTGCACCATGCGCTTATTTTAGCTTGATCTCTATTAAGGGATTCAGCAATCTGATATCTATATTCAAGAGACGGAATCAATGAAAAGAGTGTAGCATCATCTTCATATGCAAGAAGTTTGTTTTTTAGACTAAACCCCGTGTCATGTGTATAAAGTATGAAAAATAAAGGACCAAGAACACTACACTGAGGATTATAAGATATCACATTCCTCTACTCACTATGGTGCCCATCAACACCAATTTGCGATCTATTTCTTAAACATTCAATAATTATGCTAAAAAACGACCTACCCACTCCCAAATGTGCCCTTCTTGACTGGAACAGGATATATAAATAATAATGCTCTGACCAAATAAATTTCAGTTGCATTCACGAGTCTCTCAGTTATGACCTAATTGCTCGTCAGCACATTGTTGACCACAGGAGTGTTAAACTACCTCTCATGCCTTACTCCTAGATGATGCTGTCCTAAAACACTGACTCAGCTGTTAACGACACCCCTGGGAAACTTTAACCTGGTTCCCATTTGCTGTAGTTCAGTTTTGCTTAAAGGGCGTAGCCCCATCAAACACTAAAGCTGAATATGTTCTTGCGACCATCCCTGGCTACACTTTCTTAAAATATCCAATTGGCTGTGAAGAAGCAGAAAACATGTAATGTATGAAGACTTCAAATCAGCGGCCACCAACATAGCAAAATTTTTTCAGCTCTCTGAATAACCTTGGGGACTATAAAGCTTTATTTTTTCTCAGGGAAATGACCAGTATTGTTCACCTGTTTCCTGCTGCTGCGTTTCTCGTTTTGTATTGAATGTACTTCGTGCACTTCGGGTAATGTGCCTACACGAATTTGTGCGTGTGTCATCCCCAATGTCGATATTTTGCCCATGAAGGTAATGATGACCAAAGTCAATTGCTTATGGACAGTCACTTGAGTGCCTTCTGGACCTCCACCAACGCGTCCATTTCTAATGAGGTAAAAAGGTATTCAACTTTGACCGAAGTTTACGTGGTTGCGGTAGGAAGCAGTGGCCACGCCCTGATATGCCAGAGCGGCGAAAAAGCCGCCCATCACCCGTATATACCACCCCTCTCATACGCCCCAACCACCGACCTGTTCAATCACTTACCGACACCCATCAGCCACAGTTAGGCTACTGCCACTTCAAATTCAGGTCTGCTGCAAAGAAATTTGCGAATAGTTGTCAGTGGAAAAATCCTTGTAAGTATGATATAACTAGTGGCGATGGCCTCCCCTGTCACTAATCTTTTCCTTTCACATGACGCAGGTAGGGCTGTGTGATTCTTGATACCCACAGATGCTTACGGTTCTTTTATGCCAAGACTACTCTACAGGACATGATGTAGTCTGTTTGAATCTGCAAACATCCACCTGGTAGCTGCCAACGGAGCTGCGATACCTATGTACGGTTATAAAACCCTCACATTATTGATTGGAACCGCTAAATATACTTGGAAGTGTCTCATTGCTGACGTCAAGTTGCCAATCCTCGGTGCGTACTTCCTCTCCCATTTCCACTACATGGTTGATGAAGCTCACTGACTGTTGGTCAACGATGATTTATCCTTCTCAACACCTCTCACACCCAGTCCCTCTGTGCTAGCTTTCCACATATATAAGCTAAACCTCTCACATTGTACCAGGATGTTTTCCATCAAGAATTTCGTCAAACAGCCATGACTTCAGCATAATACGACGGTTGCCACAGTTTTCATCATATACATATGTCTATCACCATATTGTTTGTCAATCGCTAAACAAATGTTCATCGAAAGACAAAAAAGGAGCCTTTGCCAAAAGGCCTCCATTCTATTGTCATCAAACTTTCACATAATCCTTAAGAAAGTTTGCACTCTACGTCCATGTTGGGAATACAAGCCTCTGCAGAAAGAACAGGATCACTACACTCTCATACTTCGAAGGCGGGACCTCACACTTGCACTAAATCAAAGGTTTTCTCCACGTTCTACATACTAAAGTGGTACTATCAGGTGTCCATAAATCCAGAAGACATCCCCAAGACTGCCATCACCACCACATTTGTTACATTGAATTTCAATTACTACGTTTGTTGCCTTTTTTATGCTGGAAACATTTTTGATCGTCTCAAGGACCGCATCCTAGGGGAACTTTCCTTCTGTAAATGTTACATGGACGACATGCTTTTGTTCTCTTTCTTCAAAGAGGTACACTTCCTTCATTTATGTGCCCTGCTCGACCACCTACAACAGAATGGCCTTGTAATACTGCAAGCCAAGTGCACTTTGCCGCCAACGAATTATCACTCTTAAGGTACCACATCCCTCCTGAAGGAATCCACATCCTTCATGAGAAGTAGCAGCCATTCAGAACTTCCCCACCACCTCGACCATCAAAACACTGCAAGAATTCTCAGGCATGATCAACTATTATCACTGTTTCCTGCCAGCCAAAGCCACCTCTTGCACGCTCTATGCCTCCTTCAAAGGAGAGCAAAGAGACCTGAAGTGCAGTCCTCTTCCAGAAGTGGTCTTCTGTAATGCAATGAATGCCTTATCAATCACTGCTGCTCTCACTTTTCCTGTGCCACATGTACCTCTCTTTCTCTTCACCGATGCCAGTGACATCACTATTGTGGCTGTCCTCGACCGGGTGTTCAACGGCTCTACCCGCCAATTGGCATTCTTCAATAGAAAACTGTCCTAGAGGGAATCTAGCTACTTTACCTCCAAATGCAAAGTGCTGGCAGTGTATTTAGCTTTCTCTAACTTTCCACCCTTTCTTGGAAAAAAGGTCTTCAATCATTCACAAGGATCACAAGCATCGTTGTCATGAAGCCATTAAGCTGACCTCCAGCGGCTGGTGAGCTGCTGGCCAACATCATAGCCGGCAATGCGATGACTGTACTGTGCCCTGGTGCTAGCCTTACCGGCAACATACCGGCTAGAACTCCAGTATATGACTATACAGTAGCCAGTATATTTGCAATATAGATCATACTGCAAACAGAAAACTACAGTTAATATTATACAGTAGCTAAAATTTCCAACATACTCTGTGTAGCCATGTGCAGCCTATTGTTGAGACCATACAATATAAAAAAAGAAAGTTCTTTCTATACACTGATAGAATTAGTTACAAATATCACTCAATCTTCAACCTGGAAACTATTATTAAGTTACACTTACCTATCCTTACAGGATAGAAATTTTTCAATGGGCTTCCTAAAATAGGATAACCCTTGGTTTTAATTTTGAGGAAGGTCACAGCAATTGGCTGGGCAGGAAACACATGTATGTGTCTCTCCTATTTAATTTTTAGCTTATCTACCTAAGCTATATGCAATAAAAAAAATATTATTTATGATATTTGTAATAGTTTATCCAGTGAGATGAACTACCTTATAATAATTTTATTTACCTCTCTTTATAGGAGAACCACCCTAAGTGCAGCAGCGTCTTCTGCAACGTGCTGAGCAAGAGCTTCTGCGGCCATGAGGTGTGCAGAGCCCACTCACGCTGTTCCATCACCAGGGGACCTCTGAAGGATTGGGACTCCCAGGTATGTAATGTTTGCAAAGCCTTAGTTACTGAGGCTTTTGATGACCCCAAGTCAGCGGAGTCAAGGGATGCAGCAAGGATAGGCTGCGTAGATGGGTCCGTGGCTTCCAAAAGAAGGCCATGGGGCCTTACCTTCCGAACGAAAGGATGCAGGCCTATCTTTTCCATAAGGCATCTGCGGATGACGTCATACCACAGCCTCGCCCAGAGATCCCTTGCCTCCAGATATCCATGGAGTCGGATGTCTCGGACGCGATGAAGGACATCCAGCTAGATGACAGGATGTCAGAGGTGTCAGAAGACACTGAGAAGGACCTTCTTCCAGGAGGTCGGGAAGAGGAGTGTAATTTGGCTCCTGATACCGAGGAGGATGAAGGCGAATCGGTTTCTGTTTCGTCGGTTCCTGCCCTAGAACCAGTACCCTCTACATCTTCTGCTCCTCCATCTGGTGACATAGGCAAGACTCTGTCTTCCATCATGTCAATGATGGAGAGGCTGCAGAAGCAGAATGAAGAAAAGGAAGCTACGTTGAGGCTGGAAATACGCCAACTTGCAGCATCCCGTGGGTCTCACAATAGAATCAACGTGAAGGACCTTCCTTCATGTTCTGACATGAACCCGTGGAGGCATGCAGAGTACATGCCCTTGACAAACGGGAAGATTTTCATCTCTGAAAAGCTGGGATCACTCCCCATCGAGGATGTTGACTTTTGGCCCAGCTTTGAGTCTTATCCAGACTGCTTCGTCCTTTGAAGGCGGAACCTGTGTCGAAGGAGGAGGCAGAGACAAAAGAGGTCATAGTTTTTTACTATACTAAAGCTCAGGCTCTATTGGCTACCAGTCTGAAGAAGAAGGGCTTCACTAATTCCAAGGTGTCAGACATGAGTAAGAAACACCCTTCCTTTCTTGCTCCAGCTACTTGGGCCTTCCCTTTTATGGTAAAAGGGTTCAAGGCTCTATTAAAGGCAGTAGAAGCAGGGAAACCTTGCTCTACACTCGATAAGTGTAGACCCTTATTCCTAGTTTTGCCTACGGACCAGAAGGACTGGAAGGAAGTACATCTTACCTTCTCATTTAGGAAGTTGGAGGCAGATATTGCTGGATGCCAGTTCAGCGAGAACCTCCCTAGGTTGTAAGATTTTCTGTTGCGCAGGGAGCAAGAGACAAAAGAAAGGCTTGCCGCTTCTATGTGTCTCCAGACTACCTTGGAGGCAATGGCAAGCGACCATAAGAACCCGGAAATGTTTATGGTGTGGCCAAAACACATTTGGCAACTGTAACGAAGGACCTATATGGCATCGTTAAAGCCAGAAGGGCTTGTAGGGAATTCGTGTTCGTTTCGGCT
>NC_090767.1:34549795-34562295 GCF_036898095.1 Palaemon carinicauda
GCAGTAAAGGACCTTTGTACACTCTCTATTTGCGCAATATCCTTTTGGTAGTGTGGGTACCATATCACATTGCAGTACTCGAGTGTACTACGTACATAAGTTTTGTGAAGCATAATCATGTGTTCAGCTTTTCTTGTTTTAAAGTGTCTGAATAACATTCCCATTTTTGCTTTACATTTAGCCAACAGTGTTGCTATTTGGTCGTTGCATAACATATTCCTGTTTAACATTACACCAAGGTCTTTAATTGCTTCCTTGTTTGTGATTGTCTCATTATTAGGTCCCTTGTATGCATACATCATTCCTTCTCTGTTTCCATAATTTATTGATTCGAATTTATCGGAGTTAAATACCATCCTATTTATCTCCGCCCATTCATATATTTTGTTTAGATCTCTTTATAGTGAGTTCCTATCCTCATCACAAGTAATTTCTCTACTTATTCTTCTGTCATCGGTGAAACTTCTCACTACGGAGTTTTCAACATCAACATCTATGTCTGAGATCATAATAACAAACAGCAGTGCTGCTAATACCGTACCTTGTGGCACACCCGATATTACCTGGGTTTCATCTGATATCTCGTCATTTGCAACCACTATCTGTTTTCTGTTTTGCAGGAATTCTTTTACCCATTTTCCTATCTTTCCCACAATATTATGCTTTCTCATTTTTCTCTCCAATATGTTATGGTCTACCTTGTCAAAGGCTTTTGCAAAATCTAGATAGATCACATCTGTGTCTTTTTCATTTATCATGTTTTTGTATATGTTTTCATAGTGTGCTATCAGTTGGGTCTGTGTACTTTTTCCAGGCACGAAACCGTGTTGACCCATATTAAACAAATTATTTTTGACCAAATGGTTCATTATTTTCTTTTTTATTACCCTCTCATACACCTTCATAATATGTGATGTTAGACTAACAGGTCTATAATTGCTTGCCTCTAGTCTTGATCCACTTTTGAAGATAGGGGTTATATAAGCTAATTTATGTTTAACATATATCTTGCTCATATCTACAATTTGTCTTAGCAGTATTGCAAGCGGCTTCGCGATAGTGTTTGCAGTTTTTTTTAACAAAATCGCTGGAACTCCATCTGGTCCGGCTGCCGATCCATTTTTAATTTCGTTTATAGCCTTGACAATATCTGCTAAATTAATATCTATATCCGTTAGATATTCAACATTTTCTTCTCTCATTTCTGTTTCATTATTCTCATTCGCAATTCTTGGCGTGAACTCACTCTTATATTTTTCTGCTAATATGTTGCATATTTCCTTTTTTTCATTCGTTAGCCGTCCTTCAATTCTTAGAGGGCCTATTTCTATTCTCCCTTTATTCATCTTTTTTGCATAGGAGTAAAGTACTTTGTGGTTTCTTTTTATATTTTGAAGTGTCCTTTCTTCTAAGTCCCTTTTTTCATTTTCTTTCGACTGTATAATCTTTTGTTCTGCATTTTCTATCTTACATTTTATTTCCCTCATTTTCCACACATTTTTTTTCTTTTGCAAGATTTTTCTTCCACTTTCTAATTTTCTGAAATAAGATCCTTTTGTCTCTTGGTATGCACGTCTTTTGTTTATTGTTTTTTTCGGTACATATTTTTCAACAATTTTCTCCAGTATTTTGTACAGTATGTCCTTATTTACCTGTATATTATCACTTACAAATACATTTTTCCATTCTTTATTCAGCTCTTCATTTATTTTTTACCATTTTATATTCTTACTGTAAAAATTATATTTTCCATATCCTTCCCAAAGTTTTGTGCTTTTATTAATTCTGCGATCACTTGCTTTGGAATGAACTATCAATTCTATGACATTGTGGTCTGAAATTCCCGTGTTATACACTATTGTTTCTATAACATAATTCACCTCATTCACAAATACTAGATCTAGGACATTTTCCTTTCTTGTTGGAATGTGGTTTATTTGTTGCATATTATGTTCTAATAGCATATCTTGAAGCTTTTCAAATTGCCTCTTATCTTCTGCGCTACTATTACTCTCTTTTTTATATGTATACATACAACCACTTTCTCCTATCCGTTCTTTCGAATCCACGAAAGGAAAGTTAAAATCTCCGGATAGGAGTATATTCCAGTCTTTATGGTTTCTACATATATCATCAATTTTTTTCTATTATTATGTCAAACTCCTTAGTATTTGGGGGTATGTAAACTACAATATTCACTAGTTTTTCAAAAACAAATTCTATCGCAATCAATTCACATTCTGTGTTGCTGTATTTTCCACAGACTTTTCCTTGATTTATGTCTCTTCCATATATTGCGGTTCCCCCTTGATTCCTATTTTTTCTGTCTGATCTATAAGTTTGGAAACCCTTTATCTGGTCATCACTGCCAGTCTCTTGGGAATACCATGTTTCACTTATATTTAATATATCTATTTTTTCAATTTGGGTTAGTTCTTCTAGGAACTCTATTTTCCTTTTAGAGTTACTCGTGACTAAACCCTGTGCATTCATCACTATTATGGTTTGTGTTTCATCCCCATTATTTAATATTGGTAATAATATGGATTCTCCCATGCTTCCCTCCTGTTCTGATATGATGTTCTTTTCTTCATATCTCGGAATTCTGCCATTAAAAAATCCAACTTTTCTATTATATTTGTTCTTTCGCATTCATATTTATTTTTGTGTGTAAACCTGCAATTATTCCCATATCTGCACCAACCCCTGGCATTATAGATGCATTCTTTGTAGTTGGGCTCTAAATGTGCAGATTTGGGTTGAAAGGCCTTTTTTTGGTGCATAGTGCGGTATATACGCGGCCTGCTTTTTTGTTTCTTTTTTTGTTTCATTTTTGTTTTTCTTTTCAGTTTGCTGAGTTTTCTTACTCTCATTCATAGTTGCAGGATGCATATATCGACATTTTTTGTTGAAACTGCATCCTTTTCCTTCTTTTAGGGTTTTGCATATTTTTGGATGGAGATCTCTGCATTCGTCTCCATATCCGTCTAAATACCCACATTTACCATATATTTCATAATTATGGCATATCTTTGGATGCTTGTAGTAGCATCTTTCGCCAAATCTGCAATTCCCTCTTTTCAGATTATTACAGACTATATCCTTCTTTTCTTTTTTTTCTTGTTCTTGCTCTTCCCTAAAATTATGTAGGTCCGGGTCGAGTCTCTTGGGTCTATTATTTGTTTCCATCTGATAATTTATTTCTTCATAAGTATGTTGTTGGATGGCATCATAAGTTATATCAATGATTTCTTCTGCATCCTTACACATATCCTGTTCAGTTTTCTCTTCTTCTTCTTCTTCTTCTTCTTCTTCTTCTTCTTCTTCTTCTTCTTCTTCTTCTTCTTCTTCTTCTTCTTCTTCTTCTATTTGTGGATTTAGTCTCGACTTAATTATATTTTCTATCCAGACTAAACATGTTGAGCAGAATACCTTTGTGTCTCTATTTTTTTTATTTTTTGCTGTATTTCAGCACATGTGGGGTGTGTTGGAACATGACAGGCATCACATTTTCTAATCAATTGTTGAGGATTATTAATGGAATACCATATCTTACATGTATTACACCATTTTGGCATTCTTTTTCCCAATGCATCAATCAGCATATTCACCATATTGGACTTGTTATTGTTCTTTGATGGATTGTGTTGATTGATGTAGACTTTCTTTATAAGTCTCTTTATCACTCGGATCTTCTTTGGAATTTCTTCTATTATTTTGCTGAAGTTTTCCGCAGATTTGTTCCAGTTTATTGGATCATATTGTTTCAATATTTCTGCGAATATTTTTCCGTCACACTGGTTGGAGTTACTAGTGACATCTGTTATCAGATGGTCGAGCTCCTGTTTCGCCAACTCATGGAATTTGCTTTTGCTGACTCCAGCGATGTCTCTCCACGAGTTGCCTGTGTTATACAATGCCATCTTGATCAGATTTTTATTAATTCATAAGATAACTATCCTATGCCGACGTTTTATCCCACTTTTTTGCCCTCAAACTAATCACCGACTATTCACGAAAACTTGTAGCTATATTTCACTCGATAGCCTTTTGTTATCCGCGATAAATCAGGATATTTTTAGGGACGCACAAGTGTTCAATCACCGGCACACAAATACAACTGAGAGAGAGAGAGAGAGAGAGAGAGAGAGAGAGAGAGAGAGAGAGAGAGAGAGAGAGAGAGAGAGAGAGAGAGAGAGAGAGATAAATGAAGACCTGAATAATAAATTAATAATATCAACTCAAATAAGTATTATTAGTATAGGAAAAATATGAAATTTGGTTATAGAAAATAAAGAAAAATGGACTGGGTAACAAGTTTTAATTTGTGAAAATGAGAAAGTTATACATGTCGATATTGCATCAGTGATAACATATACACGGAATTACCAGGGTAAAGTCGAGTAGAATATCTGTATATGCATGGTAAAAATATATTTTGTCTAACAAAAATACTTTCTTTTCCCCAGGAGAATGGTATCTCTTCTCAGAGGTATATGGTCCGTACGAATGACAAAGGACGTACCATTGAAGAAGTCATATGGGTTTGACAAGACAAAGAACATCTGCTAGAGTACCGTACCAATAGTATTATTATTAGCACCAGTGAAGTGAAGGAGAGGGGCATATGGCACGAGAAAGTTGAGAGCAGCAGCAGGTAATACGGTATTCTTTGCATTACATTAGGGTGCTTTTTGAATCCTTTGCAACTTTAGGTCTTTTAGCTTGCCTTTAGTGGAGCATAGAGGAGGCCATGATTTGTAATGGCTGACAAACACTGGTGATAATAGTGTATCCTGCCCAAGAAAACTAGTAGTGCTTAGACTTTTGAGTGGTTAGGAAAGTCATAAAGGACTTTTATCTTCTCAGAGAAGGGGTGGACTTTTTCAGCAGAGATACGGTGCCCTAAGAACGATACTTCATTGACCCCAAAGGAACACTAGTCATACCGGACTGTAAGTCGTTTTTTTTTTTTTTTTTTTTTTTTTTTTTTTTTTTTTTTTTTGTATGTGGTCGAAAATGATAAGTAAGTGTTGGAGGTGCTCCTCTTTGAAGGAAGAGAACAGAAGTAAGTCAACCATGTAACATACGCAGAAGGTAAGGTTCCAGAGTTTGCCAAACACGAGGCGTTGAAAAGTGGCCGCAGCATCTTGATGGCCAAAATAGAAGTAGTTGAAGGTGTAGGAAGTGAATGGGGTGTTGGTGGTTGTCTCCATGATTTCTTCAGGGTTGTAGGCCACCTGATTTTACCCCTTTAGGAGGTTGATTGTGGAGAAAACCTTTTCTTTGTGAAAGTAGGAGGTAACATCAGCAATGTTTGGGATTTGTTATTGATCCGGTTCTTTCTGCATGTTCAGACGCCTTTAATCCCCATAAGGGAGTAGAGGGCCATCTTTCTTCAGAATTATGAGTAAAAGCGATGAGCATGGACTTGGGAATTTTTGCAATGGCCCATTTTTCTATTCTGATCAACGTTTCTTCACCAGTTGCAAAACGATCCAGTGCCAGATCCCTGAATCTGGCAAAGACTGTGATCCCTTTCCTCTTGATATGGTGATATATATATATATATATATATATATATATATATATATATATATATATATATATATATATATATCATGCTCGGCAGAAACCGTAGGTGTTAGGCAATGTTCATGACTGAAAACTACCGGGTACATCGTGAGGAGGTGGGTGTAAGCATTCGGGTATTCTCTGATGTCGAGTTAGAGGTTGTAGGCGGCCGGTTGAACAGGTGTTGACAAGTACTAGTCACCATTGAATAATCATCGATGCTCCACAACCGACTGAGGTGATATTGTGCAAGGAAATCCGCACAGGTGGCGACAATGTTATGTTGTTGCCGAGGAATTTCCATTGGCATTTGGTAATCCCAAACAATTGTGTGAATGTCTTGTAGACATGGTTGGTGATCTCAGATCCGTTGGCAGCTACTGGGCACACTTGAACAGGCTTAGAATTGCCTCGTTGGGTCCTGGAGAGGGACCTTGATAAAGCAAACAGCTCTCACTACTGTGAACCAAAAACCTGTAACTGCATCAAGTAAAAGGAAAGAATTTCTGAGAGTAGAAGCCACTGCCACAAGCAATGGCTTATTTATACATATTTCATCAACAGACAACCATGAGCTCATATCCCTCGTAGCAGCCCAGAATCTGCAAAGGTAATAGAAGAACTGCGATTGGTGTGCATCAGTAAGTGACTGGAGAGGTTGTTGATTTGGGATTGGGCGAGAAGCTCTGACATTGCTCTGCCGTATCTCAAGGCAGGTATCAGTGTATTACTACATTCACGTTGGCCTCTCTCGGTGTTGAATAGATGTTCTATTTGTCATGAGTGTACACGTTGATAGAGGTCTTGACGCTGGTTAATGTTATCGGAATTCACATGAGTTCATTGGCATATAAAGGAAGTTTCTCCAAGGGCCCTTACATTCATTGTTGGGCCCATGTGTTGGATATTGATACTGACAGAGGCAGTGAACTACCACAAAAACAAAAAATTATTGACCTGATTAATTCTCTATTGGTTTTTTTTTTCTTTTTTTGATAAATCACTGAAATTTCAAAGATTCTTGGAATCTGTGCTATACATTTACTGCCCTCAAGCCAAGCTTCGCAAACTGAATGGCGTTTACAAAACTCGGTGTGTTGAACGCTATGTGTATCTTCAATTGTTCAACATATTCTATTACTGTGCTGAAATTTGCTTGTAGGCTCTTTTGAATCAGTGTTCTTACCCCAAATGTTTAGCAGATGCCAATCAATACGGTGACAGACACAAGAATCTGCTGAAAACTGTGCCACCCGTCGTCTCTATATGGTTTTAAATACCATATTATACTGAAACCATGGTTGTTTGACGAAATTCTTAAAGGAGAACATCTGGGTATAATATGAGAAGTTGGGATTATATGTCCATGGGTGTGCTGATGTGGAAAGCTAGACGAGAGGGGATGGGTTGGAGAGGTGTTGAGGAGGATGAATCCTCATTGACTAACAGTAGGTGAACTATGTCAGCCAGGTGGTGGAAATGGGAGAGGAAGTGCGCTCCGAGGATTGGCAATTTGACGTCAGTAACGAGACACTTCCAAGTATATTTGTCGATTCTAATCATTAATCTGAGGGTTTTATAACCATGCATAGGTATCACAGATCCGTTGGCAGCTACCATGCGTATGTTGGCAGATTTAGACATACTACGTCATGTCCTGTAGAGTGGTCTTGGCATAAATAAACCGTAACCCCCCGTGTCTATCAAGAATTACACAGCCGTACCTGCGTCATATAAAAAGAAAAGATTAGTGAAGGGCGAGGCCACCGCCACCAGTTATGGCATACGTACACACTTTTATCCACTGACAACGATTCGCAAATTTCTTCGTAGCTGCCCTGAATTTGAAGTGGTAGAAGCCTAACTGCGGCTGATGGGTGTCGGTAAGTGCCTGACTAGGTCGGTGGTTGAGGCGTAAACAAGGGGTGGTATGTACGGGTGGTGGGCTACTTTGTCGCCGCTCTGGCACGTCAGAGGGTGGGCGACTGTGTCCTACCGCAACCACGTTAACTTTGGTCAAAGTTGAATAGTTCGTTCACCTCCTTAGAAATGGAGGCGTGGGTGGAGGTCCAGAAGGCACTGAAGTGGCTGTCCATAAGGCATTGAGTTTTGGTCATCAGGACCTTCTTGGTCAATATATCAACATTGGGGATGACACACGTACAGGTTCGTGTAAGCACATTGCACAAATTGCATGAAGTACATTCACTTCAAAACGAGAAACGCAGCATTAGGAAGCAGGTAATCAATACTGGTCATTTCCCTGAGAGAGAACGAAGCCATAGAGTCCAAAACGTTATTGAGAGCTAAAAATTTTTAGCTAAGTGGGTGGTCGCTGATGGCGAGTACTGCTCTAGGACGTATGATTTAAGGTCTTCATACATTATGGGGTGTCCCCTTCTTTGCACAGCCATTTGGAGGTTTCAGGGAAGTGTCCCTAGGGATGGTAGCGAGAACATATTCAGCTTTAGTATTTGACGGGGTTACGCTCTAAAAGCAAAACTTGACTTCAACATTTGGGAACCAGGTTAAAGTCTCTCAGGTGTGGCGTTAATGGCTTAGTCAGCGTCTGAGGACAGCTTCATCAAGGAGTAAGGCACGAGAGATAGTTTAACACTCCGGTGGTCAACAATGTTGTAACTCAGACTTGTAAATGCAACTGGACTTTATTTGGTCAGAGCTTGAGTATTTATATAACCTGTTCCAGTCAAGAAAGGCACATTTGGTAGTCAGTGGGTCGTTTCTTAGCATCATTATTGAATGTTCAAGTAATAGATCACAAATTGGTGTCGATGGACACTATAGTCAGTATAGGAATGTGATATCTTGTAATCTTTAGTGTAGTGTTCTTGGTCATTTATTTTTCATACTTTATACATATGGCATGTGGTTTGGTCTAAAAAACAAGCCTATTGCATATGTAGATGATGCTACACACTTTGTATTAATTTCATATCTTGAATGTAGATATCGGATTGCTAAATTCCATAATAGAGATCTAGCAAAATAATTGCATGGCACAAGTTATGGGGCTTGAAGTTTATTCTTAACTTAATTCAAAGTATTCTTGTAAGTAGAACAAGGACAATGGCTCCTTAACATAAAGATCTCAGCATTGATGATGTTTCTTAAATTTTGTATGACTCTAATAAATATTTAGGTGTGATTCACAACAGCAAATTTACATTTCACAAACATAGCTCTGTATCATCTTTCAATTCACAGAAAACGGGTTTTTGAGCTATTTTGGTATTTTCAATAATCGATCTACTCTGGACACTTGTTTTAATTCTTAAATTTTACATTGTTTCGAATAATGTTCTTCTTCCTGGTCTTTAGCTGCTGATTCTCATCTGAATTTGTTGGACAGAAACTTACGGTCTATTAAATTTCTTGTTCTTAATGTAGATATTGATCTCTGGCACCGTAGTTCCATTAGTTGGTTCTGTATGTTGCATAAAATGTTTCGTATTTCTGATCATCCTTTACCTTCATATCTTTCCAGACAGATACCTCCTGTTCGTAATACTAGGCATGCAGTTAATTCTAATAGCCTTGCTTTCAAAATCATGAGGCTGAATACTAATAATATTTTAAAAATTTTATGGCAGTTTTGACCATGATTTGGAATGATCTTTATCGGTAAGTTGAATCGGTAGAACTTCAAAAGTTCAAAACTTGCAACAGATGTTTCCATGCTTAACCGGCTGATATAAGTCTTTTTATAGTTTATATATGACATATGTTTTGACGTTGTTACAGTTTATAAAATATTTTATTCATTTTTTCTCATTCGGTTAATTACTTCCTTATATCATTTCCTGACTCAATATTTTTCCTGTTGGGTTTATAGCATCCTGCTTTTCAAAATAGGGTTTTTCCTTTGCTAATAATAATAATAATAAAAAATAATAATAATAATAATAATAATAATGATAATAATAATAGTAAAAACGATAATAATAATAATAATAATAAAATAATAATAATATATTAGGAAAGAGTGTATGAATACAAACATTGCTAAGACAATATAAAATTTGGATAAATTTGATTTTAAGTTAGAATATGTAAAGAAGATTTATCGTATTCAATGTCAAGGATGCTCGGCACGGTCGAGAATAAGATTGATTGTAATTTTGAAAGGTTCCCTGAGGGTTATGGTTTGGAGCATAGTTTTGAAAGGGAAGATATGGTATGTAAGTGAGTTTCAAGTGCATTAACTAAAACAAATAAAGAAAGGTCCTATTTAGGAAATCTTGGTATCATAGGTGAGTTGAAAACAAGGGCAATGAATGAAATAAGCATACAAAAATATTCATAGAAGTAGGGAGGAATTCGCTTGATTTCAGTGCAGCAAGATTCAGTTTCACATAAGGGGCATAACTAGTTACATCACCAAAGCAGACTATATACTCGGGGCTATCACCAACACCACTTTTGGGGAAATCTACAATTTCCGTTCTGAACAAAGGGACACCCAAATATCTTACTACGCCCCAAATGCTTATATGCTGGAGCAGTACTCATCATTGCAAGCCGTCCATATAACCAAGATTTTTAAGCTCTCTCCACAACAGTTTGTGAAGTGAAGGTCTTTGCTTGCACTAGGGGAAATCACAATCTAGTTCACTTTCAACATGCTACTTTGGGCCCTTTGGGTACCATGGCTGCCCAAACCTGCATGTGCTGCCATCCCTAATGTCAACATTTTGCCCATGAAGGACCTGGTGACCAAATTCGACACACTTATGGGAAACCAATTCACCATCTTCAATACTTCAATCAAAACCCTAAATAAGATGAAGAGGACAACTATTCAACATCAACTGAAGTTGGCATGAATGCGATACGATAGAATGTGGTAGAACCAGACACACACCACACGATGTGTTGAAGTGGTGACAAAGGCACCCACCACCAATATATTCCACCCCTATCTCACACCACAACCAGTGACCTTTCTAGCCACTGAATGACTCATATTGCCCGATGATATGTTACTACCACTTTTCTATTTACATGATGGAAGTACAGAAAGAAACTTTTGGTAGACAACTTAGTCTGTCTAAGCCTACCAAAGTCCAAATAGTAGCTGCCAACCGATCTGTGATCTCCACCCAGTGTTAAAAAGCCCTTATCTTATATTTTGTGAGTGCCAAATATAATTTAAAGTTTCTCTTTGCTGACATCCCATTGCCAATCCTCGGTGTGGATTTCTTCACCCATTTCCACCTCCTGGATGAGGTTGCTCACCGACAGTTAGTTAACACAGAATCTTACTCGTCGACTCCTGTTCAACATACAACCTCCAAAATTACTCTCCACATCAGCGCACCCATGGATATCTACGCCCGTCTCCTCACATCACGCTCAAAAGTTTTCTGTCCTCAATTTCACAATATGCCCAACATTCCCACTCAACAAAGTATTGATCACCATATCAAGACAATAGGGCTATCAGTGTTCGCAAGAGTCAAGTGTCATCTGCCGAATTGTTTTGGAGTCACTAATAAATGTTTGCCGAATTGAAAGAAATGTACCTTTGCCAAAAGGCTGTAAGCTCATGCCTATTGTCCTTACATATAGTCCTGCAGTAAGAAAATTCCCTGCACCCATGTGGGGATTACTGGCACATGAATAAGCAGACAGAATGGATTAACTACCTCCCAACAAAACCTTGCCACAATTACCTCCTACTCACAACAAAGCAAAGGCTTTATCCATGCTTGACTTACTGAAGGGGTGTTATCAGATGTCCATGAACTCTTAAGACATCCCCAAGACCACCATCACCATCCACTTCAATACATACAGCTACAATCATACGGTTTCAGCCTTAATAATGAAGCAGCTACTCTTCAACGCTTCATGAATGGCTTTTTCGTCAACCTCCACTTCAGAGTATATTGCAAGGGCGACATACTTTTGTCTTCTTCCTTCAAAGAGGAACACCTCCTTCACCTGCGTGTCATGCTTGACTGCCTAAAATAGAACGGTTTTGCAGTGGCGTCCGACAAGTGTACCTTTGGTGTCAACGAAGTATCCTTCTTAGGGTACCGCATCACTGATGAAGGAGTTCATCCCTTCCCTGAGAGAGTACCAGCTGTTCAAAACACCCCCACACCCTCGACCATCAAAGCAATGCAAGAATTTCTTGTTTATGATCAACTATTATAACTGGTTCCTTGCAGCCATCGTCGCTACTCTCGAGCCATCTATGTCTCTCTCAAAGACAAGTCATAACAGCTTTCTGCACTACAAAAAATGGCCTATCAAACATGGCTTCACTAAGTTTTGGTGTGTTACCTGATCTTTCCCTTTTCTTCATTGATAGCAGAAACATTATAATTTTTGTAGTACTCAAGCAGGGGGTCATAGGGTAACCACACTCTTTGGCTTTTTACGGTAGGAAACTGTCTAGTGTGGAATCTGAGTAATCCACATTTGACCAAGAATTGAGGGAATTGCATATGTTCCACCACATCAAATAATTTTGGCCGTTTGTCATTCGCACGGACAACATGGCTTTGGTGTCTTCACTCAAAGGTCTGACGATTGGTCTGCTCGTCAATGTCTAAATCTCTCTGGTGCGTATGAATGCAACTGCACCCTTCAGCACGTCTCTGTGAAATTGAATCTTGTTTCCAATAACATTTCAAGAAATGATTTTCAGCCATTCATCTGGGATTACTATGCATTCGAAAAATCCATACGAAAAGATCAAATGTATCAAATATGTTGGAAAACTACATTTTTTTTTCTATAAGACTTTTTCGGAAGTTTTATTCAAGAAGATAAATGAAGTGACACAACATAAAGAATGAACACATAAAAATAATGTCAACCTCTTTTGGAAATTCGACCTAGTATTACTAAAACTAACAGCCGTCTCTGTCACATTTTCTGAGTAACGAAAGTGGGGG
>NC_090767.1:34567295-34589795 GCF_036898095.1 Palaemon carinicauda
AAAGACGTCTATGTCACATTTTGCGAGTAAGGGAAGTGGGGGACAGGTAGAAGGAGTTTACTTGTATTTTCAACCCTGTAGGGCCATTACAGTGACTCAAGGATTATTGATTGATTGATTGATTGAAAGTTTTCTGGCATCTTGACATTTAAGGTCATTGACGCCAATAGCATTTATTATATTACCGAAAATAAAAGATAATTCAATTAAAACCATAAAGGTAAAGATGTCATTATACAAGTGAAATAGTTCAGAAGACCTAATTCTGAAATATACCTAAAAATGCCTCTCGCAGAGTAGGACACATCATGTCCAAGAATCTTGGCAAGGATGAATCTGCCATCCTCACCTCGAGCCTCAAACAGATATCTATTTCTTAAGTTATTATAATCATGGCATTCGGTCAACAAATCCCTCACCGTTAAAACTCGTGTGTCAACTGAGTGTGACTAATATGGAGGTCATCTCCCATTTTCTGGGCATCATGTTATACCTCCAAGGTGATAAGACATTTGTTACTTGCCACATTTTATTGCCATCTAGAGTATCCCAGTGCTGTTGCCATTCATTATAAACCAATAACTTTAATTAAGGTAGGAAATCCTTACAGGAAATGGGATACCTTCTTGGTAGCAACTTGGATGCCACATTCTTCCCCAGCAAATCTGCCTTCTCATTCCCAGGGACACCTACATGTGCTGGAACCCACCAAAATCGAACTGTTATACCTCTCCGTCCAATAATAAAGAGCCATTCTAAAAAAATTTAACACTTAAGGGTTATTAGAAT
Organism: Palaemon carinicauda; assembly: GCF_036898095.1. Classification (NCBI taxonomy): domain Eukaryota; kingdom Metazoa; phylum Arthropoda; class Malacostraca; order Decapoda; family Palaemonidae; genus Palaemon; species Palaemon carinicauda. The sequence continues at coordinate 34,568,085 of NC_090767.1, forward strand.
TAAAAACTTCTAAAGCTTGAAGAACATTTATTGCATTACTAAAAATTGTAAAATTACTCTCCTTTTCCAAAGCTCTTTCCTCAGTAGTGGTTAGTATGCCATACATTTCGGCAGTAAATATGGAAGCTGTTAGAGGAAGTACACCTCTAAAATTAAAATCATTACTATTTACTCCAAATCCGATTTGGAGCCATCAGTATATATAAAAGTAAATCCCCTAGGTTTGGCAACATGTTCCACAAAAAGAGACCTGGAGTCTAAGTTAGTCCTTTTCTTCTTAACTCCAATAAAGTATTTATAAAAATGTACATCAAGTAATTTCCATGGAAGCGTTGATAGAAGTACCTTAATTCTTATTATAATAAGTCTGTTTGATAACTGTTTCACCCGAAAGCCATTAGGTTGAGGAGATTTTGGGTGCAACTGAATGTATGTTGAGTGCCTTACAAGACTTGCATTCTGTAAGGCTTAAGAATTAGGAAGTCTTTGCAATCTAAACCAATACAGAATAATAGATTACATCCAGTAAAGGTCTAGAGGCAACTCCCCAGCATCAACAAGGAGACTTATGATAGGTGAGGTTCTAAATGCTACTGTAGACAATCTAATACCAGCATGATGTATAGAATGTAATGTAAATATCACCCTCGAACGGCATTTAATACCGAATTCTATCTTTGGAATATATATCCACTTGGAATTCATTTTATGGTAACAGTTTCTGGCCGGGTGGAGATTCGAACCCTCACCTGTGGACCGGACACCATGCCAGCAACGGCTCTACCGACTGAGCTATCAAGAGCTCAGTCGGTAGAGCCGTTGCTGGCATGGTTTCCGGTCCACAGGGGGGGGGGAGTTCGAATCTCCACCCGGCCAGAAGCTGTTACCATAAAATGAATTCCAAGTGGATATATATTCCCAAGATAGAATTCGGTATTAAATGCGTTCGTGGGTGATATTTACATTGATTGAAATCACGTGTGCTTGAGATATATGTTCATAGAATGTAATATTCTTAGCCGGCTTGGGGTGGGTGAGGTGTAAATTTCAAATCCATAACTAATTTTGGAAAAAATCAAGGCATTAAATAATTTCAAATAGTATTGCTGTGTGCCCCTATGATATTCGGGACAATACTTTTAAGACTCGGAGCCTCAAGACAGTTAGCGTTCAATGCTTTTAAGTGAGAAACCCATGTAAGCCTACAATCAAATATTAACCGTAAAAATTTAGCTTCACTTGCACATGTGATCCGTTGACATTTGATGTATATATCCGAGTCTGGATGTACTCCCCAGATAGGACAGGAATGGACAATTGTAGTTTTACTTGTCGGGAACTTAAATTCATTCATATCGGCCCACTGGATAATTTTGTCAATAGAGAGTTATATTTTTCTCTCAACCATTGCCATTCTAGCTCCAGCAAATGATATGGAGAGATCCCCCACGAATAATGTTGCAAGAACATACCGGGGAATGACTGAGGATATCCCATTAATTGCTAGAGCAAAAAGGGTTATACTCAGTAGGCTACCCTGAGGAACTCCATATTCCTGCCATTTACTCTCTGATAGAGTTTCCCCAACTCTCACTTGAAAAACTCTATGTGAAAGAAATGACTGAATAAATAGTGGTGGCTATCCACTTAATCCAAACTCATGAATTCTTTTAGGTATACCATATCTCCATGTGGTATCATATGCCTTTTCAAGGTAAAAAAAGACTCGTATGGTGCTGTTTGGAAGCGAAGACTTCACAAATAGAGGACTCAAGTTGAATAACACATCAGTCATTGAGTGCATTTTTCCTAATTCACATTGAATGGGTGATAAAATACCCATCTTTTCAAGGTACCATATCAGTCTTGCAATGACCATCTTCCTGATTTTAAATAAAAAAGATATCAATCTTGCTGCTAAAAACTTGTCCTTACGGGTTTTTAAAAAGGCTAAAATAATGGCTAGTTCCCAAACACTGTGGTAACTATGATCATGCCATATTCTATTAATAATGCTTAAAATAAATAACCTTTTATTAAAAAATATATGTCTAATCATTGCATATGGAATTCCATCGGGTCCAGGGGCTGTATCGTTACATATAGCAAGTTCTCTTTCAGTAAACGGAGAATTGTATGACACTTTCTTTCTTGTTGCGAAATTTAAATCCTTATTTTCTTCAATGCTCTTATACTGCTGTCCAGGAGCTGCTTCACAATTGCATGATACATTTGAAAAATGATCAGCCAGGGCATTCCTAACTTTGGTTGCTCCAGTCTTATACTGATGATTTACCCTTAACACTGGTAGTGAGTTTGGGGTGCATTTGCCTATCTTTTTCTCTTTCCTCCACACAGATGATGTTGCTGTTCTACTGTTAATGGAGGAAACAATTGCCATCCAAGACTGGAACCTAGCTTCTTTCATGGCACGACGGAACTGTCCTCTATATTTCTTGCATATGACTAAATTCTCCTCAGTATGGCACCTGCTCAATTGGGTTAAAGACTTTCTTGTGGCTCTGTGCAGGGCAGTTAGTTCTGATGACCACCGGGGGACTGGTCGCCATTTGAATATCCCTGTTGTTTTTGGAATAAAATTGACTCCTGCTGTGCGAAGAGTTCCATTAAGTAAGTCAATGGCATTATCAACACTTTCAAACTGTTCTACTTTTCCTTGAATTTTATTTAGTTCCTGAAATGTAACCCAGTCCGCCTTATCGAGATTCCTCGTGGCGGTCTCTGTAAAGGTGGACCATTGTTGGTGTTTATAATGATTGGTGCATGATCACAAGTATGCCAATCATCTAATGTTCTCCAATTAAAATCGAGAAGACAGTTAGAGCTTGCAACTGATAGGTCAATGAAGGACAAGGTACCTGTCTGAACGTGAAAATGTGTGGGCTCTCCTGTATTAAGGAGTCCTATATCTTCATTCTCCAAAATTGATGACATAATATTACCCCCTGCGTTTGCCAAAACATCACACCATAAAGGATGTCTACTATTAAGATCTCCTAGTAAAAGAAAAGGTTATTGGAGTGGTTTAATCACCTTTACTATATTATCATATGCGATGTTATCATTTGGAGGCAAGTAAAGGGAACAGATTGTGTATTTTCTCCCTATATCAATCTGTACAACTACTGCTTACAGAGGGGTACAGATAGACAGAGATATTTGGGGAACATCTCGACGAACATACATAAGACTTCCCCCCGGGCTCCCAGTTCGTTGATCATATGGTGTTATATAGCTAACATACTCTCGAGGACAAGAAGTGTTAGCATAGAGCTTGCTCTCCTGTAGACATACAGTTATAAGGGAGTGCTCACGTATGAGGAGCTTAAGATCTTCATATTTCGCCCTTAAACCCTGGCAATTCCATTGCAGAATGGAGGAAAAACTATGATTTATTTTCAGGAAGACACCTTGGATGAAGTCTTTCTATGGGCAGTATTTGATCTAACAATATTTCCCGGTGGTATCTCTAGAGAGGATCTTGATATATTTGGTTTTGTGTTCGCCTTTTTCTTTGTTTCCTTTTGATCTAATCATTGAGGAGGATGGTGGACCTCAACTTGAATTTCTGATATATTCAATTTACCTTCCAGTTGATCAGAAACATCAGCAGACCAGACATTATATTTATTTAAAGTCGTGACTTTAATGTTTCTTATGGTAGGACGCGAGAGATATGGAGGTCTGTCTCTTTTTCGAATAAAAGGTTGTGAGCAGTGTGGTTTTTGCAGCTTCCCCACTATAGGTTCACCAGGTAAATTTGTTTCACGTGGAACCTCCATCAGGTCAGGCAAGGATAGGGCCTAATATAAGTTTGTACTATTTTTTAGAATGGGAGTAGATGGCTTTTGAATAACTTTTAGATCTTTAGGTATCTGCTTTGATTTTTCTAAAATTTCTGGATATAGATTTTCAATGGGACTCTTAACTTCTTTAACTACTTTAATTAGTTTCTTTATCTTAGAAATGGGAATATAATTTTCGTACGTGTGCTTTGGCAAGTTTTTCTTCAGAAACATTGAAAAGGGTTGCCCTGGTCTTGTCTGTTTTTCAAGAGCTCTTTTCCGAGCCTCTCTAAAAGTTACCCTTTCCATGGTCCTAATGGCCTGAATTACTTTTCAAAAAAATGAAATTAACACAGCTTTTAGATGTAGCTGGGTGTGCTTCCCCACATTGTATGTAATTTCTATTTTTTTATGCATACTCCATGTCTAATTTTTCCACAGTTGGCCCAAACAGGTCGATTATTATTTAGTTTTTCCTTGCATTTCTGGCTTAATTGGCCATACATTTGGCAATGATAACATCGCAATGGTTTCTCCTTCAAAGATAGCAAACCAGTTGTATTAACATTTGTTAATCTACATTGATCAGATTTCATAATCAAAGTAGCAAGAGGAATATGTTGTTTTCCAACTCTCTTTTTCATTCTGATTACTTTTAATACTCCTTGACTCTTCAGTTCATCCCCAATTTCTTTTTCCTCTATGTCCAGCAATTCTGGAGAATATATCACACCTCTACTCTGGTTGAAAGTGGGGTGCGAAACACATTCGACATTCTGACAATCCAATGTTGTGAATGATTTTAATCTTTCACCTTGTGTTGGGGATAGTGTCTCTATCAAGAGACTTCCATTTCCATTGGGAAAAATTTTTGGCTACCCTCCACATATAGCAACTATTTCCGTGTTAGCTTTAAAAACATTTACTCGTTCATGTCTTGCATTTTCAAATTCCCCCCCCCCAAAAAAAAAAAAAAATTCATAATTCACTACTTCATAGTGACCAGGTAATACTTCAACTTCTCTATATTTTTCTGTATTGTCATCATTTCTCTCTCTCTCTCTCTCTCTTCTTCTCTAGTGTTTTCTTATCATTCTTTCTATAACGTGAGTAAGGTTCTAATGTTATGATATTAGAACCCGGGTTGAAGCTGTCTGTACCGAGGTCCATGTTTGTATTTTCCCAGTCGTCAATCGAGGGGTTAGTTTATTTTAAAGAGCAAGCCGGGTTATCCACCTCTAATCGGTGGATGTCAGTCCTCCTGTCTCGTGTGGCCCAACACGAAAAAAGGCTTCAGCGGGGACCAGTCCTCTATTAGAGAGGTGCTGCTTCTCTTAAGGTGGGCGTAAACTGGTCATTGGGGGTGGCTAGCCACTCCCACCGGTGTCACCCATTACCGGATCACTGGAACCCGACTCTTCGACTCTTAACAGAATTAGTCTGTACCCAATGGGGTCTGCCAGAGGGTGATGGCGTCTAAATTGGTATAGGTTGAAATGGAATGGCATCCATCCCACACTGAGCCAAATCCAAAGCAGCAGCCAAAGTAAAATCAAACAAACAAAAGTCGTCAACAAGTTGAAGCACATAAGGAAGAGATGAGAGAATAAAAGATATAACCAAAAGGAAAAGAGAAAGTACTGACTGATTTAGTTGGATCAACAATTGGGCAACGAAGTCCAGTGGGAATGTAGTTCCCACTGTTCATTAGAGCCAAGCTACTAATCCCTAACCCTCCCATCTTCATCAAGGCTTCAGCATCTATGGGGTCATTTCTCTCGATCTGGTAAGCCAATTACTTCAGTAACTTTACAATGATGTCAACCTGTTTTTGAAATTATGACTACATTTTACTAAAACTAACAGCTGTCCTTGTAAAATTTTGCGAGTAAGGGAAGGGTGGGGTGGGGGGTGGGGTGTTAGAAGGTGTTTACTTGTATCTTCAACCCTGTAGGGCCATTACAGTGACTCAAGTATGAATGCGTTCTCATTAGCTACAGCTTGCTAATCATTTTAGCAAATACAGAAACAGTAGAGAAATACGTCCATACTTAATTGGGCCAAAGTCAAAGTGAGAGTTGCTCTACCTGGCTAGTAAGTGGAGTCTACCCTCCATATGACAAAAACTTTAATCACCTCGTTAAAAGTTTAAATGGAAATTCGGGTTTGCTAAAGTCATACTTCTATTAAAGGATGATGGTTTGTATTTTTGTAGGAACAACTCCTTGACAATAAACATTATACAATTTCTACACAAAAAATAGAAGGGCGATACTCTTGACAATAGATAACAATTTATACAAAAAGAAATACCATCTTAGCATTTTACATATGACCATTTGTTAATTGACCGAACTCGTGACTGAACAAGTGTCAACAAACTTGAGATAATGTTCTGTGCTCCATAAGGCACCAGCTCGTTAAAAAGAATCTACCACAATGCTGTTCATTCAGAAATTCCGCCATAGTTTTTAATCTATTTTAGATATCACAACATGTACACATGAATACCCATTTATTAAGAGAAAGAGGACATGGGGTATTGAAACAAGTAGTAGATATATCAATAGTAGCAGGACTAAAAACCCTTTAGGAAGGGCCAAAAAATAAAAGATCACGATCCTCTGGTAACAATGATATAAACAAGACTGTGACGGGCCATGAGTAGGTTGTGACTCAAAGGCGAGATGAAAGCAACTGAGTATAGGAAGACAGGTTCATGCAAGTTGCTGTCAGTGGGAGGGGAGAGCGAGAATACAAAGGATAATATATACAAATAAGAGAAATGTCATTACTATGTACGATCGCGTGACACACAGGTGATATATAGCTCCCCCTTAAAAATGACATATTGTACATGTTAAATAGAGCACCCTGATCTACAGAGGCGAACTGTGGGCGGGTCATCTGGCAAGAGATAAGAAGGCTTTAGACGATCAATAGAGACCCAGTAGTTTTCTTGGCCACAAATATTTAGTAGGAATGCTTTTGGATTGCGCTGATCACAAAGAAAGGGCCCGTGTAAGGGGTCATTAGTGGTGTCTTGCTAATGCCGTTGCATAGGAACACGTGCATTGCAGAGCGCAACTCTGTCAGTATGTGATGCTTCGCTGGGGGCTTGTAAGTCTGGCGGCATGGAGTAAATTTTCCCACGACGTGACGAATGCGGTTACACAGATATAAGAGAGTAAAACAGGAGGAAGTATCGTAAGTTTTCATATTTTAATCTTTGATTGGTTAACAGGAATATAATATTTGAACAGAACGAGGACTTTGAAATAAACGTTGCCAAAACAGGTGTTTGTTGTATGAAAAACGTAAGATGACAAAAACAGGTGTTAATGTATTTGATCTTGTTCTAATGTGAAATTATATATAAATATATATATATATATATATATATATATATATATATATATATATATATATATATATATATATAGATATATATATGTATATATATATATATATATATATATATATATATATATATATATATATACATATATATATCTATATCTATATATATATATATATATATATATATATATATATATATATATATATATATATATATATATATATATATATATATATACATATATATATATATATATATATATATATATCTATATATATATATATATATATATATAGATAGATAGATAGATATATATATATATATATATATATATATATATATATATATAGATATATATATATATATATATATATATATATATATATATAGATATATAATATATATATATATATATATATATATATATATATATATATATATATATTATATATATATATATATTTATATATATATATATATATATATATATATATATATAGATATATATATATAAATATATATCTATATAAATATATATATATATATATATATATATATATATATATATATATATATTTATGTATGTATATATATGTAGATATATATATATATATATATATATATATATATATATATATATATATATATATATATATATATATATATATATATAGATATATATATATATATAGATATAGATATATATATATATATCTATATATATATATATATATATATATATATCTACATATATACATATATATATATATATATATATATATATATATATATATATATATATATATATATATATATATATATATATATATATATATATATATATACACACACATATATATATATATATATATATATATATATATATATATATATATACACACACATATATATATATATATATATATATATATATATATATATATATATATATATATATATATATGTAATGATTAGAATAGTTAATATTACATGTTTAAAACAAATGACGTAATATGTCATGTTGGTTGGAGGAGCTAACCCTGGGATTTGCTGTAGTCATTCAAATCGTAAACAGGACATACAATGCAAATCTCAGCAATTTGACATTCTTCTTAAACGTCAACACATTGTCTCAGCGTGTGAAAGTTTTTGACGTCACCGGATGCAGGTGTCTTCCGAGTTTGTGACGTGTCTAAAATAAACTAAGCATACGATATCTGTGATATCGATAATTTAGTCAGTTCATATCTATACTTCACCAGAATTGGTCATCTGGACCAACCCAGCTTCCTCCAGTGATGGAGATGTTTAACTCTGTTGTTTTTATAGAATAAATACTTAAAAACTATTAAGATGTATTCAGTTATCCATATACATACATCTGAAACAACTCATACTCAATGTGTGCTTATAACAGTAGCACGCCAATAAATGGTGGCAGCGGTTAAACTCTAAGACAGCGGTTAAACTCTAAGACAGCGGTTAAACTCTAAGAATTAGAGAAAAATCATCAAGACTTCAAAATAATAGCTGTAAAACCAGAGAAATATCTTCAAGACTTCAACATAAAAGCTGTAAAACCAGAAAAAGATCTTCAAGACTTCAAAATAAAAGCTGTAAAACCTGAGAAACATCTTCAAGAACTCAACATTATCTACAAGAATCTACAATTTTGACTAAGTATTATAGTCCAACGAAACAGCTAACATCAACAAATGTTAGAATACAACCTGAATCTTCAATCAACATCCTAGGAAACCCAAGGACTGGCGTTCAACAATTGCAAAACATATCCAGGAAGAACTACATTCAACAAGAAACTAAAACGAGACATCGCTAACAAAACATCAAGAGAGAGAGAGAGAGAGAGGACGTGTCGACATCATATATAAGCTAAGTACAGATTTTTTGAATTCATTCCAGTTTGGGCAGTGAAGTGTAGTTATCACAAGTCGTTAGTCGATTATTACTGGGGTGAGTGAATTACTAATATTTGTTATAGGAAACTCCGAATTCTCATTTAGAATTTTTCTTTCTTTGTGCTAATTCCTTTTTCTTTCAGAAATTCTCGGGGAAATGTTTTGGGATTAGTAACATTGTTGGGGGAATTTTATCATACATATGCGTTTACGCAGTGGGCGTCTGTACTCATATAGATATTTTGATAGAATTGCAAGGGGTCAAAGAGATAGAAAAAAAAAATACAGCAGTCATGGCTCCTCCTGTCAGCCCTACCCCTGGACCTAGTGGTGTAGGCCAGGCTAATCCTCCTCCAATTGTGACGCTTGTAAATGCCAGGTCAGCAATCCTTCCTTTTCAAGGTCGGGTCAACGGGTTCTTGCCACAAAATGTGGAGTCATGAATTTCATCCGATGATGCCCATTTAAATGCCAAACAAATCGTAGACCCTTTTGTACAATTACAAGAAGCTAAAAGTTTTATAGATTTTTCTAAGGGGGATGCGAGTGCGTATTTAAGAGGTGTTTCATTTCAAGAAGCAGTTACTTGGGATGATTTCAAAGTTAGGTTACGCGCGATCTATGGGGGTGAGGAAGCCTTGGATATAGTGTTAACGTTACGAAATACACTTAATCAAGCCACTATGAATCGTCTTAATGTTATTGAGAGAGCAGCTCTCATAGCTGATAGGCTTAACGAATATCAGGACATTTTAGGTCATTCCACTTGGGTTACTAACGATAACATCTCCGTGAAAGATTTTTTACGATTAATGTATTTAACTTGCATGACACTTATGTTGCCTGAAGCTTTAGTGCGGTGTTTTGATAAGAATTTAACGCCTGCAAGTACGGAATTGGATGTCTATAAACAGATAAAGAAACACATGTCCAAGTGTCCAGATCTCGATCCCGTGTTAACTCAAGTTTTTGCAAAGAATGAAACAAAACCACAAACAGTGAACGTAGTTAAAAGACTGCAGAACGAAATTTTGCTCAATTCACAACACTGCAACGCATTCTTATAGTCAATGTTACTCGCGTAAGACACAACAATATCCCAGAAATACACAGTCAATTCCACAGTCAGTTCCATATGGAAATAAAAAGAAAAGTCGTCATTTTAACAATAAGAAGAAACAACCAAATGTCAATGCAGTTCAGAGTCCGAAACAAACAAACACTTCTTCAAATATCGCTGAGCCTGGGCCGTCAAACCAGACCTCGCAAGGTCAGACTAATTTTCAGAATGTGCAGAGCAAAGCAAATACCACATAGTTAACTCTAGAGGGGAAGAGAGTGATGTTGGGTCAAGATCATTCATGTCAACATCAATAGTATTGAATAATCAATTTAATGTTTTATCAGATAATTGTGAGACAATAGATTTTCCTATGAAACACACGGCCGAATTAAGTAAAACAGTGCATGCTCCCGTAGATTTGCAACGAATTCATACAATAATAAGCCAAAATGAGTTACGGCCAACCTTATATGCTGTAAATTTAGAACACAAATCCTTTACGTTATTTTTTGACTCTGGTAGTCCACGTAATATTATGGATTTGAAGACGCATCATTTGTTGTTTTCGAACTTTCCGATTGAAAAATCAGGAATTAGACTTTCAGGTATAGGAAATAATGAATTAAACGTCATACGCATAACTCATATTCAGTTCAGAGTCGGTAATCGCACGTTTGCCGATACATTTGTTGTTGTAAAAAACATTAATATGTATCCAGCTGTAATTATAGGATACCCATCTATGGGAAATCAAAACATTATCTTAGCTCCTGCCAAGCACGGCGTGTATATCAAAGGGAAATTCTATAAGTCTTCTAATACCTTAAAATCAGTTTTGGATAAAAAGGAGACGACAAATGTAACCGTAACGTACGTTGAAGAACCAATAACTTGTCTCACTAATAAAGAAATAATATACGCTACCCCGCAGAATTCTCGTTCACCCGTAATATCATCTTGCACGCAATCTATCGAACCAAACATACCTTCGAATTTAATAGTGCAAATAAAGAAAACACTACCGGCATCTGAAATATTAATCCTTTCCGATACTTTGAAAACTAACGGATTGTCTGTCACACAAGCTATTTATACAGTAGGCTCACATCAGCAATGTAATATCCAAGTCTGTAATCATTTAAATAACACTTTAGTAATTCACAAAAATCAACATATCTTGGATGTAGAAGTTTATAAACATCGTATTCTTACTGTTGCTGAAATCAATCACTCTCAATCAGTTGCGGATGAATCCCTTTTGCGATCTATTAAAAATAAAATCAGTAAGGACATTCAAGACGAAGAAATTCAGCAGAAAATTTTTGAACTTTTAACTAAATATCAAGATGTCTTTTCCACTACGGATGGATCCTTAGGAAAAACAGATGTGATCGAGCATCAAATAAGGTCAAAGGACAAGCAGAAAGTTATATATGTACCCTCGTACAGACTCCCTATGAAATTCCAGAATGAAATAAATGATGAAATAGGTAAAATGTTAGAGGAAGGAGTCATTAGAAAATCAAACAGCCCTTATAATTTTCCTTTATTAGTTGTACCGAAAAAAGATCGAACATGGCGTATCTGCGTCGACTTTCGTCATCTAAACAAGGAAACGATTCCTGATCGATTCCCAGTGCCATGTACTGACGATATTTTGTCTTTGTTAGGTCAGAATAAATATTTTACCAGTTTGGACTTACTTAAAGGCTTTCACCAAATATCATTAGAAGAAGATAGTATCCCATACACAGCCTTCAGCACAGCCAGGGGACATTATGAATTTTTATGGATGCCTTTTGGTTCACGTTGTGCTCCTATAACATTTACAAGAATGATCAACATAGTGTTTGGAGACTTGTTAGGGGATATATATATATATATATATATATATATATATATATATATATATATATATATACATATATATATATATATATATATATATATATATATATATATATATATATATATATATATATATATATATATATATATAAATTATATACAGATATATATATATATATATATATATATATATATATATATATATATATATATATATATATAGATTATATATAAATATATATATATATATATATATATATATTTATATATATCTATATATATATATATATATTTATATATATATATATATATATATATATATATATATATATATATATATATATATTTATATATATATATATATATATATATTTATTTATATATATATATATATATATATATATATATATATATATATATATATATATATATATATACACATATGTATAGTTATATGAGCAGTGATGTTATAATATCTTTCATAATTAGGCTTAAAATACATATCAGTAAAAGATATATTTTTTGGGCTGGAGAAAAATCGTCATTATGAAAGTTCCTCTTTGCAGCTGTCTACTTGTGATATTCCTCGCAAATGACATACCAGAGAATTTTACCCCCAGAGGTATCACGGGTTTAATACCCCTGAAGCAAATATCTCGAAAGATAGTGTGTATGTAGCAGGGACGTGCTTAAAGGGATGGCCGCCTAATGCCACTTTATATGGAAAGGAATTTGACATTCATACCTCTTAATAAGGTGGCTTAGGAAATCTCCCAACTACTTAGGATCTTTTTCTCTGACCTTCAGTTTTGCGATGCCATGGTTATTTATCCTGAAAATTAGTGTTTTTCAAATTCTATCTCCTCCCTTGATACTTAATATATAAACATGGTTGATGTACACCCCATAAAAAATGAGGTATCTTTTTTCTAAAAGTCATTCTTTTTCTGGCTGGAGAGGAATTTTTTAATTATGGTAAAAATATAAAGAAAATGGAAACTAAAATTGGAAAAAAAGGCTTAATTTCACATACTAAATTTCAATGGTATATTTTCAAAACTAAGGTATATAAAATTTGAAGGTCAATAAGTATAGTTTTAAGATGCTGGCATTGAAAGTTTTTATTTGTATATTTAAAAAAGACAATATTAATAGATAACCATTCTTTTGAATTTTACGTACCTTTTTGAATGTTAATAAACTAAAACATTGATATCATAATTTAATCACAAATGACGATCCCTTTGCTCAGTATCTTGCTTCGTTAGGCGGAACAGTCGCTCCTTCATCATCTCTCTCCTTCAATAACTCTGCTAATATTGCTTATTTTACCCACTTCTGAACTCTAATTAGAGCGAATTTTCTTCTCCTTTATGTTAACAATATGTAGAAATTGTCTTTTCCTCTTACCATGATTAAATTCTTACGAAAAATAAAGAAAAACTGACATAAAAGCAAGTGAATGTCAGAGATCATACTCAAACGTGTACTCTCTCTGAGGTTAGTGCTAGCACTGAAGGCCAGAGGGTGTAATTACTGTGTAATACATCGTCTTGTGACACATGGAATCCATACAGATACCATTGCTCACAATTTGTTTCCTATTAAACAGTAATAATTATCAAAATGAACGACAGCAAAAAATATACTGCATTTTTTTATAGGTAACAATGTTTTTGATTTGACAAAAAGTTTTGTAAACGCATTCTCCATTGCCATACAAAGCTTAGGGAATTTTTTTCAAGATTTTGTGGTTTTCATCCTATACCTCATATATGGGCATTCTGGCCGGGGCCCCTTAAACGCCAAGGCTATCTTTCCCCAAATAGAGTAAACCTTGTCCCGATGGATATGGAATAGGATTGGATATGCTACAGAGCCATTACAATTGTGACACCAGTGTGTTACTGTAAATATGTTCCCTGGTACGCCATTCCTTCATGCAGCCGCCATCTTGATTGCATGCTTTGGAAGTTTTCAGCTTTGTTTTTCAAAGTTTTTGTGTGTTTTTGGATTTATGAATGCTTCTGCTTCTTTTTCGTTTTTCAAGTTCAATACCTTTTGCCGGTGAAGAATTTCGCATCTCCAATTTTGTATTTCTTGCGATACGTCTGTTTTTTGTCTCACTGCCACCGCGTGGTCAGACCAGGTTGCTCATATTTTTAAATTCCTCAGTGTTTCATATGGATTTCTTACCTACAGTAGTCTTGTTGAAGTGTGTTGCATACATTTGTTTAATTCTATGTTAACAATTTGCTTTATTGCATGGTTGTCTTACCTGGGGTATGACCAAGGCTGACTAATTATTACCCGTAGTCTATGACCTAGACTAGCTAATTGTTCTGTCCCCTTCGTGCCATAACACCGTATGGTATTTTTGGCGGTTGGCACACCTCACTATCTATTAATATGTCACAGTTTGGAACTGACTCCTTGAAGCAATTCCATTGTTATCTATAGATTAATGGACACAGTTGACCTAAGTCGAAATTATTAGAATCTCATCTACTTAGCCTCAGTTTTGGATAGGCGGCACTAGTTGAGGGAATTTGTTCCCTTAGCTTACCTTAGAACGAAACTAATTCTATTCTAATATCGACAGCAAGGCCTTCCTTACCTGCTGACTCAACCTTATTCAAAGCTATTATCCTTAGTCTTTGTCTAGATGGGAGGCGGTTGGTTAAATACGTTCTCTGTACCTTCATAATGTTGATCCCGTGAAGAGACTTTGGATTGTTCCAATACTACAGTTAGGCCTTCTTTTCCTGCCACCTTACCATTTCCTAAGGTCCCTTTTAGACTACGTCCCCCTTGCCGTGGATATCAGGTTCCTTTGCCAATTCTGATTTTCCTTGGCATCCAAGGAGTCCTCAGTTCCATTATTCCTGGATGTGTCAACTTGGTCAGATTGTTAGTCTACTTGCAGTAGGAATGAGAATAATAATAGATATGGATTCCTTCTCTTGGCCGCCTCTTAGTAGGCTGGCTGCCTCTTCTCCTTCCTAGTTAGGCTACATTTTCTCCTAGCTATAGAACTATACTTCCTTTGCCTAGTCTGAATTTCCCCGGCATTTGAGGACCCATCTCTCTCTATATATCTACACTTGCCCGCTTGGATTTTCTGTCAGCCTAATCCTAGATAGATAAAAGGCTTAAATTCTTAATAGAGATATTCTCTCTTGCTGCCTTAGCAGTTGCCTTGTTTCTGGTAGACGGCTTCCTCCACTTAGACTATGTCTCTCTCGCTGTAGAAACTCAGTTCCTTTGCTATGTCAGAATGTCCCTGTCTCGAGTGGTTACCACATTGCCATATTTTCCAAACAAGCCGGCTTGAGTGGCACTAGCACTAGATATGAGTAGGCTGAGGATATCTCCTTCCTTATTTAGAAGAGAGCATTCCCTTTTCTGCCTTAGCCGTCACCTTAGACTTGCCGGCTGCGTCTACTCCCTACCCTCCACCTACTTTCACATTTGGCTCCCTATGTTCTTTGAATGATTAACCCAAAGGGTTCCCTGGGCCACGTATCCCCTTGGCATAAGGATATATTATCCATCACATTATACCAAGTGACCTCAGACAGCAGGCTTATTAGCCTAATGTCTTCCACATGGAGATATACTTCATTCTATTACTAGTTGCAAACTTTTTGGTAAAGCTGGAATAGTTAAAAGATCATGAACAATCTTTTGATCTTATCCAGCGTATCTTTGACGACAGCTTACAATAAGCAGTCATTATATAATACCACTTCAATCATATCTGAGTAACATTATCTTCTAAATTGATCGTTTGGATACCTCCTAGTTTTCTGGATTTTCATCGAATTCACGAATTCTTTGTATCCTGGCCGTTTCAGATGGCTCTCATTCTTTGTTAAATTTAATGTTAACAACTAGCTAGGTGGCATTCAGCCCTACCAGCTGACCCATTTTACTGGACTATACCGTTCTTCTTACCCTCTGGTTAGTTCACTCTACGATTGTCTACCTTAGGTAGAATGGTATCTGATTTCGCCACCTTAGGTTATCTGATCGACCGATTTCGGGAAATAATGTTCTAATGGTATAGATCTTTTTCCTTCCCTCCATTCCACAACACTATAAGAACTCATAAAACTATGAGCTGTTTGGTGTGAGTTTCCATTGTAGTGTAGATTTAGCGGTACCTAGTAGTAGGTAGAATTTCCAAAAGGTGTTTATAACTTTATAATGCTTACAAATTTCGAGGAAATATGTTTCATTTTTTTTTTCTGTGTAAAGATTTAGATTTTTTTTTTGTGGCGATAACACAATAATTGAAAATTTTCTATCTTTTCAGGCTGCTGATGACATGGAATGTTCGACAGTACCCTGCACCAGGCGGGACAAGTTGCCTTGCAGCCATAAGACCTTTACTATCTGGGAACGGTCCAACTACAGTATTTGCAAGGATCTCCTTCATTCTGGACTCCACGCTACCAACATTTCTAAGGATGAGAAAACTTCCGATCAAAATACCATCGGACAATGGTTGAGGGGATTCCAGAAGAGCTGTCAACAGTCTGCCCCCTATCTTACTTCATTAGAAATGAGTTGACCACTGTGTATGGTTATCAGATACCGAAAATGCAACTTTGGTTGTACAAATGGATTCTGCAGACCATGAAGTCCGGGACATGGTTCAAGACATCCATCTGGATGTTGAAAACAAGTCGATAGCTTCTTCCTCTCTGTCAGATAAAGGTTCTTGCTGACAATTGAAGCTTCGGATAACTCGTTTGACAGTCATTAGGTAAGTATTGAACTCAGTAATTCATTGCCTACCCCTATCCTACATCATCTACACCTTCTTCATCTACTAATCCTCTTACGACTCCTACTGCCCCTTGGTTCCCAGGACAGTTGGAGTTCATGGCTTTCTTAAAAGCATTCATGGAAAACATTCATGCTGAGCATAACAAAGCTCATGAGTCCCTAGATGTGCAGATTTAGCTGCTTCAATAGGCACAAAAGTCAAAGGGTTCACTAGTCTCAAGTCTCCCTGACTATTCGACAAAGAACCCTTGGCGTCATGCAATATATATGGTTCTGTGTGAAGAGTACCTTCATATTGGTGAAGGCTTGGGCTTTAACCCAGTTTTGGATTTAGAGATTTATTCCTCTATCGAGAATTATTCTTTCTGTTAAATTAGGTTGAATTACAAAGCATCTATCAGGGATGATACGAATCCAAGTGAACAATCATTTTAGGCCATGGTGAGGCTCAAACCTTGTTGATTAAGGAGGCCAAGACAGGCGAGTTTACTGATACTCAACTCTCTACTTTCGGCAGGGAGCAGGCTATATCTGTAGCTCCTAGAGTCACTGTCTTCCCCTTCGCATCAAAGACTTTGGGGGTTGTCAGGAAGGCAGTAGTGGATGGTAGACAAGTTCCAGATGGTAAATATCTTACGTATAGAAACCCTACTACCCCAGGGGACCTACACCGTCTCCTTAGTTCTTACCGATGCTTATTGGCATCCTCTGAGAGGTGGGCACTTCTGTCCCTACCTTGGTTTTCAGATTGGCCAGAAAGGCCTATGTATTTAAAGCCATGCCCTTTGGGCTCAGCATAGCTCCAAGGATTTTCACACAACTTGTCTAGAACTCTGTTCAGCCACTCTATGAAAAAAACGTTTTCAGGTGATGGTATACCTCGACAACTGGTTGGTATGGGCTGCAACGAAGATGAGCTGTCTTTTAGCAGCTCTGGAAGTTTCTTCAATCCCTGGGCTCCAATATCAACCTTGAGAAGCCCAGGTTACATCCAGCCCAACAATTCCTGAGGCTAGGTCTGCATTGGCATTTGAAGTCACAATTCCTGTCCCTGCCAAACGTCAAGGGGAAGGAAATCAAAAGTTTGGTGAGGTGTGTGCTTCATTCGTATATGATCAACAGGTGTCATCGGAATAGAGTCTTGGATTGGCTACAATTTGCAGAAGTTACTAATCCCATCCTGAAAGCAAGGCACAAGGATGCCAAAAGTCTAGAGAAGAAAGGCATCAAATGCTCGAGAATATGATAGCTACAAAACCCGGCTTTACTGTGCAAACAGATCAGGCAAGAGCTTGTCAACCCAGGTATTGGTGAAGTTTCAAACACTGTTAGTGACGTTCCACACAAATGCCTCAAAACAAGATGGGGGAGGACGTAGTTGTCATATCCCAAGCAATAATATACAGTGTCAAATGTCAGTAACATTTCAACAATTTCATGTAAACATTCTGGAAGCAATGGCAATGTTTCTTTCCAGGAAAAGATTAATCCCGAGTAGGAACTCACATATTGGTTAAGTTCCTGAGAGCAAGACTATAGTACATTGCATCAACAGACAGGGTTCAAGATATCCACAGATCAATCATGTAATGTTGGCTATTCACTCTTTGTTGAAGAGAAGAAACTGGGATCTCTTTACAGTTCATATAAAAGCGGTGCGCAATGTGACGGTGGATGCCCTGTCAAGACTCAAACCTCTAGAAACAAAAAGGGTCACTCAAAAAAAAAAAGTAATTTTGTTTCATTCTAGAGCAATTCCAGGTAATATAAAAAGATTTCTTGGGGAGGAGCTTCCACTAAAAGCTTTCCTGTTATGTAGAAACAAATTCAAAAAAGGAAGCAGTGGGGATAGATGAGATGTCACTGTATTGGGACCATTTACCTTTTTCTATTGTTCAATATCCTCAAGGGAACTGCAGTCTTAGTGGCCCCAAATATGCCCAAGAGCAATTGGTACCTTCTTGTTCTGGAAGTCATACCTCGCCGGGTAACAAATAACCTGCAACTCATTATAACCTCAGCCTACATGCTGAAAGAAAATACGGAGTTTCATTGAAAAGAATTGATTTTATAGAAGAAAACAAGTCCTTTACTACAATAACACATTTGTGCTCTTGTAAGAATTAGGAAAAGTCTGTTAAGAAACATAGGCCAACTTCGATTACATTATAATTCTCTTTAGCATAAGCTATAACAATACATGAACATGACCTAGCCTCCACAATTATTTCCTCATGTAAATCTGCCCTAACCGGACCTATCACTTATGCCTTCGATATAGAACTCAACAGCAAACTGTTTAATCAGATCCCTATGGCTTTTGCTAAATTGAAACCAAATGTTCCTCCCAAAACCATTCCGTGGTTTTTTGACAAAGTATTGCACTCAACGACCTCAATAGATAACTATTCTGCTTCCTTGAGGGATCTTACTCAAAAATTAACCTTTTTACTAGCTATGGCTCCTCGTGATAGAGTCGGCTAGATTGCGTCACTATCAAGGGATGATGGCCACATCAAATTCTTTTAGTCGGGAGAAGTTAATTCATATCCAGATCCTGAATTCCTGGCTAAAAAATAAACTCCCCACAAAACACTGGGTGCCTTGGAAAATCGTTCCTTTAAAGTAAGATCATTCTCTGTGCCCTGTGGAATGCCTCAAAGGTTACCTGTCAAAGAATGAAGCTTTTAAAGGCGGACATTTTAAAGGGGGAAACAACATGATCTAATCTCTTTGAAAAATCTGAGGTCCAAACTCATCTATGTTATCTAAAGGGCGGATCCTGATAGTATACCATCAGGTCATGATCCTAGGAAAGCTGCCTCTTCCTTAAACTTCTTCTAGTATATGCCCTTCAAAGTGTTACAAGCCTACACTAGATGGAAATTTTCAGGAGTGCTTTAAAAACATTAATTGCGACAATTGGAGGAGATTAATCGCTTTGTTGTGGCAGCAGATAGTGTGATTTAACTATCTTTTTTATGTTGCGCATGGACTCACGAGGACTGTATAAAACGAGACCATTACAGATTGTATAGTGCGGGTTAAATTTTCTTCAAAATGGTATCGTATTATAAACAATGTTTATAGTGAAGAATGACAAGGTGAACTTTTTCATCATATGAAATTGTATTTTCTTTTCTTTAGGATATTACTAGGGTAAACATCACTTATTCCAAGAACAAAAAAAATTAAACATTATTACACCAATTCTGCTACATTTGTTTGCTTTCTGAAATGATCAGAAAATCTACGTGTTTTTGCGTTTGCTCTATTTGGACCTACTGTTTCAGAATTAAAAGTAGTGTACTTCTATTTTCTAAACCTCATTTTACAGATTATGTGTTCTCACATGTGTTCCTTTGTCATAGTGTGTGGGGATTTGATGATAACTGTTTGATTTCATCACAGTTTACAAAGACTTTCTTAGTCCACTCATAAAGTTGGACTTTTGCCCAAAATTGCTATGTCTGGAAGTGTAAAACAAACCAGCATTACAAACATTAACCTTAGAGTAATTTTATATCATTTATAACTAGTGAGCGTGACACAAAAGAGCACTTAGGAAGTTAAAACTCTATGCCAAAACAAAGTTTTTGTTAATTATCTGGTACACTTCCATAAGGATGACATGGCTTGAGCCGAAAAAGAATGAATTTTGACACCGGAAAAATCTATTTCTGGGTGAGATAGTTATATCATCCAGATGAATCCACCGTTAACTTCATACCATCAAGATTCTCTGTGTGAGGCAATTTTTCCTACGATGGCTGTTGATGGAATGGTGAGCAAGCAAACGTATTCACAGTAAAACACTGCTATCCTAGTTGTAACGGCTCTCCCACATATCCAATCCTATCCCATATCCTTCGAGACAAGGTTAACTCTATTCGGGGAAAGATAGCCATGGATGTTTTAAACATGTCCCTGTTATATGCACAATATCTTTCACAATATTCGCTCCTAGGGTAGTAACACTCTGATACCTCTACAGATAAAATTCTTTGGTATATCACTCGCAGAAAATATCTGAAGTAGAGATAAAGAAACTTAAAGGAACTTCCATCAGGATGACATGGTTATCCCACCCAAAACTATCTTCGATTTTTGAACATCACAAAGACATTTTCTATTCTCATTAATAAATTTCTATTGAACGTTTTTCTAAGTATCCAAATAATTTTCACCACCATAACCTATATATTAAAATGTCATTCCATAACTAGTCTTGGAGAAGGGTCGCAAAGTACTCTGAAACTTGTGTCGACACCAAGCAATAAAGGGAGAGGAGTTGCATTTCTGCTGTTATCCTGAAAACTATCAGCCAGGCATTCAATCCGAGGACAAAATATCTTCGAATTTTTTATGCCACTTTAGCATTGTCTATTCATTGTAAACATTGAGCAACAGGACCCAGTACCATAGTTAAAAGTGGCAAGCAAAGTACAACCTGGATGGAACCACACACGACACTTCATCAAGGAGGGAATGATGGTGCCAAGATACTTCAAGCTGTTGTGGAGAGTGATGGGCTTCCAGATAAACTGGACTCAGAGATCAATGTGTTCTTCATATGTGGTAATTCTGATGGAGTGAGAGAGCTTCACGTCCTAGGCAGCGTTGCACAAATGAGATACATTTTAAAAGGTCTGCATCAACACCTGTGAACTTTGGAAGCTTGTGCAGCATCGGAAAAAGAAGGATAAAATACAGGAGCCTCGAAACCACAATATGTCACAAGAAAACACTCTGCTATAAATGGAATTGAGTCCAAGATCAAGGTAAATCACATACCATATCTCTGCGGGAGTGAGTAAGCTTCACAATTTGATCTTTTTTGAAGAAGAGATGGCTATCCTGAGGAACCAACGTCAAGCTGGCTGAAAAGAATGGAGTTGGGATCATCATGAAATTCCTAAT
>NC_090767.1:34594795-34602295 GCF_036898095.1 Palaemon carinicauda
ACGAATAAAAGAAAGGAATATTAATGTTACTCTTCTCATTCAGTTTATCAAAATAGTAATTCCAAGTATTACTCTTTCTATTCCTTTCATTAAGAACAAAAATTCTTACCCTGAAAATCGTACCTCATCTTATTATTCTCTTCTCCAATGTCAGCTTCAGTTCTGCCTTCCTTCATTTTCTGATAAGAATTTCACTTCATGGGTCTGACGGACGCTGGCCTAACATATCAGCTTCTCATAAGTCCAGTAAATGATAAGGAACTGTATCACTGTGCAACAGTCAGTCAGTCAGTCAGTCAGTCGTCTGTTCTGCCAGTTCATCTGATCTGCAATAGGAAACAGCATCAATATATGAGGCCATTACAAAGTTTAAGCGTTTTACAAAAGATCAAATCTTTGCAATAAAAAGATTAGTGTGATAACCCTTTACTTGGATCCTTAATTGCAAAACTAAATAGATTTACTATGATAATATGATTCCTTAGCAGCAAAACTGGTCCATTTTAACATGTACATCCAAAGAAAAAGTTATACTTTTTGATAAGTTTACTTTAATGTTCAAAATAATCAAATACAGAACAAAGTACTCACCTGTCTGAAATAGTTTAAGATCCCTTTTTCTCATTTCTTTTTTGTTGCATAATATAAGTCCTCTGAAGGACTTAGGTAAGAATTATGTCTTCATTTACCTCCAGAGAGAGAGAGAGAGAGAGAGAGAGAGAGAGAGAGAGAGAGAGAGAGAGAGAGAGAGAGACTTCTTGCTGAAGAGCTTATGCTTACAGATTCCGTCCAGAGCTTTGAGGGAAGATTAGGGACATTTCAGAAGACATTATCAAAGTAGTCTAATAAAAATGAAATGTTAAAGGTGATGAAAACAACATTTGTTTCATTCAGAGATTTATTTATGATGATTTCTACTGTTACTTATTACCTACCATCGCCTCTAATATCATCAGCAAGACTTGATTGTCATGAATAGATGTTAGACAATTTTAAAGTGAATCTTAGTACAATCAAGTCTTGCAGCATTTTGCTAAGAATATGACATGATATAATTCATGCACTACTTTGTCAATTCCAAAAAAAAAATAGTTGCATTGAAATGATTAAACAAAAGCAAAGTTCTGAGAATAGATATAAGTAAATAGAGCAAACAGGCGAATGAATATAACAATAAACATAATAATAAAAGTTTCTTGAAAGAAGGTTTTTATATAAAGACGTTGAACTTTCCCTCATATTTGTTATAGTCAAGTAGATGTCTGAGACATGATTAAACAAACACAAACACACCCACACACACACCCACATACAAACACACATGCATATATATATATATATATATATATATATATATATATATATGTAATAATAGTAATGATACTACTAATAATAATAATAATAACAATAATAATAATAATAATAATAATAATAATAATAATAATGATAATCATTATATCAGCAAAAGCCATATACAGAATTACAATAGAGGTACAGTGATCTTACATTTATGACATCAGTAAGAAAGATAAGATATGCAATATTATCGGTGATACAGAACAAACATCAATTAGCAGGTTGATCCCAGAGTTCTAAGGTCTGGGTAATAAAATCATAGAAGCATTATTGCCTAATAATAATGATGATAACAGCAGGATTTCACTCAAAAAAAAAGTTGCATTGAAATGATTACACAAAAACAATGTTCTGAGAATAGATATAAGTGAATAGAACAAACAGGAGAATGAATATAACAATAAACATAATAAAAGTGTCAAAAATATTAGGTTTTTATGAAAAGACACACACACACACACACACACACACACACACACATATATATATATATATATATATATATATATATATATATATATATATATATATATATATATATATATATATATATATATATACATATATATATATATATATATATATATATATATATATATATATATATATATATATATATATATATATATTACAATGACCTTTATAATCTGGAGGTGATCTATATATATGCTAACCACTGGGAAAAAAAGATAGTCAAACATGAATCAAGGATATCTATTGCAACCAATTTGAATTAGATTTTGGAAGCTGTGACACTTGCTTGAAGAACTTCTTTTTGTTCCTTTTTGTCCTCCATTTATTCTATTTTTCATCTGCCGTACCTGTCGAATAAAGAAATAATAATAATAATAATAATAATAATAATAATAATAATAATAATAATAATAATAATAATAATAATAATAATAATGAAGGAAAAAGACCACACCATTAAGAAATAGACTTTGGATAAATTCAATAAATAAACACCAAAGCTAATGAGGAAAATCTGGGCGAAGATTATTATATTCATTATAGAGAGGAGTAATAATGATAATAAAGGAAAGGCAGAAGATGAATATGACGAGAGTTAAAGGCAATGAGGAGATAATTGAAGGGAACAGGAAATACTGAGATGCAAACACACATGATTGAAGATTCTGATCAAATGATAACGAACAGCATAATTAGAGATAACAGGAGATAATAATAAAACGGAAATTGCTATATATATCAAGTCTCTCTCTCTCTCTCTCTCTCTCTCTCTCTCTCTCTCTCTCTCTATATATATATATATATATATATATATATATATATATATATATATATATATATATATATATATATAATATATATATATACATATATATATGTATATATATATATATATATATATATATATATATATATATATACCTTCTTAATAATAATAACTAATAAAAAAGCAAAAGCAAAATCTTAAAGAAATATCAATTTTGAAACTAGGCCTATAGTGAATACAGTTTATTTATCCTGGCTCATCACCTGCTGCCGAAAAGTTTGAAATGTTAGTGAGAGAGAGAGAGAGAGAGAGAGAGAGAGAGAGAGAGAGAGAGAGAGAGAGATCGTACAACACCTATGAAGAAGAAGAAGAAGTATAAAAAGAAGAAGCAAACTCACCAATAAACACCATATCTACATCCGGTGGATTCCTTTGCCTTAAGCTCCATCTCTCTGACTAAGGCTTCGTCATCTGGTCGTTCTTCTTCTGGGAACCCGATGTAGTCTCTCACCCTGACTCCCTTCAAGGAGGCGAGGAGTCTGAGGATGACCTCAGGGCTCCTCGTCCTCCCCAGGGAACACAGAGGAAACCAGATTGTCGCGAACGATCTGTTGTGAAGAAGAAAGAAAGGAAGAAATTGGGATGAAATGGAAGGAAATGAAAAGAAGAAGAAAGGAAATGATGTCACCCACATTTATTCATTATTTTATGCTGTTATTGTTATCTTGTTTTGTTAAGATGAACATTCAGACACATACACGCACACGCACAAACACGCACACGCACACACGCACACACACACGCAAGTGGACAAACACAGCATTGCAAATGTTTATATATACTCATATTTCATGACCCAAAATATCATGTAAATTTTGAATAAAAGTAAATACTTAAATTGATAATACTTTTTATTACATTTTTCATTATTGATGTTAACTTATATATTTTATGATCAGTTTACTTAATGCTCAAAGAAAATAGACCTATGTTCTATCCAAAAATAGATATGGATATATGTAGGCCTATTTTAACAATTGAAAAACTGTAGAAATAAATAAAAATCTTTTCCATTTCTATAATTATCTCTTTTTTATTAAATTTCTCAATATTACGTTTTCTTTATGTTCTAAGAAAATAGGCCTATGTCCAGTCCAAAATAGATATGGATGTATGTAGGCCTATTGAGAGTACCCTTTCACACATATACAAACACACACACACACACACACACACACACACACTCTCTTAAGGGATGATGTCTCCTCACCTCCTTGCATCCTGTGGTTGCAATGTCCGAAGGATGTCCCCAACCTTCTCGATGTCTTCTTCCTTGACGTCCTCGACAAAGACTAAGACATCTGGATCCTTCTCCAAGAAAGGGATGGGGCGACTGACGCTGCTGACGTCGTTGACACTGAAGCGAATAACTGAAAGAGAAAGAAGAAGAAGAAGAAGAAGAAAAAGAAGAAGAAGAAGAAGAAGAAGAAGAAGAAGAAGAAGAAGAAGAAGAAGAAGAAGAAAAACGTTGAGTAAAATGATAATCAAAACTGAACATTTTCTCTGTGTTTCTTTCTTAAGATTCTAAAGGAAAAGATCAAATGGGAATAATAATAACAACGAATTTAGAGGCAAAAGAACTAAACACAGTAGAGCAATATGTCTGCCATTGTCTCTTTGAGGTTGCGTTAGTGTGTGTGCGTTTGCGTGTGCGTTTGCGTGTGCGTGCGGGAGTTAATGTGTGTGTGTGCGTGTGTGTGTGCAAGTGAGCATTGTAGGGCTCGCATAAGGTATGGCATCAGTCTCCTCATGAAACCTTCACATTAGGCACTGTCTAAATCACCTCAGCCAATAACAACTCAGCTTCATTTAAATGTTGCAATATAATTGGCTCAGAGAAACCTTTTCACATTCCTTTTGCTGATTGGTTCTCCTGTTCGGATAACTCCGCCCACATCCTTGTAGAGAACCAATCAGCGAAGGAAGGAGGCGGAGTCAGGAGGAGCCGTGTTTGACTATGACTGGCGCCGATATTTGTTTCCTATTCATTACAATCACGATCACTATTATTCCTTTCCATCACTATTAACTAAATCAACACCATTAAAATGAGACATTTCCTTTTAATATATGGAAGGAAAGAAATTAAAACTTAACATTGAAAGCTTTTATATGAAATTAAAATCAGATTAAAACAAAATTTTCCTTTTTGTGCAAAAAAAAAAAACCCCACCTGATTTAGACCTCTGAATATAATGTTCTACATCTATACAGTAATAATGATGATGATAATGATGTTAACAATGATATTGATAATGATAACAACGATATTAACAATGAATGACAGGATGTAGGAAAGGAGGCGAGGTATTATAATGTCACTCAGAGGAAAAAAACAGAGAAAATTCTTACCTAAAGATATAATCTCTTTTGTCCTTTCCAAAGATCGACAGAAGGCGTCGAGACTGGGTTGGTCTGGAAGACTCACTTTAAGGTTCCTAATATTTGGAGGGATTTGGAACGTTGGGTCCCAGATGCCTTTGTATTCCTTACAACTGTTCCAAAGAGAAGAAAAGAAAAGAGAGAAATAGTTATTGGATTTGATTGGGAATTTTATTATCAAGTTGATGATGATGATGATGATGATGATGACGAAAACGGAAAGTAAAAAAAGAATAATTTTGTAAAATATGGAAATTGATATTAACGGAAAATTAGAAATTAAAATCGGGACTTTTTGATGTTTAGCCGACTTATTATGAGTCTAATTGTGACAATGATGATAATGATGATACTGACTATATAAAATATATTGTTTACAAGACTCAAGTTGATTATTATACTAAAGTTATGAGTTCTCTCTCTCTCTCTCTCTCTCTCTCTCTCTCTCTTTATTAGTAGGCCTATATATGTGTGCATGTGCATATGTTTGTATATATGATCATATACCAGTGTATTGTTATAAAGATATTTTATTATTATATGTATCTTGCAATATTAAAAATAACTGTGAAGTAATAATAACTTACTCATTTGTGAGTAGATTCTTGATTGACTCTCTCTCTTCTACGGTCGGCTCTGAATTTCCGTAGAGATGTTTCCATACACGTAGGTCTGATGGGTTGATATGATGCCGGTAGAGTTGCCTTTGCAGTTCAACTAACCCATCAGTGTCATTAAGTCTTATTTGGATATCAATTTCCTCTCTGTTTGGGAGAGGGGGATCTGTGGCTCTAAGGAGGGCAATGTACGCATCAATTGTATGATTTTCAATTCTGGTGTCCCAATCAAACAACTCGAACCTCTGTGCTATCCATCTTGCAGAAGAATGATCACATTTGATATTCTTCAAGACTCTTAGCACAGAGTCTTTGTCGTTCACTCCCGACCTTACTAGGAGTTCCAGTGCCTCAATCTTGGCATCATCTGACACCTTCATCTCGTCCCCGTCACCCACATGGAATAGGCTGATCATATGTATCATCATATTTTGATATTTGTGAAGGTTTTCAGGGAGACTCACTCCAAGAAGCATTTCAAAGATCTTTGTAGGTGTGGTTGTGTTTACAGATTGGCCCCAGCATTGGTTTGTCAATTTCATAGGGAAAGACAGAGCTGCCATGAATTCCATCATCCCTTTATGAGGGAAACTGTAAAGAAAGGAGCCCTGGGAAGTGGTCACTTTCTTCAGGAAGGCGCCAGTTAGCTCTTCGGCTGGCAATTTCAAATGATAACAGAACTTGGACAAATATTTGATGGTGGATTTTGGAATATTGATTTCATCTTTTTGTAATGCTCTGAATGATTCAAGACATAGTTTTTCAATAAACTGCTCCGTTTTTTGAAGCAGTTCACCTGGTAGGAAATGAGCTGTGTTGGGGTATTTCGCCAAACGCTCCTCTAATTTTGATAGAGACAAAAGGTAAAATTGCCAGTAGAGCTCAGCTTCAGTGGTGATGTTGCTTATAATATCTGGTTTATTCACCCACAGAACTGTTACAAGAGCGAGATTTAAGGGTAGTCCCCACACCTCATGCATAGTGTGCATTGTTTTCCTCAGATACTTTAACAGTTCATCTAATGATTGCAAAGGAGAATTGTCTGACTCCAATACTGCATAATACTTGCATACAAACTCTTCTCTCTTCTCCTTTGGAATTCCCTCAAGACTAATTGTAGACACAGTTGTGTAATCAGATTTCACCTGATTGTTGAATCTCACCTCAACTTCAGGTCTGGTTGTCACAATAACACTAATTTTGCGGGATTTCTTCAGTGTCAAAACTTCTAGGAATAATTTTGCTGATTTATCATTCAACTCGTCATACCCATCTATGATGAGAAGACACTTGTGAGCCAAACACACATCAATAATTTCATTATCTTTGAATTTCTGGTGAACGTCTCCAAAAAACGCCACTAACAAGTCTTTAAAAGATTCAATGGAATCCCTGCATTGTACATACAAAAGTATGGCAAAGTCACTAAGGCCTTTGATGTCATCCTTCTTACTGAGCCAGTCAGAATTGATCTTCTTGACCAGTGTGGTTTTCCCCATACCTGCCATTCCCTTGATCAGTAAGAGTCGACTGTGATCGTCATGAGGTACATAATTCAGTATGTCCTCTATAGGAACACTACAGGGGCCCACTTTCCCGTTCTAGCTTCATTTCTGTGTAAATCTTCTCTGCTGATATGTTGGGGTTAGAAGAGGTTCCTGTTATCAGGTTGAGAGGATTAATGCTTTTCAATTTTTCAAGATGTTCCTTCAAACAAGGGAAGCCACTGTCTTCCAATAACTTCATCTTTTTTGTGAAGTCAATTTCCTTTAGATATTCATCAAAGACCTCGGCTCCTATACCTCCTTTTCCTATCTCATCGATCTTTTGTCGGGTATCATCAAA
>NC_090767.1:34604795-34609795 GCF_036898095.1 Palaemon carinicauda
TTTGCCTTTTTTAAGGCAGCAATTAACTTCCATATATTTGGATGGGTACAACTTAAAGAGCTTTGCATGGTTATTTGTGCGAGGGATTTCGGATTCCGTTCCTAAGTGTACATTCCAACAATCTCTGGGCAACAAAGGAGGTGTTCTGCATTGTCTAACTCCTCTACCTCGCCAACATCCTATGTACGATATTTCAAAATCAGACACTAGTTCTTAAGGAAGATCGTCATCACCGTCAACAAGTTCTTCGAATCCATCACTTACATCATCAGCAGGAAGAAATGCTAACGATGGAAACCATCTTATTTTAATGCTGAACTCATCGTCATGATGGTACCTCTCTTTGAAGGCAATGTCACACACTTTTCTGTAAACGTCTTTACAGAAATGAAAAAGACAGCATGAAACGGAAGCACTAAGAAAAACAGACTTGAAGCTATTTATATGTGCTCTTTCAAAATCCATCATGATGGTTACGGGGTTCATTCCTGCCCGCAATTCTGTAAGGTTGATTTCACATTTCCCGTAAGCCTTGGATCCGTCAGCATTTGGTTTATGTTTCTCATATATATAGTTCATGTCATCTACAAGTAACACCCCCCCCCCCCCGTGGTTAGTGTTAAAATCATAAGGCATGGCAACTGTAAATTTCCGTTAAATTATTACCCAAAGAAATAAGATGTAACCCTTGGTAAACGTTGAAGAGTGGGAAAACACACTACGAAGAGATAGATATAGTCTCCATATAGCGATAGTTTAAGTCAACTAATCAGCGTGCATGTAAACTAATTAGTGTGTAGAGGGTTATAAATATTGAGTTATATACATTGTTCATCATTTATTCTTAATATGTTTTATGTTCATTTGAGTTATATACATTGTTCATCATTTATTCTAAATATGTTTTATGTTCATTTCAGATTGACCGTGGTCATTGTTCAATAATAAAGACATTTGAATAAATGGACCAAGCTCTTATTTATGACCACGGCCAGAGATGGATTCAGGATAACAGATATTGTGAATGACTAAATCCTAAGAACTAATCAAAATGCCAGCAGTAGGATGTCCAATACCAGGCTGTGATTACGTCACGGACGACCTTGAGGCCGCCATCGTAGCTGCACTCATAACTGCTCACTGCACCACACATGCTCCTGGACAAGCTGCCAAAGTAGAAAGAGTTAAAAGACCCATAATATCGACAGCGGGAACAAGTGAAGAATGGGCATATTTTCAATCACGATGGTCTGACTATGTAGACGCAACTAAAATTGAGGGCCGTGATCGTGTGGTACAGCTTCTAGAATGCTGCGAAGAACAACTTCGAAAAGACTTAACACGATCAGCTGGTGGCAGTCTTACTAACAAGATTGAAGTAGAAGTGATGGGAGCAATAAAAAAACTGGCAGTTCGAGAGGAAAACGCCATGGTAGCTGGAGTGACTCTACACAACATGCGTCAAGACCGTGATGAGCCTGTACGACGTTTCTGCACACGACTTATAGGATAGGCTAGTGTTTGCAAATTCATGATAAAATGTCCAGGATGCAACATTGATGTAAATTATACTGACACAATAGTGAGAGACGTATTAGCACGCGGCATATGTGACCCTGAAATACAATTAGATCTACTTGGTGATAAGAATCAGGACATGTCATTGGAAGAAGTTGCACAGTTTGTCGAAGCTAAAGAATCTGGTAAACGATCTGCCTCCCGACTATTAGACTCCCATGAGGTCCAATCAGCGGCCAGTAGTTCATACAGAAAGGCAAAACAAACTGCTGTCAAAGATAAAAACGAAGTTTGCTCATACTGTGGCAAGAAAGGACATGGTAAAAACACTGCTGCACGTGCAAGAAAATCAGAATGTCTAGCTTACGGTCATAGATGTGAACACTGCAACCGAGAAAATCACTTCGAGAGTGTTTGCCATAGTAAGGGCAAACCAAAAGTGAAACCCAGTGCTCACAATGCCAATGACTACGAGAATGCGGTGTTCAACACCTTGTGCAGCGTATCATCAATCTCTAAACGACACACCAACAAGACATTGGCTTTGGACCACCATCTGTATGACAACTTATCTGATACTTGGATAAAGAGACCTTCCAAATCTCAACCTTCCATAAATCTGACAATCAGAACGTCACCTAAGGATTACGAAGCCTTTGGTTTCTACCTTCAAGCTGGTACACATGCTGTTCGTATATCTGCAATGGCAGACACTGGATGCCAA
The DNA here is from genome assembly GCF_036898095.1 of Palaemon carinicauda. NCBI lineage: Eukaryota > Metazoa > Arthropoda > Malacostraca > Decapoda > Palaemonidae > Palaemon > Palaemon carinicauda. Next base: position 34,607,038 of record NC_090767.1, read on the forward strand.
AGCTGTCTCGCAGGTATCAAGGTCATCCACAAACTTGGCCTCAAGCAAAGTGACCTCATTCCTGTAACTATGAAAATGCACGCTGCAAATAACAGAGGCATTAAAATCCTCGGTGCCACAATCCTTTGTATATCAGGAACAGATGAGCAGGGGAACCTTGTTGAGACTAGACAAATGACATATGTCACCGACAACTCGGATAAGCTCTTCATCAGTAGGGAAGCCTGCATCGCCCTTGGCATGATATCGGATAGTTTTCCGACTATTGGTGAAATCTATGACACACAATCGGAAACTCCGGATGCCACCAACAAAAGAGTAGGAAGCGTTAGTGGACTAGCCAATCAGTGTGACTGCCGAAAATGTCAACTACCACCTCCGCCGCCTACAGAATTACCGTTCAGTGCAACCGAGTCCAACCGGTCTAAACTAAAGGACTACCTCTTGAAGTACTACGAATCAAGTACATTCAACGTATGTTACCACCAACCGTTACCACTAATGGATGGACCCCCAATGAAGCTGATGATCGATCCGAATGCTGATCCTGTTGCTCGTCACACACCAGTGCCAGTGCCGTTACACTGGCAAGAGGAAGTTAAAGCTGGACTTGACCAGGACGTCCACCTTGGTGTCCTTGAACCTGTTCCAATCGGAGAACCAGTAACTTGGTGCCATCGGATGGTTGTATGTGCTAAGAAAAATGGCACACCTCGACGAACAGTTGATTTTCAGCCTCTCAATGTGCACGCTAAGAGAGAAACGCATCATACGCCTTCTCCATTTCACCAAGCAAGGTCAGTACCACAAGGAAAAAAGAAAACCGTCTTTGATGCCTGGAACGGATACCACAGTGTACCAATTCAGGAATCTGACCGTCACTTAACTACGTTTATCACTCCTTGGGGACGCTATCGTTATAAAACAGCCCCTCAAGGGTATATTGCTTCTGGCGACGGATATACTCGACGGTATGATGAAATAGTTACCGAGATACCCAACAAAACTAAATGTGTCGACGATGTTCTTCTTTGGTCTGACTATATAGAGGAGAGTTTTTTCCAAGCTGTACAATGGCTCGACATATGTGGAAGACACGGCATAACACTCAACCCTGACAAATTTCGTTTCGCAGAAGACACAGCTGAATTCGCTGGATTCGAAATAACCCCAGACACAGTTCGCCCATGTGCAAGATATCTTAGTGCAATTATGGACTTTCCAACCCCAAGAAATATCACCGATGTCAGATCTTGGTTTGGTTTAGTAAACCAAGTATCGTATGCTTTCAGCATGACCGACAAAATGCTACCATTCAGACAGTTATTGAAACCAGGAACACCAGTCACCTGGAATGACAATATTAATGCACTCTTTGAGGAGTCTAACACTGCCATTATCAACGAAATTGAAGAAGGCGTGCGAATCTTTGACAAGACAAAACCTACCTGTCTCGCCACCGATTGGTCAAAATCAGGAATTGGATTCCGGCTGTTCCAGAAACATTGCGACTGTCCAGACTACCGACCGTTTTGTTGTCGCACTGGTTGGAAGATCACACTTGTCGGAAGTAGGTTCACACATGCAGCTGAGTCTCGATATGCACCAGTTGAAGGTGAAGCGTTGGCAGTCGTCGATGCTCTTGATAAGGCAAGATACTTTTTACTTGGCTGTGAAGATCTTGTGGTCGCAGTTGACCATAAACCCCTGTTGAAAATATTTGGTGACAGATCATTGGAGGACATATCAAATTCACGTCTCAGAAACTTGAAGGAAAAGTCCCTCCGCTATCGATTTCGCATGATTCATATCCCAGGGGTCAAGCATCTCACTGCAGATGGAGTATCGCGCCACCCAACTGGAAAATCTGAAAAGCTATCGCTTCAAGATGACATTGCATCAGTTGACAGTGTACCTTCCGTGAGAAATGTTCCCCTACACAAATTGCCATCAGCATATTCTGTTTCCACTGACAATGATATTGATACTTGTATCACCGCATCAGCAGTATGCTCACTTGACTCATTTAACGTGAGAGCAGTCACCTGGGACAGAGTTCGCACTGCCACAAGTAGTGACGATAACATGCATGAACTGCTCAGCCTTATAGAATGCAGAGTACCAGAGTCTCGCCAAGAATATCCTGTACATCTTCGAGAGTATTTTCAATTCCGCGAGCATCTCTACACTGTTGATGGTGTGATACTATACAAGGAGCGTATAGTTATTCCTCCAGCCCTTCGTCAGGAAATTCTCACATCTCTTCATTCAGCACATCAAGGAATTACCTCTATGGTATCGCGAGCAGAGTCATCTGTGTTTTGGCCAGGGATAACACCCGCTATAACAGCACTTCGAGCTGGATGCAACCACTGCAATCGCATTGCGCCTTCGAATCCTAGTGCTCTGCCTACACCCCTTATATCTCCAGACTACCCGTTCCAATGTGTTTGTGCAGATTACTTTCACTACCGAGGAGTTGAATATTTAGTTATAGTTGATCGATACTCGAATTGGCCCATTGTTGAACGATCTTCGAACGGTGCAGAGGGTCTTATAACTTCACTACGCCGAACATTTGTGACATTTGGGATTCCGGATGAATTGACATCTGATGGTGGACCTGAATTTACAGCGACGGCAACTAGGCAGTTTTTAAAGGACTGGGGAGTCCATCACCGCCTTTCCTCTGTGGCCTTCCCACATAGTAATTGCAGAGCTGGAATAGGCGTCAAAACTGTCAAGCGTCTTATAGCGG
>NC_090767.1:34614795-34662861 GCF_036898095.1 Palaemon carinicauda
CAAGGCACTAGACATTTGTCCTGTCCTAACTGCATATCAATGTTGTTTAATTCGGTTGTTAAGCAGTTTTTCGGTTTGACCCAAATATTTCTTGTCCTACCCAGTACAAGGAATTATGTAAATAGAGCCATTACTATAATTTGGAGAATTATTTATCAGGACATTCTTAACTGTTCCTGAACTTTTAAAAACTAAATTTACTTTGAATATTTTCAATAATTCTTTGATATAAGCAAAGTTTTCATTGTATGGAAGTGCGAGCACATTCTCATTTTTAAAAGGTTCCCTATTCTTGTCGGAATAAAATATATGTTTAGCTTTCTGCACAACATCTATAATGCATATAATACTTCCAAAAGGCTAAAATCTCCTATTACCCTACCAGCTGCACTTACTACACATCATCTACTAGGCTTAAAAAGCTTCTAGAAAGCTAATATCAACCTATATCCTACATCCTGCACTTATTACACAGCTTAAAACGCCTTTAGAAGCCTGAAATCACTGGGTGCATCATCATTGGCTATATCTACACTTGGCTAAATCTCCACTTGCATTCACTGCACCTAATCTTCCAGAAGCCTAACATTTACTATTATCATCATCCTCATCATCATTATCATCATCATCATCATGAGTAGTAGTAGTAGTAGTAGTAGTAGTAGTAGTAGTAGTAGTAGCAGTAGTAGTAGTAGTAGTAGCTAAGCTACATCCTTAATGGAAAAAGTAAGATGCTATAAGACCAATGGTTCTAACGTGGATAAATAGCCCATTGAGGACGGAGATTAGGAAATGAATAAACTATATGAATAGTGTTAAACATTTAAAGCAAAATATTTAAATAATAATCGAAACAGGTCTTCCATAGATAAACTATGAAAAGAGGCCTGTTAGAAAATAAAATATTTACAGCAAATATGAAATTCTGAAGTTCTACCGATTCGACTACCCGAATAGAAAGATCATTCAACAACTTGGCCATACCAGGAACAAAGCTTCTAGATTACAGTATAGTATTGACTGTCATCATAGAAAAGACCTATTTATGATAATAAACTTTATACCTAGTATTACGAAAACGGTTGTTCTGTCTGGGAATGAATAAACGTAAAGGATGGTCCAAATTCTGAAAAAAACATGTACAATATGCATAAGAAACTAATTGGAATACAGTACCAAAGATTGATATATACACCAGGAAGAAGAAATTTAATAGACTGTAAGCTCCTATCCAACAAATAAGTATGGGAATCTGCAGCTGGAGACCAGACAGATAAACAATACTCAAAACAAGGTAAAATTAGAGAAATAAAACACTTCTTCAGAATAGATTAATCAACAATAATCTCAAACGACTTTCTCAATAAGCCGATTTTTTGTGCAATTAAAGAGGACTCGGACCTAATGTGTTTCTCAAAAGTAAATTTCTTGTTAAGAATCACTATTAAAATTTAAAAACTGTAAACCATAGTTAAAGAAGCATTATCAATGCTGAGATAAAGATGTTTAGCAGAAACTGTCCAAAGATAACTTTTGATATTACTTTGAGATTTGTAGATTCAACTTCATACCCAATAATAGCAACATTGTCTAATTGTAGCTAGATCTCTATTAATTGATTTAGCAACACCAGATCTACATTCAGGAGATTGAATTGATGCAAAGAGAGTAACATCTTCTGTGTATGCAACGAGCTTGTTTTCTAGGCCAAAACTACATTTCATTTGTCGACTATATAATATGAAAATCAGCCAAGAAGACTTCTCAGGTGAACACCGGATATAACATTCTTATCCTCACGATGTTGGTCGCCACTACTCTTTACAAGCTATTACTTAGAAATTAGATAATGATGCCTTGAAAAGACTAACCCACTCCCAACCCTTTAAGTTAAAAACAATAGCATCATGATTAATTCCTATCCCTAATTAAGGCATTTCTCTACAGCTTTTGAGATTGTGAGAAGGGCATAACTTTCCACAAGGCCTTTATGAAAGATAAATTGCAAATTAAGAAATAGAGTATTGCCTTTGTCCAATTATATGGACGTTATGCCAAAAGACTTTAAAAAAAAAAAAAATTAGATAATATGGCAGTTATAGAAAATGGTCCAAAATCAGTTGGTCTTAAGCTACCACAAAAACTATACATAATGGAGTAACATTACCAATTCTCCAACAAGTGCTAAAAGCTTCACTTCTTGCTACCTAACCATTTTGTTCTACATCTACTTAAGCATCAAGGTCCGCCAAGAGAGCTTTATTATCAGGAGATCGAAAAACTAGACTAGTTAATTGGGTATACCACCACATGCACTTTTTGCCTAGTTTTCGATGTCATGATGCCAGAAAACTTCAAATCATTCATTCATTTTCTACATACAATTAATGCCTAGTCTCTACAAGGTTTAAAATGCTTCCAGAAAGCTAAAATAACAGGCAACATCACCACTTGCCCTTACTGCACGGACTTTAAACGTTTACAATGATTCACAAATGCTAAAATTCCTTTATATTGTGTATAACGCCCCAGAAGGTTAAAATTACTGGCCATAACACTATATGTACTCATTGAAAGCGCTTAAAACGTTTCCAATTCTTCCACAATGCTAAACTCAATGGTAATTCTTTACTCACACAATCTTGATAATGTTTATAATGCCTCCCAAAAGTTTACATCACTGGCTAAAACCCAACACACACTCATTGTATAGCCTCTATAAAGTTTAAAACGCTTGCAGAAATCTAAAATCCCTGCTAAATCTTTGTTCAGACAGTATCTACAACGTTTACAACGCTTCTGGAAGGTACAATTTACAGCCCACTCTTGGTTCAGACAACCTTGATAACGTTCAAAATGTTTCCAGAAGGCTAAAGTCTCTGTACTGACGCTTTTAAAAGGCTAAGATCTCTGACTAAACAAACACTTGCATATACTAAAGGATCTCTACAACGATTTTAACGGTTTCAGAAAGCTAAAATCACCATTTGCTTGAACCTAAAGGTCTGACTTGTACACACTGACTCAATGATTTGCATGTTGATACACTGGTCCTAGAGCAGGGAAGAAAATATTTTTTTTCACAGAGATTTCCTTGGAGACCAAACATTATTTAACGCAAACTATGACTTCCCTTCGACCAATCTTTTTTTTCATTTTCACTCTGTTTGAAGTTAAAAGCTTTAGGAACATTGAAGAAAGAGAAGTACCCATGACCATGATACCTATGAAAGAACCTTTCATTCTGGCAAAAACACTGGGAACTTCAATTACACAGGATTCACCTGCTTTTCCAACATAACTGTCTGTGTGTGTTTGTGTGTGTATTTGTTTGTGTGTCGACTCCAGCTCCCGGGTACAGCTTGAGGATTAGATTTTCTAAAATTTGGTCGAACGTCCAGATAACTTGTATTTAGAATTTTTTTCTTACTCAAACTGGAGTTTTATTTATATTTCCTTTAATCAGCCTTTCTATTTCTTTTAAGAATGTTGAGTACACCAACGTACAAAGGACACTCTAGAAATCCTGAATGTTAAGCTTTTTAACTGGCTTCTTCAGAACAACTAGGAGTAGCAGGAATTGTAATTACCCTATAGTACCAGTACCAGAATCTGTCTACCCACACGGGAAATTTGGTCACTTTCGTTGTATATATTCAGGTCTTCTTCTTGGTGTTATTGGAACATGTAAAAGAATCAGAAACTCTAACCTCATACAAGATTATTCAACCTTATTCATGGTTTCATTGCAGCAAAATAAAAAAAAAATAAAAACCTGGGACGTTAATATGAGAGTATGTATAAACAGGGTTTGCTATATTTTCCTTCAATTAATAGCAATATATTTGGGTTTGAGGATACTGTAGTGCTGCATATATTGCATAAACCCCCAAAAATTAGTCAATTTCCTAATTTCACCCCCGAGTTACAATCGCAATATCCTACCCCTCCTTATCCCTTCCATTGCCACATCAGTATTTGACAGTAGAATGTTCATTTCACATCAAAGAAATTCTCACGAATATCAAATTTTATTTATTCCACGTTTTTAGTAGATTCTGAAATTCAAAGTAAGTTTATAACATGTTTTTTTTTATACTTAGCGTAATTTATCCCAACTGGTGTTGAAGTATCTGAAAAGCTATAAAATTATGCAGTTTGCATGCAAAAGAAATAAGATTCTATCATTGACTTCCATGGGTGTTGTTATTAAAATTAGATTTACCATCACTTATTTAGGGCATAAAGTAGCTATCATGAATTTCTTAATAACAGCAACTAAAAAGCAGACCATGAGATTTCTCGGGATGGTTTCATACATCCGTAGATTTGTACCCAATTTTTCAGAAATAAGCGATCCCATAACTAATCTTTTTAAGAAGGGACGAAGTTTTGTGTTTAATGAGGAATATGTAGAAGCTTTCCATAAATTAAAGGCTGTAATGCTTCACAAGCCATTATTAATGTTACCTCATTTTAGCAAGGAGTTCAATTTAGTGATAGATGCTAGTAACATTGGTATACGATTAGTCTTGTTGCATAAAGTGAATGGGACGAAGCACTCAGTCGCATAGTATTCAAAGAAACTGAATAAAGCTCAATAAATTATTCAACTATTGAGAAGGAATTGTTTAGTTTAGTTTCATCCTTGTAGCACTTTGAGATTGATGTACGTAGTAGTCCTGTTTTAACTGTGTATATAGATCACAATCCAATAGTTTACTTGGAAAGATGTAAGAATAAGAATAATCGTCTCATGCATTGGAGATTAAAGCTACAAGATTATAATCTGAAGATAATTCATGCAAAAGGAAAGAATAATGTGATAGCTGATAGTCTTTCCTGAGATTTTTCAGGATAAGAATTTTTGTTTTCTTCAACAAATAGTGTATTTTTTTTTTCTTTTTTTCACTGAGTTTTGTGTTGAGTTAATGGAATGCAAAAGAAGAATATTTGGGTAGTGTTAATTTGAAGCTACATGCAAATATTCCTCAGTTCAGGGATGAATGCTTTTTTTCATAGCAGACATTCAAAAAAAGGAAAATCAGTAGGTTTTCTTTTTATTTTATATTTGGGGAACGTGACATGGGTAGATACAATACTTTTAAAAGGATATGCTATAAAAAGAAGCAAAAAAACACCTATCCCAAAGTGTGAGCGGCGAGACGAGATTCGACTACCGTATGGTTTGGTCAACCTTGTCATCACTGTCGTCAGCATTTTGAAAGTAAAAAGGGCCTCAACAAGAGCACCTTACGAGATTAGGGAACCATCCGGTTTTGACCAGGATTTTATTGTCTTAATCAGTGGAGTAAGCATATTTTTAGAAACTGAGCAGGAGGGTTATCCGTGTTTATGAAATATGTCACCATGGGTGGACACGTGCTGCCCTATTTTCACAACTTAACATATGGTTTAGATTGCATCCGTAATTTCTTCTAGAAACTTTTATGGCTTGATCCAAGAGGGCGTTTTTGAGGAAGCAAATTGAGACCCAAAATTGATTAAAATCCCCTTTTATGGAAATATCCAATGCCCACTTTAATTAACTCCGCCCATGCATGTGTATTTAAACTTCAAGAAGAGATTGTCCAGGGGAGATAAGACAGCATATAAAATGGAGAAGAACTATATCTGAAAGAAATGAGAACCAAGTCCTAATGATATAACAAGCAGAGAAACTAGAAGTCTGACCGAGCTAGATTCTAACCTTCCCTTCAGAAAACAAACACCTATCTCTAAATCTGGTTATGGCTGAGAACAGAAAAATCGAAGCAGCCAGCCCTCCCTGCTTGTGATGAAAAATAGCCCACACTGCCTACAGCCTGCCTCAGTTTAAATCTATCTTTCGAATTCCTGGAGAAGACTTTTGATGTCCCATCTTGATGCCACCCTTTCTGTGAAGTCTTCGAATCCGGTCATCATGCCATTTTCATCTGAACTTCTGCCACCCTTCTGCAACGTTCTCAAGCCTGAAGTCTCCGTACTCATATAATCTCAGATAGTGTAGAAAACCATTCCTCAAGTATTTCTACCCTTCTGACTGTTCCCCTTTTCTATTGATGTTTTGATTGGTTTGATTTGTCATTTGAAGTAAACGATTTAGTAACATTGATTTTCTTTATTTATAAGTTTTTTAATAAACATGTATTTTTCTCGCGAGTTTCTTTCTATATTAATTTCCCATTTTTCAATGGTGGTTGTTGGAAACATTTATTTCAATTATTGAAAGAACCTGTAACGATTTTAGAATCGTAACAAACTGCAGCAGTATAAAGCTACTGTCCATATCCATCTACAAGGCTTTGCAGAAATTCATAAGATTAAATTTCAAACTGATTCATCGCAAGCTTAAAAAGTTTAATGTGGAGAAGGATGGCATAGCAAAGGTCAAAGTGGAGCTAATGGCTACTTTACTTCCGGATATATCAAAAAAAAAAAATTCCCATATTCCTTTAAAAAAAAAATACCGATAAATCCCAGCAGTAGAGTCATAAGCACCCCATGAAGATTCATGCCTCACTTTCTTATTTCTACACTTGACATCAACTACACCCAATTTTCCTCTGAAATGACAAGGGCAGCAACACTATCCCGCCCAATATGAGGCCATATCTCAGGGCTAGTCAAATTTAGGCTATACAGATAGGTATGGCTTTTGGACACTTTACAAGGGAAGCAAAGGATCTTGTAAAGCACATAGATCCAGGGGATCATGTCAGTAAGGGGCTTCAGTTTGGTGTTGTCTCCATGTGTTTCTGGGTAAGTAGGACCTTTTCTCCAAAGGCACAGATCATAATGCCAAGGGATCTCTGTTGTTTAAGGATATCAAAAACTTCACACCCAAATTTTTATCAGCACAGGACCCTTGAACTCGTCTCCTTTGTAAGCATGTTGCTAGAAAAAGAAGTCATAGAAAGGTGTGTATTTTTAAGATTTCATTACAAAAAGGCTCACCAGAAAAGAGAGTGATCTACACGTTGTACGATACAATCAAAATGACAATCATATTGCATGGTTACCCATTACTAATCAGAAGGGCTCAGACTTGTATTACTGATATAAAAGACGCTGATTAGAATGCCCCAGAGTCTTACTATCATTAGAGTGTTTACATAGCAAGTGAAATAAGTGGTCCAACTTATGTGGCGTCAGAGAGTTCAGATCATAGGTTATTTAGATGACTGGCTTATTTGGACAGACACAAAAGAATTATGCCTCAAATACAAAAATAAAGTTCAGCAGGCTCTTCAAAATGTAGGCATCCTAATCAACTCACCAAATCAAGAATAATTTCAGGAACGATATCAAGTTGCTAGGTAACATATGTAATATGGGGAAAATCATATTAACCATAACAGAAGCCTCACAGCAAAGAATTCTAAGCAAGGGTATATATATATATTTGATCAGGATGTAACCAGGGACGATTTTACATCTTCAGTTTTTCTTGGTAGTTGACCAGTGTTAAAGAAAATATAGGAATATTTCAATTGGGTGTGGAGAAAGACAGCTCTGATAGGGTTTTAAGACTACTAGGCTTAGGTATATGTTGTTTTTTAAAGCATTCTCAGGCCATGGACAATATCAAATTAATTTCATGTATTGGTCAAAATGGTCCTTAACCCTGGGTTGGTTAACTTTCAAAGCGGGTACACCATTACCAATGTGGTTCCATAAATGAGACCTCAACTTTCAGACCATATAACTTCCTTATTAGTAAATATAATTCAAATCCTTAAGTTTCTTATTTAACAATATTCCTTCCTAAATATTATGTAAGGGGTAAATTAAAAATCAATCATCTTAAATATCTAATTTAGAAAAATAAGTATATAAAAGTATAAATATATAGAAAATAATCTGTAGAAAATATTTATATCATACATAAGTAACTTTGGTGAACTGCATAATAAAGTTGAATGGCATGACAGCATTCAAGCCAATTTTCAAAGTCCTAGGCTGAAAAACACCAAATCTGGCGTGGGACTCGATGATGGCACTGGGGTGGCACTTGTTGAAGGCAGTGGGGTAGCACTTCAAAAAGGCACTGGGGTAGCACTTGAAAAAGGCACTGGGGTGGCACTCTAAAAACAATCCAGTAGCACTCATTAATGGCACACTGGTGGAGATGGGGGCCTTCCCTGACGGGCTTCTGAACGTGGTCAAAGTCATGGGAGGATCATCTGCATTGTTGTCGTCACCATCGTCGTATGGTACAGGTATCTTAACTTTCTTCATAGGGAATTGTATCCTCTTCTTGCTTTGAAAATGAGAAGAAATGTGAAATGGAGGCTCACTTTCTGAAGAGGTGTTAGATGGGGTCGAATAGAAGAGTGCTGAGTGGAAAATATTGCTTACACTTCCCTGGTCGATGGTGACCACCTGGGGCACGTTACCATATTTCTGATAAAAACAAGTGTTATCAGCACACTCAATATTATTAAAATCACTAAGAGATTTTTGCCAGCCCGAAATTTTTTTTTTCTTTTTTTTTTTTTTAGTTTTCCCCCTATATACTTGAACATCCGGCAGCCTAACACAAAGATGGCAACATCACTGCATAACGACACTATTCACCAATGTTCAGTGAAAATCTCTTTAACTTTCATTAATATCACTCTGAGATATTTAGCGAAATGTAAAAGTATATGAAATTGAAATTTCAATACAGTTTAGTAGTGTGGTACCAAAATTGAGACAAAAAAAAATTTAAGAGCTATATCTCTGCAAGTATCTGAAGCTATGACTTGTGCATCCTACCCCTGTTGTATCATAACAAAGTCTTATGCGGCGCACTTCGAGAACGATGCCACAGACAAAGCAACAGGATGAAACCAGGGAAAAATTGCTTTGCGCCTGCGCCTGCGCCTGGTTCCAAATTTTGGGCCTGTAAACTTACCCAGTGTTAATTAATATGATTAAAATTCCCTAATAGTTTAAGAGTTTCTTAACTTTTATTTTATCCAAGATTTCCTTTACCAAGATCTCCTTAATAGATGCCTCATGATCGGGTTTGGGAGATCATTGAGAAGAGATCATTGCCTTTGAAAAATGGTCACCTAATTTAGCAAAATATCCCATAAAAAGTGTTAAAACTCCTGGCACTCTACCTTATAAGGAAGAGACTCTGTCAAAGAATCACCTACCATACAAATGCTTTCATAGCCGAACCGTTAGTTGTCTCTTGCCTTAAGAAGGGAAATTCTGTTCGAGAACTCTCATTTCATTTGTGCTGGCAAAAAAAGACACATCCACTCACAGATGTTTGGGTTTGAAAAGAAGGGCCTAATGATTAATACAGTCAAAGGCACTACTAAAAAGGGAGGTCAATTATACAACAACTTTAGCTTCAACAAAGGCATTTACATGATGGAGTAACATTAGCAAATCTCCAACAAGTGTTAAAAGGACATCTTGCTAACTAGATGAAAATAACAGAAAACTTTAGAGCTAAAAAATCTGCAGTTCTTATAACAAAAGGAAAAATATAATTTTGGTCTATAATTCTGTAAGCATTAAGGTCCATCATGAGAGCTTTGATTTCAAAAGTTTAGGCTCAAGAGTACAGAAATAAGGAAGATCAAGTTTCTCATTACTCTGCTTACTATCAAGCACATCAGCCAAAAGGCTTGACTTTTCCTTTGGACAGTGACTGACAGAGCCACATGTTTTAAGTAAAAAATGATGTCATGGGTAGATACAATATTATTGAACGAATATATCATTAAAACAGAAAAATATACTCATTCTCAAAGTTTTGGCAGCAATACGAGTTTCGACTATCATAATGTTGGTTCATATTTGTCATCATCTCACTCAGGTCAGTATTCTAGCAATAAACCGAGCCTCAATGAAGAGTGCGTGCAGCAATAAAGGAATCTTTTTTTAACCAAGATGTCCTCTCTTTAGTCTGAGAAACGAAGCCTCAAGGGATATCACTGTTGTTAAGGCTTAACATGAGGTCTAGAAAAATTTGTCTGAGAAGCCTCTCAGGCGTGATTGAAGTGGGCTATTTTGAGGAAACTAATCAGGACAAAGAATTGTAAAAAGAAAAAACCTCCATATATGGAAATGATTACTGTCAATCGTATTTAGCTTCACTAATACATAAGTATATAAACTCCAAGAAGTGTTTGTGTAGAGGAGATAAGACATAAGAGAAACTATATCTGAACAAGATAGGAACCATATCATGATAAGATAAAGGCAAGAGAATATCAAAAGTCTGACAGTGAAAGTTTCCGACCTTCACTTAAAACTACAAGAGCGTATCTCCAAAATCCTTTTGTAGCTGAGTAGAGACAAATTGAAGAAGCCATCCCTCCCTGCTTGTGATGGGAAGTAGCCAACACTATCTGCAGCCATGTCTTAGTTCCAAACTATCATCGAATTTTTGTAGAAAACCTAAGATGTTTCATTTATATGTCACCCTTTTGTGACATCATTGAATTCAAAGTCATCGTTAAAGTTTCATCTGAACTTCACCCACCCTTCTACAACGTTCTCAAGGCTAAGGCCTCTCTACCATTATCATCTCAACAGCTGAAGAAAACAATTCAATGTACCTTAAGTATTAATCTATCAAACTGACTGTTCCCCTTTTCTATTAATATTTTGATTGATTCTATTTGTCATTTTAAAGTAACCGAAGAGGCGACATTGATTTTTTTTATGAATAAGTTTGTGATAAACATAGTGTTTTTTGTGAGTTTCTTCTTTATACCAATTTCTCATATTTCATTAGTTGTTGGTGGATTATTTTATTTTAGATGTTAAAAAAAAAACTGAAACTATTTCCAGATTATAACAGTTGGCTACCTTGCCATGATTTTCGACGATGGTACCAAGTGAAACTGGGAGAATATATAAAGAAGACAAATGAGTGATATAAACACAAAATTTGATAGAGTCAGGTAGGCATTTTAGGTATGATGGCGATGCTCTAAGCGAATGTGGTTCAAAGATAGGGGTGGAAATGCATATGAGAGATGAAAGAGCAGCTGAGAGAAGAAAATGAGAGACATCGAGAAGAAAATAACAGACATCATAATCTTGACTTAGAAATCACCCGATTGATGCAAAAACTTTAAAATAGTCCACCATGTAACAAACCAGGAAGTAATGCTTCAGGCAGCAAACGAGGTAGTAATTCATCATTGAACAATGACTCAGATAATTTAGATAGGGATGCAGTGTTGAAATTGATGCCAAAATTTCATGAGGAAGATATAACGTAATATTTCACCTCTTTTGAAAAGTTAAGAAACAGAGTAGGTTGTCCAGAAAATCAAGTGGATTTCTTATTTACAGTCATTCTTATGTGGTAGGGCTGTTTCTGTGTATACCTGTATGTCTGATGATGAGAGTGAAGACCATGATAATGTTAAAGAATCTGTTCTTGGTCCATAAAGGCTAGTAGCAGAGGTGTGCCGTAATAAATTCAAAAGTTAGAGTGCTGATGAGAATAGTACATATGTAGAATATGAAAAGAAGTTAAAATATTCTATTTTTGTTAAGTAATATCCATTAAATTTCATAATTTTCATGATATCAGGAACAGATAACCTGTCCCTAGATATTAAGGTATTTATATAAAATAGATTAAAAAAATATTTTACATATATCTGTATCAAGAGTGTCAGCCAAGCTGAAATATACCTGTCAAGAAAAGCGATGTAGACATAGTCATTGTAGAGGATTCCAGTATTAGTTACTGAGGAGGTTTAGGCACTAACATTCTGAATATGGATGAGCTACTCCAGTTACATGGAGAAGAAAACACACTGACAGAGATTTTTGAATAGGAGTTGAGGAATCTTTTGTCATTCTGTTTGCCCAAGTCAGTTAGCAAAAAGGAGATTATAGAACAATTAGCAATTCCTAAGAAGATCGAAATTTAATTTTGAAAACAGTATAAGATGATGAAAGACATTTAGGGGTAAATAAAACTCACGAATGTCAAATTAATGGTAAACCTAATCAAGTAATTCCCAGGGCTTCGTTGCATTACATTCCATCAGAGGGAGAGCCTTATGAAAATATAGTAATAGATATAGGCGAACCTTTGCATAGAAGTAACGGGAGTGTAAGTTAGTGTTATAAACACTGAAGAGGCTTTCTAACGAGAAAACTGCTAGTGATTTGAGCTCTCCGAAAGCCTTGTAAACGTTAGAGAGTGAATGTGGTAGGGTTGCGTTTTAAACGTTGTAGAAGATCTGTAGTATGTGAAAATTTGTGGTATTAGTAGTGGTTTTAGTTTTCTGGAAGGATTTTAAACATTCTAGAGTCGGTCTTAGCAAAGATCTCTCAGTGATTTTAGTCTTCTCAAACCGTTGAATTTAGAGGGTGTGCATTAGGTGCGTGTGTTGTTCTAACTAGTTATGTTAGCGTTTGGGAAGCATTGTACACTTTATAGAGTCTGTGCTGTGAGTGTGTGTGGTGTTGTATCTAGTGATTTTAGCCTTCATATGTATTGTATGAACAATCCCTCGCTATTTAAAGTCTATTAATTATCTATTAACAATTACAGATACTCTAACTCATTACCTGGAACCAATCTCAGTAAGATACTGCAATGCGAAAACTGTAGTTAAACGCTTGTTGAGTTATTTTGTATAGTTTGGTCTACCTTGCTTTTACCCTGAAGGCTCCGGAGGGAATGCACATTGCTGGGGACATTAGATTGAAGAATGTAAATGTTGAAGTTTACTTCAAGGCCTACACAGAAGCAATGGAGAAGTATATGATAGCCAGCGATAGGATCTTCAATATAGATAAGAGTAGCTTGTTTACTGTGATGAAAAGAGTGAAGGTCTTATGTGAAAATGGTCAGCCTGTTGCCTCTCAGATATGCCATGAAAAAAATTCCACAAATTGTGTCTGTATCATGAATGCTTCAGGCCATTACATCCATCCAATATTTATAATTCTACTAAAGAGAAGGAATGATTCCGTCATGCGAGGAATTACTGATAGCTCAAAAGAAATCCTTGATCAAAATAGATGGATGGATGTTGAGTGTTTCTTTAAGACACTTCGGTATGTCAAGAAAAGGACCTCTTGCTCTAGGACAATAGGATCCTTTTGATAATTGACAATGTGGAAGGTCATATGAACATCCAGGATATTAAGCATGCATTGCAGCAGGGCATCGGCTTTGAGGCATTGCCTCTTCACAAAATGGCCCTGGTTTGGAGCTAAGTCTGATTTCTCGCAGGGAATTTGAGCCTGGCAGCCCTACGGATGATAGGCCCTCGACTTTGGGATTGACAAGGCAACTCTCCACCTCTGGTTCTAACTGCAGTAAGCCTACTACCTCTTTGACAGAAAGAGACCAGCAAATTATTCCCGAGTCTGTCAGACCTTACAGTAACGCTATTGGCTGTCCTTTAAGAAAGTACCGAAAAAAAAGTCAAGGCATCTATCTTTACTGAAAAAGAAGTAGCTATTTCAGATAATTGAGCCAAGGACGAAAAGAAGAGGATGGCTCAATAAAAGTAACAACATGTCAAGAAAAGGCAGCAAGCTATTACCCTAAGAATATGAGGATGATCCTTTTTTCCAAGATGAGTCCTCGCATTTCTCACAGACCATGGGTGACAGTGCGGATGACTCCAACCCTTTCCAAAAAAAAAAAAAAAATAGGAAGCAAATGTGAGGGACTTGAAACAGTATTTACCCAATCTTATGATTTTATAAATAAATTAATTATAACCTATATTCAAGCATTCATTTGATTTTTCTGGAGAATAACTCTGTAAATATTTTAGCCTACTTTAATAGTTCATTTCATTTCTAGGTGAATGATTTCAAGAAGATGACCAGTTTGAGGAGTGAAGGGCATACAAGGAGGTAGTCCAGTATAATAAAAATATGACCTCATTTCTGCATGAGAAAGGACAATCTCTAGAGCAGGTAAGGGACCTCACATAGCATACTAATTCTTTGACCCTTTTGCTGCTCATAGGTTTTCCGTTCTTTTATATTTAATTAATTTTGTTAGGCTCATTTTTGCAACTTCTGAAGCCAAGTCTTTGAAGTCCCAAAGACATAGAGAATGGTTGCGTCTGTTCGTTTGGCATTATGCATCTTATTGTCAAGACAGCTTTTCCTAAACTAACCAGTCTCTCTTTCAGGCAGATCCTTTCCGCATAGCATAGGTAAGATTATAACATTCATTGGCTCTTCATCACAGTTGACAAATTATTGTCATCTAGCAAGGGCTGAATGTGTACTTTTCCATTTCTTCTTTGTAAATCATGAAGAATGTCATCCTTTGATGGCTGCCAGAATCCTGGAAAATGCCATCATGTCTGGGCTGCCAGAATCCTGAAGAATGTCATCCTGTCAGGGCTATCAGAATTCTGCAGAATGTCATCCCGTCAGGGCTGCCAGAATTCTGAAGAATATCATCCAATTAGGGGTGCAAAAATCCTGAAGAATGTAATCCGGTTAGGTGTGCCGGAATCCTAAGGAACGTTACCCTGTCAGGGCTGCCAGAATCCTGAAGAATGTCATCCTGTCAGGGCTATCAGAATTCTGAAGAACGTCATCCTGTCAGGGCTACCAGAATTCTGAAAAATGGCATCCAGTTAAGGATGCCAGAGTCTTGAAGAATTTAATCCTGTTAGGTGTGCCAGAATCCTAAGGAACGTTACCCTGTCAGGGCTACCAGAATCCTTAAGAATGTCATTCTGGCAGGGTTGCCAGAATCCAGAAGAATATCATCCTGTCAGTGCTGCCAGAATCCTGAATAATGTCATTCTTTCAGTGCTGACAGAATCCCGAAGAATATCATCCTCTCAAGGCTGCCAGAATCCTGAAAAATTTCATCCTATCAAGGCATCCAGAAAATTAAAGAATGTCATCCCCGTCCGGGCTGCCAGAATCCTGAAGTATGTCATGCTTTTAAGACTGCTAGAAACTTGAAGAAGGTCATCCTATTAGGGGTTTCAGACTCGTGAACAATATCATCATGTCATCCTCTTAGGGCTGCCAGAATCATGAAGAATACAACTCTGTCAGGGCTGCCAGAATGTAATGGTGGCCAAAACCCTGAAGAATCTCATCCTGTTATGGTTGTCAGAACCCTGAAGAATGGCATCCTGTCAAGGCTGCCAGAATCCTGAAGAATGTCATCCGATCAGGGCATCCAGAACACTGAAGAAAGTCCTCCTCCAAGGGCTCTCAGAATCTCAAAGAATGGCATTGTGTCAGGGCTGCATCATAAGAGGCAAGGACCCTTCAAGGCTGTGAGAGCATAGGTTAAGGTTCAATGATATTCATAAAGTTTAGATTAAAGTATTTTACAAGCTAGTCTTAAGTTCAAGTCAAATTTAATTCCTTTTTACATACATATTTTTATTGTTTAAAGTATATTATATTGTTAGTTTGTGTTTGTTGATTTTATTTAACCCGGTGATTTTGTTGAAAGACATACATGGATGCAAATGGAAGTGTATGTGTGGTCCCCATACACAGTACATCTCTTTCCTTGGTGATGACGACCCATACAAATGTTTCTTTCTCTCTCTCTCCCTCTTTTTCCAAAAAGAAAATAAACTTCTATATTTTCTTGACATTCTCGGGATCATACTAGGCAGAGTCATATCTTAAACATTATTGTCATGATTATGTGTGTACAATGTCTAAATACTTTATTGAAATATATATATATATATATATATATATATATATATATATATATATATATATATAT
Source organism: Palaemon carinicauda (assembly GCF_036898095.1). Taxonomy (NCBI): domain Eukaryota; kingdom Metazoa; phylum Arthropoda; class Malacostraca; order Decapoda; family Palaemonidae; genus Palaemon; species Palaemon carinicauda. The sequence goes on from NC_090767.1 coordinate 34,630,517, forward strand.
ATATATATATATATATATATATATATATATATATATATATATATATATATATATATATATATATATATATATATATATATATATATATATATATATATATATATATATATATATATATATATATATATATATATATATATATATATATATATATATATATATCTCCTATTTTTCTTCTTCTCCCAACCACTACCTTTATGGAGACGAGCTAGTAAAATATATACTGTAAAACACCGTTCGGTAGTTTTTTTATTACAAAGTGCAGTCAGAAGATTAATAAATAAAGTTTTAAATGGTATTGATATTGTGTCGTGTATTTAGACGACCTTATGTTTTCAAGAACTTAGTAGGAACATTTACGAATTTCAGCTAAAGTCCTGGCAAATCTTGATTAAAATCTAAAGAAACACAAATTTGGGAAAACTACCCGGTGTTTAGTTGATAAAGTTGATCTAGGAAAGATTTGCTATCATTAACTTCCCAATCCCAACAACTATTTCCCTAGATTTGTGCCAAACTTTTCAGATATAAGTGCTGCAATAACTAATCTTTTCATGATGGGATAAAGTTTGGTATTTAATGATGTGTGTAGAAGCTTTCTGTATATGTAAGTCAGTATTGCTTTACGAGCCAATATTATTGTTGGTTAATTTTAGCAAGGAATTTAATTTAGCGTTTGATGCTGATAACATGGGTATAGGAGGAGTCTTGCTGAGATAATTGACAGGGAAGAAGCACCCAGTCGCCTTTTATTCAAACTATTGAGAAAAAACTGTTTAGGTGAGTTTTAGCCCTACGCACCTTAAGAATAATTTAAGTAGAAGTCCTGTTTTGACTCTGTATACAGATCACATTCCGTTAATTTATTTGGAGAGATTTAAAAATATGAATAAAGGTCTCATGAATTCGGATTTAGGATTGAAAGATTATAAATAGAAGATAATTATTATAAAAGGAAACAATAATGTCATAGCTAATAGCCTTTTGAGAGATTTTTCAGAATAAGAAAAGCCTTTTTCTCCCATATCAATAAATTCATAGTTTTTTGTAGCAATGTTGTGTTGTGTAATTGGATTAGGAAGGAAGAATGTTTAACTGATATTAGGTTGGAGCATGATATAGAGTTGTTCCTCAGTTCAGTGATAAGTCTTTTATTTTTTCTTTGCTAACCTTACAAATTTATGTAGATTCTATTTTCATTTTTGTTTTTGTTTTGGATGTGCCATATGTACATGCAATATCAATGAAGAAATATATTATCCAAACCGACAAAAAGCAAGATGAGATTTGACTACCGTAGAGTTTGCTCAAAGCTGTCAACACCTCACTGTTGTCAGCATTTTAGTAACAAACCAAGCCTTGATGAAAAGGGTTTTGACCAAGATGTCATTACTTTAATCAGTAGGGTCAGCTTTTTTTGAGAAACCAAGCCTTGAGGAATATGCCTGTTCATGAAAAATGTCATCACAAGTTGAAACCTACAGAATTTTGTTATGACTAATGTGACTTAGTCATAGTATCAGAAATTCTTTCTAGAAGGTTCAACAGCATGATCAAATTAGGCGTACTTGAGGAAACCAATCAGGACAAAGAAATGTAAAAAATAAAATCCATATATGGAAAGGACGACCGTTCACCGTATAGGAACCAAATACTGTCAAGATAAGGACCAGAAAAGACCAGAAATCTGGCAGAGCCAGGATTTGATCTTCCCTTCAGACGACAGAAGCCTATCTCCAAAATCCTGTTGCGTCTGAGTACTGACGAATTGAAGAAGCCTGCCTTTCCTGCTTGGACAAAAAGTAGCCAGCACTGACTGAAACCTGGCCTTAGTTTTAAACTACCATTGAATTCTTGGAGAAGACTTCTGATATCGCAACTTGATGCCATGCTTCCAAAATGTCTTCGAATCCGAAGACATTGTGCTAGTTTCACCAAAACTTCACCCACCTGTTTGCAACGTTCTTAAGCCTAAAGCCTCTGTACCAATATTATCACAACAGCTGAAGAAATCTATTCAATAATTTTCAAGTGTTATTCTACCTTACTAACTGGTCCTCTTTTCTATTAATATTTTGATTGATTCTATTTTATAGTTAAAGTAACGTAAAAAGTAACATTGGTTTTCTTGATTTATGATCATGTTATTAAACATTTTTTTTTTTTTGGTTCATTTCTTTTTATATTCATTTCCAATAGGTTATAGTTTGTTGTTAAAGCATTTCAATTTCAATTTAAAAAGAAATAACGGCAGTCCACTACTTATGATCTTTTGTATCAGAAAGAGTTTACTTTGGGATTATGTTGTATTCCTTTTCAGTTGAAGCATAAACTCTCTGAGAAAGAGTTCTAAGCTTGGTAGAGGTATTCCAAACCCAATCTAATCTGCTCTCCTTAACCCTGGAACGGTACGGTGGGTCGTCCGCGACCCCGAGCGTCAAAAAAAAAGAGGTTTTTCTCACGTGACTCACCCCCGTGACTGAATTTGTGGGTGATCGACCTGCAGTAGGTGTCTCGCCTACACGCTCTAATAGTGTCCAGATGTGCATTGCTGTAGCTGTACTCCTTCCCCGATTTCTGAGACGCGTCGGGGTCGAGCGCGACCGAGTTTACCCTTCTAAGGTAATTTGCATAATTATCAAAGTTATTACATATTATGAAATTGTCGTAGAATGGTGAAACTTGTATAGGTTATCAGTTGTGGAAAGTCTTGGTGGATTGTTTGGCTACCATGTGCATGATTTTTTTTTTAGTTAAAATGTCGTTCATCACCACGGGGACAATTTTACCGCGAGTGCCCCTTTTTTTTTTTTTCATTTTTTTGCCAAGTCATTTTTCCGTAAGATATTGCCAAATAGTGTCGTAAAACTTTTGCTTTTTTAGTGTTGGAAAGTGTGTCTAGATGATCTGGCTACCCATGCGTGACTTTGTTTTTGTCAGATACGACGTAGTTATTGGTATATTGGGTATTTAACTGCGGTTGCCAATTCCTGTTTTTTTTCAATATTTGTAAAAATTTACTACGTAGTAAGGAATTGCTGTATATTATTGATTTTTTTTTCATGTTTATGTGTTAGAAAGTGTGCCTTGATGGTTGGGCTAACACGTGCATGTCTTTTTTTTTTATCTGAGATGCCGTATATTAGAATGTTGGGCATTTTACCGCGAGTGCCCCTTTTTCATTTTTTTTCATTTTTTTGCCAAGTCATTTTTCCGTAAGATATTGCCAAATAGTGTCGTAAAACTTTTGCTTTTTTAGTGTTGGAAAGTGTGTCTAGATGATCTGGCTACCCATGCGTGACTTTGTTTTTGTCAGATACGACGTAGTTATTGGTATATTGGGTATTTAACTGCGGTTGCCAATTTCTGTTTTTTTTCAATATTTGTAAAAATTTACTACGTAGTAAGGAATTGCCGTATATTATTGATTTTTTTTCATGTTTATGTGTTAGAAAGTGTGCCTTGATGGTTGGGCTAACACGTGCATGTCTTTTTTTTTATCTGAGATGCCGTATATTAGAATGTTGGCCATTTTTCCCCGAGTGCCCCTTTTTATTTGTTTTGCATTTTTTTGCTTAGTCATGTTACCGTAAGGAATTGGCAAGTAGTGTCGCAAAACTTATATTTTTATAGTGTTGGAAAGTGTTTCTAGATGATCTAGCTACCCATGCCTATTTTTTTTAGCCAGATATAGCGTATATATAGGTATGTGTTCGATTTTCCTGTGATTGCCATTTTTTCGTTTTTTCCCATTTCTTTCAAAATTACTACGTACTAAGGAACTATCACAGAGTAATGATTCATTTAGATGTTTATTTGTCGGAAAATGTGCCTTGATGGTTTGCCTACCACGTGGCTAAAAATTTTTTTTCTGAAATGCGTATAATAAAATGTTGGCCATTTTTCCGCGAGTGCCCCTTTTTATTTGTTTTTCATTTTTTTACTTAGTCATGTTACCGTAAGGAATTGGCAAGAAGTGTCGCAAAACTTATATTTTTATAGTGTTGGAAAGTGTTTCTAGATGATCTGGCTACCCATGCCTATCTTTTTTTTTAGCCAGATATGGCGTATATATAGGTATGTGTTCGATTTTCCGGTGATTGCCATTTTTTCGTTTTTTCCCATTTCTTTCAAAATTACTAGGTACTAAGGAACTATCACAGAGTAATGATTCATTTAGATGTTTATTTGTCGGAAAATGTGCCTTGATAGTTTGCCTAGTACGTGGCTGAAATTTTTTTTTTTCTGAAATGCCGTATATTAGAATGTTGGCCATTTTTCCGCGAGTGCCCCTTTTTATTTGTTTTGCATTTTTTTGCTTAGTCATGTTACCGTAAGGAATTGGCAAGTAGTGTCGCAAAACTTATATTTTTATAGTGTTGGAAAGTGTTTCTAGATGATCTGGCTACCCATGCCTATTTTTTTTTAGCCAGATATAGCGTATATATAGGTATGTGTTCGATTTTCCTGTGATTGCCATTTTTTCGTTTTTTCCCATTTCTTTCAAAATTACTACGTACTAAGGAACTATCACAGAGTAATGATTCATTTAGATGTTTATTTGTCGGAAAATGTGCCTTGATGGTTTGCCTACCACGTGGCTAAAATTTTTTTTTCTGAAATGCGTATAATAAAATGTTGGCCATTTTTCCGCGAGTGCCCCTTTTTATTTGTTTTTCATTTTTTTACTTAGTCATGTTACCGTAAGGAATTGGCAAGAAGTGTCGCAAAACTTATATTTTTATAGTGTTGGAAAGTGTTTCTAGATGATCTGGCTACCCATGCCTATCCTTATTTTTAGCCAGATATGGCGTATATATAGGTATGTGTTCGATTTTCCGGTGATTGCCATTTTTTCGTTTTTTTCCCATTTCTTTCAAAATTACTAGGTACTAAGGAACTATCACAGAGTAATGATTCATTTAGATGTTTATTTGTCGGAAAATGTGCCTTGATGGTTTGCCTAGTACGTGGCTGAAATTTTTTTTTCTGAAATGCCGTATATTAGAATGTTGGCCATTTTTCCGCGAGTGCCCCTTTTTATTTGTTTTGCATTTTTTTGCTTAGTCATGTTACCGTAAGGAATTGGCAAGTAGTGTCGCAAAACGTATATTTTTATAGTGTTGGAAAGTGTTTCTAGATGATCTGGCTACCCATGCCTATCTTTATTTTTAGCCAGATATGGTGTATATATAGGTATGTGTTCGATTTTCCTGCGATTGCCACTTTTTCGTTTTTTCCCATTTCTTTCAAAATTACTACGTACTAAGGAACTATCACAGAGTCATGATTCCTCTAGATGTTTATTTGTCGGAAAATTTTGTTTACTTCTTTTTTGATTGAATATCATCAAATTTTTTTAAGCTAAAATATTATATTGTTTTACATTTTTTTTTTCGATTTTATTTCCCTTCAAAAAAAATTTTTTGGGTCAGAATTTTAATTTTATAGTCGTAAAATAATCGACAATTATCCAGCAACCCACCATACAATTTTTATGCATATCCAAGAATAATTAGAATAGTAAATAACACCTTGAAATTGACATACCCTTCCTACATTTCAAGTGGCAGATTAGGGAGACTGAGTCAGTGTGGTTGGCGGCCATTTTGTGGACATATCCGAAGCGTAAGTTGCCCTATCTATATATATTCTAGTTCCCTATAGAATTTGTGATATTTTGGTATATTTTTACCTGTATAAATATCATATTATATATTAAATATATGTATTATTTTACGAAATTTCTAAGTACTCAAAAAATTACCTTAAGATATGGCCCCTGATATAAATGTAATTTACAAAATAATGAAGATTTTTTTACATATTTCTATTTTAGGATAACATATGTTTATTCCCTAAAAAAAATTAGCCACCTCCTATTTCATTTGGGTACCCAAAAAAATTCATGAAATTTGGACAAATTTTTTTGGCCAAAAAAAGTTACCCTTTTTTTCTCATTTCAGATCTTCACCTCCATGGGTCTGACTTCATCCAAAATACATCAAGATGTGTCCTAAACATTCAAGAATCAATTCCTAAAAGGATTTGTGTATATATGTATAAACTTTTTTTTATGAATTTTTATGTAAGGTCTTTTTTTTCTAATTAATTTTTTAAAATATTTATAATAAATAGTTTTTCTGCAGATGAGTAGTATTTATCTTTACAGTTGTTTTAAGCATTCATTGAAGTTTTTTTTGGCAAAAGAAAAAAGGAGGTTACTGCAAAAACTGATTTTTCAAGAATTTTTTTCGGCGTCAGGGTCGCGCGCGTCCGAGTATACCCTTAAAGGGGTGTCCGAGGAGCGTACCTATCCAGGGTTAAACAGATGATAGCTCTCCTGTCTCCCCAAATATGCATGTCTACAGTCATCATTGAACATAGTTTTGTATTTCACTTGGTACCTCAGCTCACGAGAAGGGATACGCCTATCCAAATATGTTGCCTAGATTCTCATTCAAATGAGAAACAATGCAGATGTAACTAATTCAAGACCAATTCCAGTCAGCATGAAATTTTATTAAATTCTTACATATGTATGACAAATCAGAGAAAAGCAGTGCACACTTTACTGAATATGACAGTAGGGGATTTGGTGCATAAGAGTAATTACCAGACCTGTGAGTAGCTTCGCTTTTGATTTTCTCACAGCCTGATGCAGATGCAAAGTACAAATTTGTTAAGACATTGCGATCAGTAAGAGAGACAGAATCTAATCACTTCCTATGGTGAGTAGTACAACCACTCACAAAAACAAAACAACCCGTTCTATCATCTCGAATCTTACCATAATGGTCAGAAGACAATTGAAGATAGAATCATCCATGTCTAGTTTTCAGTAGATCTAATACAAATAGATATTGTAATGCCTCCCACAAACTTTTAATACCTGAATGTCATGACATCAATGTTCATAGCAGGACTTATGAGAAGAAGGCTACTTAATGCTCAAATAACCACCATTTGATCACACTTAAAAGTTATTGGTTTCTCAAAACCAGAAATGAGGAGCTCAAGTAATTGCCCCTTAAGAAAAATCAAAGTTTTTGAGCATAAAAGAATATCATATTGTTTGGAGGCAACTGTAAGGTTCTGAAAATTTGCATGCAGTCCCCGAATATTTTACTATGGAATAAGACACTGGTGAAGTCTAGGATGCAGGGGTCGCAGATTTTGCTCAATAAAAGCCATGAAAAAATTTCAAAATATTCAAGAAACAAATGTAAAATAATGATAATATAAACAATATGTACAAATATATATATATATATATATATATATATATATATATATATATATATATATATATATATATATATGTGTGTGTGTGTGTGTGTGTGTGTATGTGTGTGTGTGTGTGTGTTGTGATTGATGTAATCCATAGCCTTTTTTAGACTACCCAAGTTAGATCTGACAAGTCATGTAAGCTTAAGTACCTTCGAGGTATCGCACCTTCCACGAAAGGAAAGACTGTAAGAGGGGTTTTAAAAATGAATACCTGTGAAGAAAATAGAGAAACAGAAATATATATGGTAACCTATTGATAAACCATTAGCCATTCATGGCCCTCCTCTTAAGCATACCCAACACATCATTTCAAAAATTCAGGAGGAAGAGAAAGAAGCTATAGCAGTCTGCCTGAGTGTACCCTAAAGCAAGATAACTCTAACCTAAGACATTGGAAACTATGGTACAGAAGATATGTCTCAACCCAAAACCTAAGAACAATTATTTGATTTACGAGTGTCTTTCTCCTAGAAGAGTTGCTTACCATAGCTAAAAAATAGCCCATGAACAATTACAGTGCAAAAGTGAACTCATTTTGTGAACAAGATTATTTAGGTAATCTCAGTGCTGTAAGTTGTATGAGCACAAAGGATGATGTAGAAAGAATATGTCTGACTTTTCATAGTAGGTGTAGGCAAAGGAAAAAGAGCAGTGACCAGAAAATCGGGTCCACGCAGCAAATGCGCCAGGGATGTAATTAGGCATTAGCAACAGGACACTGCTACACATATGGAACCTTTGTGGAATTCCAAGAGGATTGTCCAGTAGCCTCTGAGGTCTCTTCATAACATGGTAAGCTGCCAGGAATATTAATTATGCTTGATATATCTGAAACTGATGAAAACCTTGATGTTCCCACGAATGAATTTGTTGTGTTTGAAGTCGGAGCCAAATATATGGAAACGACGAGTAGTAAGACCATGCTACGCTTATCACTTCAAGTAGGATTATCTAATATTGGTTTTTCCTTCATCTGAAGAGGTAGAAGTACTAGGAACATTAACTAAAGACATTAACATTTCCAATAGAGATATATGCGTGAACCAAGGACACTTTAGCTAAATATTCTGGGATTCTTTCGAGGGGGTAAAGCCCTTTAACAGAACAGGTACCATGACCAGGAACTTTAATTAAATTAAAGAAACAGGACAATCCTCTTCATCCTGGAACTTTTAGCAATCTCAGAGGTATTCTATATGATTGTTTTTTGCTTTATCTGAATGTATAACATCAGTAGCAATATTAATTATAAATCGGAACTAAGGCCATGTTATTTATGCAGGAACCATGATTAATTTCATAGAAAATATCTATTTCTTTTTAATTTTTAGAATCTGTAACATCATCAGGATTATTATTTACAACTCGGTTCAGTAGGCAATATCCATGATTACTTTTTTTGGGGGGGGAAGGGGGGAAGGTTATTGGATTGTAACATCATAGATATCGATAATCACACATCAGTACCTGAACCATATTCTTTACATAAAAATCATGGGTACTTTAAACAATATTGTTTGTGATTTTACCCATCTTTAAAGTAACATGTGACACCAACTGGAACGTTGATTACATTTTGCGATATTTTATGGGAATTTTAGTGGCTTTAATGAAACATGTAACCTGATCAGGAACATTATCACACAGCAGTACCAGTTACTCTTGAAACATCGACCTTCCCTGGAAAGATATGGCTAGTCTGTGTCTGGACTTTGTTAACGATTACATATCTATTTCTAAGAACACTCTCGCTTCCAGTCCTGGCCTCACTATTCTCAAAACAGAAAAGTTTTATTTGCAATGGAATGTTATGCCAGCCCTATTTCAGGTGTCACCTTTAGTGTGTGCACTATTTGTGGGACTAAACTTGCACCAACTTTAGTAGGAATCACGTCCACTCTGGCCCCTGAGACGGTTCCTATGAATATTGTGCAATTCCTTAGCTTTAATATGTCTCATCATTTCACCAGTGGTGGGGGAGATGACCTACTTCACAATGTCAACCAGTTATCAACCCCTGAAACTTTGAAGACTTACAGAGTTCTCACCTTCCCTGCACATCAGTCAGCAAACACAGAGGATTTTTAAGAGGATGAATGCCTTGCTATACACAATCTTAAAACTCGTGGTTAGCTCGACCCTAAGGGGAAAATACGCAGTCGTTTAGGGTAGAGGAATGGAGGAGGCTGGAATGAAGTAAATGCCTTATTTGTGAAGTAAAAATAGAACAAGATAAATTTAAAAATAAAAATGATGCTAACTTCCTTTCTGGTGTAAGTTGAAAACGTTGGTCTCTTATAGGCGAACCAAAAAGTAGGAAGTTAAATTAAATAAATTTAATTAAAAAGATAAAATGCCACCTTCCTTTATAGTGCAAGTTGAAAATGTTGGTCTATTATCAGTGTGGAAGAGAGCTACAGATAAAAAAGCAATGGCATTACATTGTGAACGTTCATGAAACACATGCGGTATAACACCTTCCTTCTGACTCTACCACTCACCAGTCAGTTTTAAAGTTAGTTTTCTGGACAAGAAATGATTCATCATGTATCCGCTACAATTTTTACTCTGCACATTTTCCTATCTTGCCTGTCACTATGGTGAGTGATGTGAAGAGCTTCTAAAACCTGAATTTACTGAGTAATTGTTTGGTGTGTACAATGGTACAAGAAAGACCTATAATCTAACTATGATATTTATTGACAATTAGAGAAAAAAATGATCTATGAAAATTTTAATGTTTTATTTTGCCAATGGAAAAGCATGGTGATACAGTTTGTAGTGATCTGTACAACCCCTGCATGTAGAAATGGTAATCAGGAATGTGTAAAGGCCTATTGAAACTCAATTTCTTTTTCTGCTATTAGCATATATTGATTAATAATGTTTTAAAGTTATCATCAAATTCCATATAAAAGGTGAACGAGAAGTAATGATATTAGTTCATTCCGACAACTGAATGATTTGGATATAGAAAAAATAATTAAGCTTCAAATATACAAATCAATTATGTAAGTTCTTCAGGATCAAGGCTTTGTGTTGTTGCAACATATGCTGTTGAGATCTAACAAATAGGAAAGGTGAGTTCATAAAACGAGCTTATATGCTCATAGTTGCGAGCAAGAATGACACAAAATTCAACCAGTACAAGACTTACAATAGCAAGCCTAAACATGAGAGAGTGAGATATAAAAAAGCAACAATACCATTACAGTACACAAGCGTGTATGAAAACTGTTTGGTAATTACATGGCTTCCCACCTGAAAAATACATATATGTTAAATAGGGAGCCCTGCTCTTGTGAGGAGCTCTGTAAAAGGGTCATCTTACAGGAGATAAACAGGTTTTAGATAATCAATGAAGACAAAGTCTTCTTTCCCATCAATTAACGTAAAGAATCCCTTAATTGGGTCGTGGATCACTAGGAAATGGCACGTGTTAGGGTTCTTTATTGGGGTCTTGGTACTGTCGCTGCTCAGGAACACATGCGTTGCAAGATTACAATTCTGTTGGCATGTATTACTTTGCCGTTGGCTTTTGAGTCTTGCGGCATGAATTAAGTTTTCTCACACCATGACGTAGGAACTGGAGATAGTTGGAGGACTATGATGGCAGAAAATATTTGCCAGAAGCGACCAATGAGTCGCCATAAACCATTATAGCTGCCAAGACATCCAGGTTGTCTTTAGAAGGCATCCTTAGTCGCAAGAGGTCCCAGGAAGGCTGAGTAAACCAGGTGTACTCATTGCATCGGGGCATCAAAGCTGCTTTTAGTGTGAGATGAAAGCGTTCAAATTATACAGGGGAGTGTGGTAGCTACTTTTCTCTTAGGAATGATTGAATGGCGATTGAAATCTAGTTAGGGAGCTTATGTCTTCAAAATCAACTTGCTGTGGTCTGATATCTCTGCGGATCACAACATTGTTATGATTTGTCGCATAGAAGAGGAATTAGAAAAAAAAAATACAAGTGCAGTGTTGAGCTCTAATGTGCTTGAACATGAAGGTCTCCCTTGTACAGGCTTTGCATGCTGATACCCTGGCCCAAGAGAGCGGAAACTATATCTCTCTAGTATATATGGTTTATTAGATTCTCATATATTGCCTTTCACAAGAAAGTCTTTAGAGACACCACAGCACAGCCCCCCCCCCAAAAAAAAAGTTGGTTTTCTCTTCATCAAAAACTTCATTGTAAGAGACAAAATTACCAGATATCTTAATTACTCAGGCTATGCTACTCATAAAAAAACTACTAGCTTTTAACATAAAACATCTCTCACGTATAAGGAGTTTGACAGGTTTTTTTTTTATTTTTTACCTAATAATAGAATAAAAACTGACTATGAATTCCATTTATACAGCATTACAATGACCTTGCTAAGCATGCATAAACCTATAATACTTCTGGTGGTATATTTTAGATATTATTATTATTCATAAACAGGAAAAAAACAGTTGAAAAATATTCACCTCTCAAAGTTATATATGGACATAATATTTGCAACTTTTGAGTTCGTACCTTAAGCGCCACTAAATGAAGATACGAAAAAATAAAAAAAAAAATCAGACAAACTTAAAATTTTAGGGATTCCTCAAGAGTGAACACACAGGCCTACAGTGCTGAGGACTATGAAGAGTTAAATACACAATGAATGAATAACTATTGAATTAAGAGGTCAGGATAGACACAACTAATAAAATGTAAGAAATACCATTAGAATGTACGAGCTTGTTCAATACATAAGCGGTACATGGCTCCTCCCTAAAGAAGACATACATGTAAAATAGGACGCCCTGCCTTTAAGAAGCGAAAGGTAGACGTATCATCTGACAGGATATATGATAGTATTAGGTTATCAATGGAGACCCAGTTTTTTATGCCATGCATGTTGACGAGGAATACTTTCGGCGTACAGCAGATCAGGAAGAAAGAGCTGTTAAGGGGGCATTTACGGTGGCCTGCAAAAATCATTGCGCAGAAAACATATGTTCATGAGTGTTGATCAGTTGGTGTGTTGCTTAACTAGGATTTTTAAGTCTAGCAGCATGGAGTGATTTTTCCCAAATACAGACGTAGTTGCTGGAGATTGTCGAAAGATGTTTAATTCGAAATAATTTCGGATAGGACCACCAGAAGGTTGCCATACACCATTTCAGCAATCGAGGCATCTACGGCATCTTTAGGAGGGGCTCTGAGAGCCTGGAGGATCCAGGGAAAGTGGGTACCAATTTAGAGTGCTTGCAGCGGAACATCACACTGCTTTGATGGTATGATGATAACGTTCAACCATACTGTATAATGCAGGGTTGTATGCAGTGCTCTGAGGAAGAGTGATACCCAGGATATTTGATAATGATGTCCACTATCGAGAGGTAAAAATGGTGTATCTGTCATAAGTAATAAACTAACGAATACCATATCTTTCTATTCATCTTGAGAATAAGGAACATATACACAAGGCAGATGTAGCATTATCCATATTAATGGCTTCATGACAACGAAGCTTGTGATCCTTACTGATAATAAAGGAGGTTCTTTCCAAGAAATGGGGGAAAATTAGGGACCGATGAATGAACTGCCAGTAATTTGCAGTCGAAGGGAGAGTAGCTGAATTCCATCTTGGACAGTTTCTATTTAAGAAGGACAATCAGCGGGTAGAGCCATTGAACACCTGCTCGAGGACTGCCCCAATAGTGACGTCTCTGGCATTGGTTAAGAGAAGGAGAGGTGCATGTGGCAAAGTAAAAGTGAGAGCAGCAGTGACTGATAAGGTATTCATTGCATTTTAGAAAGCCACTATTGGAAGATGACCACACTTTAGGTCCCATGGCTTTCTTTTGAAGGAGCAGTAGAAGGGGCAAGAGGTGGCGATGGCTAGCAGGAAACGGAGATAATAGTTGATATTGCCTGAGAATTCTTGTAGTGCTTTGCTGGCTGAGTTCGATGGGAAGTTCTGAATGGCTTATACTTCTCATGGGGGATGTGGATTCCTTCGGGAGGGATGTAGTACCCTAAGAATGATACTTTGTTGGCACCAAAGATACACTTGTACATTAAGCATGGCGCGTAGAAGAAAGAGGTGTACCTCTTTGGAGAAAGAGAATAAAAGCATGTCCTCCACGTAACATTTACAGAAGGTGAGTTCCCCTAGGATGCTGTCCATGAGACGTTGAAAAGGGGTCTCAGCATAACAAAAGCAAAAAAAGGAATAATTGAAATTCTATGTACTGAACATGGTGGTTATGGTAGTCTTGAGGATGTCCTCTAGGTTTATGGGAAACTGATAATACCCCTTAATGCATAGAACATGGAGAAAATCTTTGATTTGTGCAAGTAGGTGATCACGTCGGCTATGTATGCGAGAGTGTAGTAAACTGGTTCTTTCTGTAGTTCAGGGGCTTGTATTCCCAACACGGACGTAGAGTGCTAACTTGCTTCAGAACTATGTGAAAGATTGACAGCAATAGACTGAAGGCCTTTTGGCAAAGCTCATTTCTTCTCTTTCGACGAACATTTGTTCAGTGGTTGCCAAACGATACGGTGACATACATAAGAATCTGATGAAAACTGTGGCACCCGTTGTCTCTATATTGTGATAAATACTATATCATGCTGAAACCATGGTTATTTGACGAAATTTTTGAAAGAAAACATTCGAGTATAATATGAGAAGTTGGGCTTATGTATCCATGTGTGTGCTGATGTGGAAAGCTAGGACAGAGGGGCACTGTTGGAAAGGTGTTGAGGAGGATGAATCCTCATTGACTAACAGTTGGAGAGCTACCTTAACCAGGTGATGGAAATGGGAGAGGAAGTACGCACCGAGGATTGGCAATCTGACGTCAGCAAGGAGACACTTCCAAGTATATTTGGCGGTTCCAATCAATTATGTGAGGGTTTTATAACCTTGCTTAGGTATCACAGATCCGTTGTCAGCTACCAAGCAGATTTTGCCAGATGTAGACAGACTACCTAATTGGGTAGTTGAGTCGGTAAAACTTTAAAATTTCTAACTTGCAACAAATGTTTTTAAGCTGAACAGGTTGACATAAGTCTTTTTATGGTTTATATACAGTGTAACATAACTGTTTTGATGTTCTAGTTTATAAAATATTTTATTGTTATTTTTTTAATTCCTCTAATTATTTCCCTATATCATTTCCTTAATCTTCTAATTTTTTCCATCGAAGCCGTTAGGCTTATAGCATCCTACTTTTCTAACTAGGGTTTTACCTTAGCTAATAATAATAATAATAATAATAATAATAATAATAATAATAATAATAATAATAATAATAATATATGAGGAAAGAGTGTATGAATACAAGCTTTGCTAAGAAAATATAGAATTTTGATGAATTCGATTTTAAGTTAGAACACGTAAAAATTAGTCATCATATTCAATGTCAAGGATGGGAAATTCATCAACGCAATCAACCCAGCAGTCAATACTACCATCTGGTATGGTTACAAGCCATGGTAATCCTAGTTATCTCATCTATTCAAGAAATATCCAATTCGCAGTTTCTCTATCCGGCATGGGCCATCATCACAGGTCAATATTCTAAGAGCACTCTAATCACGTTCTTTACCGTAAGCAATGTCAGTTGTAGTGAAATCCAGTTTCAAAATAATCAGCAGTCCGAAGGAGGAATTATGGCCCTCAAAATAAAATAAGGAAACCACTTACGAGCATTCCTAACTAACTAAACTTTCGCACTCTAATCAAAGATAAATAATAAACTGTTTCTATTATTCACAATCACGACAAGCAAAAATAAACAAAACTGTACTTACTCAAAAAATAAATGATTACTTCCAACGCTGGTCGAAATCAAATAAATATAGAAAGCCAGCATGCACATACACACAACTGCCTTAAGTCGCAGTCAATAAAAAAAAAACATTCGCTCCCAAACATTTATTACTGTCTTAATCTAGCTAAAAGTAAAAAAACAGTCAATTACTACAACAGTCTTTCCCACTACAAGAAACCAATACACTAACTACTTCTCGCTCACTGACTTACACACACACACACATACACACTCTCTCTCTCTCTCTCTCTCTCTCTCTCTCTTCCCTCTCTCTCTCTCTCTCTCTCTCTCTCTCTCTCTCTCTCTCTCTCTCTCTCAATCAGGATTGGCAAAAAACGAGAAATAAAAATAAATAAAAATTGATCCTCCACAATATATTTCATCAGGAGGTAACCAGGGAAGATTTTACATCTTCAGTTTTTCTTGGTAATTGACCAGTGTTAAAATAAATATCGGAAGATTTCAACTGGGTGTGGAGAAAGACAGCTCTTATAGGGTTTTAAGTCTACTAGGCTTACGTATATGGTTGCTGCCAAAAAATTCTCAGGCCATGGGACAATATCCAACTCTTTTCATATATTGATCAAAATGGTCCTTACTTCCCTTACCATGATCTCCAAAATAGATGCCTCATGGTCGGGTTTGGGAGATCATTCAGAAGATATCATTGCATTTGGAAAATGGTGACCTTAGTTAGCAGAAAGTGTTAAAACTGGTTGTCCTCTACCTGATAATGAAGAGACTCGGTCAAAGAAGCACATACCATATAAAGACTTTCATAGACGAACTATTATCTATCTATGGCCTCAAGAAGGGAAATTCTGTTCGAAAACTCTCATTTTATTATTGCTGGTAAGTAAAGACCCATCAACTCACAGATGTTTGAGTTGGAAAACAAAGGCCTAATGATTAGTACAGTCAAAGGCAGTACTAAAACTGAAGGCCAATCATATGACAACTAGAGCTTCAACAAACGGATTTTGAGCGAAGCGAAAAATCTATTTTTGGGTGATATAGCCATGACGTCCTGATGGAAGGTTCCTTCAGTAGCTTACTAGGGTATATTTAACTACAGTGGATATTCCCAGAGAATTAAACTAAAGGTTATCACCGAATTCTAACTTCTGGTGCGAGTACCCTAAAGGTTTCCCTCTACGATATCGTATATCAACAGGGGACGCATGTATTAACAGGCCACATAGCTATCTGCACCCCATATAGAGTTAACACTTCGATATGGAAAGGTGGAGAATAACTGGGGAGCCGTTCCACAGTTACACTCATCCGTGGTTGCTTTTGGTACTCGAGACGTAAACAAACGGGCGCCATTGCTAAATGACGTCACGTCCGTCCTCATCCTGAGGCCAGCTTCTTGCTAATCTCCATGATACAGCAGGACAGGGCGGGGCCTGAAAGGCTGGACTAGAATAGACGGGAGGGTCCATCAGGACGTCATGGCTATCTCACCCAAAAATGGATTTTTGGGCTCAAGCCATGATGTCCTGATGGAAGTGAACCAGAGAATTAATGTATCGTGGAATTTTTCCCCTTTTTATGCAAGTGCCAAGGGCTTTGAATAGAGGTATGTAACATGTCCTTACTAGAGGTTCCGTGAAGAACCAGCTTCCTGCCACCCTGGCAGAGAAGTCCTGGTGGACCATACTAATATCTCGAAGCGATCATTGAAGAGCTACTCACCCTGCGGAGGGTTCGTTCAGGACTCGGAGACAAGACATAAGGTTAATATTCGGGTAGGAATATTATCAAGCTTAGGTAAGTGATTAAAATTTACTACACTCCCTGGGGGAGAGATCAATCTGGTCTCGAAGGCAGGACGAAGGTAAATATTCAGGTAGGAATATTATCAAAGCATGAGTGAGTATATGATACAAGTATATCTATATTATTCTTCTCTTTCAGAAGGAAAGGGGTAAATGAAACTATGAAATCGTATATTTCATAATAAATAATAAGAGCGGAAAGAGACGCACATGTAATAAAATAGACATTTTATTTCAAAGATTGCAGATTATTGTGATAACAATTGCAATAATAAATGTAAAGTTTATTTACAATAATAAAGAATAATGTACATAGAAAATAAAGACTTCAATCTTGAATCTGAAAGGAAATTCCGCTTTTAGAAGCACAAGTTCCAGAGGAACCTCAGTCTTTTTCAAAGAAAAACACATCATGCCCTAGAGCATGTGGCACTCATGTAAAGTCTATGACATTTCACCTTGGTAAGAACAGTCTATTAGAAACACTAAGTGTCCATGAAATCACTATGTATCACAAAAGGGTCAACACAGGCACCCGTAGAGTTAAAGTCTCAAGTAACTCACTGTTCTATGCAGAGTTAGACGGCAGGTTTCATAACACTACCTGTGGCTACCACGAAATGTTTAACTTCATGCACTTGCTTCGCGTAGTGCTTGAAAAAAACGCGCGACGATTTCCATCCCGTGAAGCTCTTGAGGCTTTCGAAATCCATGCTCTGGAAGAAGTTCAGAGAAGAAGCGACTTTTCTAGGATCATGACCTGCGGGTGTACTGTCAGGATCCGCTCTGCGAATGAAGTAGGTGATTTTCGCTCTTAGTTGTTTCAGTGACAAGTCACTACCCGATGTTTTTCCTTTGAAGAGTTGTCCTCCACCGAAGTCTGAAGTTCTTCGAAGATAGACCTTAAGACTATCCACTGGGCATAGAGAGACATCTTCCTTCAGGGGGCAGATCCCCATCTCTTGGTGGGTAATTCATTCTTAGCAAGAAACGTCGGATCAGGGAAGAGGGTCAGCTCTCCTGTATCTGCGAACAGGATTTGACCCTCTTCTCTTGATAATGCCACAATTTCACTGACTCGGGCTCCCAAGGCGAGAGCAAAAAGGAAGATAACTTTTTGAGTCAAGTCTTTTAGAGGGCACGAATCGTTGTCCGGGTTAGAGGCAAAATGGAGCACCTTGTCCAGGGACCAGGAGATAGGTTTTGGCGGAGGTGCTGGGCGTAGTCTAGCGCATGCCTTTAGTAATTTATTGAAGATATCGCTGGACAGATCAATCTGGAAGGCGTACAGGAGTGGTCTATTCAAAGCCGATTTGCAGGTGGAAATCGTGTTGGCTGCTAAACCTTGTCCATGAAGGTGAATGAAGAAGGACATGCAAAAATCAATGGTGATTTCCGTAGGATTTTTTGCATTGACGAACGAGACCCACTTTCTCCAGGAAAATTCGTATTGCCGTCGTGTAGATTCAGTCTTGTATTCCTCGAGGAAGTCTAGACTTTTCTTCGAGATTCCAAACCTTTTCTTTGCGGCTAAGGAAAGAAAATCATGAGATGAAGGTCCCTGACTTTCAGTGATGAAGCGAAGACAGTCGACTTCTGTACTTGTTGGTAGAGAACTGGGCCCGGGAGGGGAATCAGCGTGGGCTGGAGCTCCAGGACCAGAGGGTACCAATTACTCCGGGGCCACTTGGAGCCACTAGGGCCGCTGTCCCCTTGAAGGTTCTCAGTTTGGAGAGGACTTTCAGCAGAAGGTTGGGAGGGGGGAACAGGTATATCCTGGACCATCTGTTCCAATCCAGTGACATGGCCTCCACTGCTTCTGCCTTTGGGTCCTCGTACGGGGCCACATATCGAGGAAGTTGATTGTTGTCGCTCGTCGCGAAGAGATCGATCTGAAGTTCCGGGACTTGGTGAGAGATGAAGGAGAATGACCTTGCGTCTAGAGACCATTCCGTCTCTATTGGGCTTGTCCTTGATAGAGCGTCCGCCGTCACGTTGCGGAATCCTTGTAGGTGAACTGCAGACAGGTGCCATTTCTTCTTTTCTACCAAACGAAAGATCGGAAGAAGTACCTGATTTATCTGGGGCGATCTCGAGCCCTGACGATTGAGACAACTGACTACCACCGAGTTGTCCAGAGTCAGACAAATGTGGATCGAGGGAGGCGGGGAGAGTTTCTTCAGGGTGAGAATAACCGCCATGGCCTCCAAAATGTTGATGTGAAACGTCTTGAATAGGGGAGACCATGTTCCTTTAACCTGTTGTTGGTGGGAGTGACCTCCCCAACCCTCCAGTGAAGCATCCGTGTGGATGTTGATCGATGGAGGCGTGTGTTGAAGAGGAATGGACCTTTTCAGGGCCTTTGCTTCCGACCACGGCTTTAAAAGTGAGCGAAGTCAGTTTGGAAGCCGTCTCTTGAGGTCTCTTCGAGCGATGGATGCAAAACGTCTCCAGACTCCCGCGGCATCCTTTAGCTGTGCGCGAAGCACTGGGTTTGTCACAGAAGCGAACTGTAGAGAGCCGAGAACTTGTTCCTGCTGTCGTCTTGAGATCCGTTTGTAATTTAGAAGTCTTCTGACACACCCTGCTATTTCCTTCCTTTTCTTCTGTGGAATGGAAAGGCGGTGTGACTGAAGATCCCAATGGATTCCCAACCATTGGAACTTCCTAGCTGGAGAGAAGCAAGATTTCTCGGTGTTTATCTTGAATCGCAGATGCTCTAGGAACTGGGTGACCTTGTTGCAGGCTCTTACACAATCTTCGGGCGATGTCGCCCAGACTAGCCAGTCATCTAGGTAGGCCATCACTTGGACGCCCTGAAGACGGAGTAGTTGGACGATGGCATCTGCCAGCTTGGTGAAGATCCGTGGAGCCACGTTGAGCCCGAAGGGCATGGCCCTGAAGGCGTAACTTTTCCTTTGGAGTTGAAATCCTGGGTAGGAGGAAGCGTAATGATTCATCGGAACGTGCCAGTAGGCGTCCGCCAGGTCTATGGAGACCGTGTAGGCCCCTTGAGGCAGAAGGGTCCTTATTTGTTGCAGAGTCAGCATCTTGAACTTGTTCGCAATGACTTGTTGAGAGGGGATAAGTCTAGAATGACTCTGAGTTTGTCGGAGTCCTTCTTGGGAACGCAAAATAGTTCCACTTGGAACCTGGTTGACTTTACCCTCCTGATCACCTTCTTGTTCAAGAGTTCTAGGACATATTCTTCCAGGAGGGGGGTTGACTGTTGGAAGAATTTCTGGAAGGCTGGGGGTGGTTGAGTCCAGCTCCAGCCTAGTCCCTTCTTGATGATGCTGTGCGCCCAGGGATCGAAGGTCCAACGATCCTGGAATTGGCGGATTCTTCCTCCCACCGGAAGCACTTCATTGCTTCTGGTGTCCCGAGGGTTTGCCACCTCAGCCGCTAGCTCCCCTTCCTCTGCCTCTGGAGGGACGGCGAGACGAATCTGTGCCGGAACCTCAGCTTGAGCCCCTACCTCTGGGACGAAAGGTAGTAGCGTGTTGCTCATATGCAGGGGTAAAGACCGGTGACTGCGACACCACTGGTTGGGGGACTAACTGAAAGGTCTGCTGTGGCTCTGTGGCCACTTGGGGAGTAGCGGTACCCGGAAACTGCCGTCTCTGTTGACGTTTCTGGGGTTTCAGCTTTTGAGGTTTCCTCTTAGGCTGAGGGCCATCGTCCTGAGAAGATTTCCTCTTCCTTGACAGGCCCCACTTGTGGAGAAGGTTCCTATTCTCCGTGGCGGCCTTGTCTACAATCTCTCTCACCAGAGAAGAAGGAAAGAGATACTTACCCCAGATATTGGAGGAAATCAGCCTCCCGGGTTCGTGTTTCACCATAGCGTTGGCGAACACGAATTCACGACAGGTCCTTCGTCACCGTTGCCAAGTGCGATTTGGCTAGGACCATATAAAAGTCCGGGACTCTAGTATCCCCGGCCATAAGTTCTAGTTGTACCTGGTGGGACAGCGACGTGGCAAGGCTCTCCTTCGTATCCTGTTCCCTACGAAGGAGGTGATCATTTAGCCTTCTGAGGTCCTCATTAAATTGACGACCGGCTACGTCAGGCTCTAATTTCCCTACCGTGAAGGTTGACTGGACGTCTTTCCAGTGCCTATCATCAGGAGGAACAGTAAGGGAGAAGGGTCTGCACTCCTCCAGTGCAGG
The DNA here is from genome assembly GCF_036898095.1 of Palaemon carinicauda. Lineage (NCBI taxonomy): Eukaryota > Metazoa > Arthropoda > Malacostraca > Decapoda > Palaemonidae > Palaemon > Palaemon carinicauda. Next base: position 34,651,576 of record NC_090767.1, read on the forward strand.
GCAAGGTTTCCCTTCCTCCACTGCCTTTAAGACCGCTGTGAAGGCCTTTTCGATGAAGGGGAAAGTCGCAGCATTCGCCGCAACGAAGGTTGGATGCTTCTTGGTAAGCGCCGGCATCGTGGAGTTGGTGAAACCCCTACTCTTCACCGCCTGGGCTAACATAGCCTGGGCTTTCGCGAGATCGAACACGATAACCTCCCTCGGTTCGGTCTCTTCCTTTGAGGCTGGTTCAGACCTGAGCTGGACGTAACAGTCCGGATAAGCCTCGAAAATCGGGAAGAATTCCACTTCATCCAGCAAGATAGAACCAACCCTTTCCCTGATGTAGATTTTTCCAGTCGTGATTGGCATATGCTCGGCATATCTCCATGGGTTAGCTTCCGAGCAAGTGGGGAGGTCCTTAACCGAAATCCGTTTCTGTTGTTTAAGATTAACCAGAGTAGTCCGGAATTGCTCCCGGGTTTCTCGTAGTTTTCTTTCCATGAGGGCTTCAAGCATCTTGAAGACCTCCTGAGTGGCCGATGGAAGAGGGTCCGGGGTGGCAAAAGTCGAAGGAACAGGTTCCTCGGACGGTGCAGGAGTTGCTGCGGGAGTAGGAGCGGGAGCAACCTCGGTCTCCGAATCAGGGTATTCCACCTGATCTTCCTCATAGTCGAGTTCCTCGCCCATGACGTTCTTCTCCGTCTCTTCTGACACTTCCGACATACGTTCCACGTTATCGGATTCTATATGTCACTCATGCATGGACTATGCCATGACAATATCAGGTTCCACCACGATCTGGACGGTGGGGATCTGATCACGGGGGACCACAGAGTCTTTGGATGCCTTTGGGAAAAACAAGGCCCTCAAATCTTCGTTGGCGAGATACGGTCCGATGGCGTTCTTCTGGAAGCCACGCACCCATTTGCGTAGCTTCTCTCGAGCGTTGTCCCTTGCCTCCACAGAAGGAAGGATCGTCGAACACCTCGACCAAATGACTCTTGCAGAGTGTGCAGTTCTGCGGGTCAAAATACTTCAGGTCGCCTTTCTTGGCGGCGCAGGGGGCGTGGGTCCGGCACGCCTTGTGCCCGTAGAAGTCCGGGCGCTTCACCCCGCAGAAGTTGCTCTCACACTTCATATACTCCTCCTGTAAAAGAAAGATCATGAGTACATGGAAGGCATAAGAATGACTTACATTACTCTAAAATTAAGATATCTTAATCTAAATTTTTAAACATTTAAGTAATTTACAAGGCATTATAATGCTTGAGAATAATGAGCAGGAAAGGAAGTAGATAGATACATACTTGTGAATCCCGCCCAGTCGGTTACCGTAACCTTATCAGTAGGCAATTTCTTTTGTGGCCGAAGGTCACAAAACGGAAATCCATATGGATAAGCCGTGGTGGGTAGAAGCTAAGCTTCTAACAGAAATTGCCCGCAGGGTCTGAGACCACTCAGATCCCTGGAGTAGAAGGGGTATAGGAGAAACCTCTTATCAAATGTAGGTTCCGGCAATCGGCTGCACTAAGACACACAGAGTATGCTGGAATATTGTAATGTGCAATCAAACAGCATAGCCACAATCTTGGATGGTAAGACAATACTTATATATAGAAGTGGCCAAGCTATCTGGCTGAAACATTTTGATTGTCGGCATGTTGTCGGCAGGTATGGGAAGGGGTGCATGTCCCTTAACGTCTCAGGAGGGTGCCGGCAGACCGACGGCACACCGAAGGCCGGTCCTGCAGGGTGGAAGGCATCAAGACAGACACACTGAGTATCTAAAGTATAATACTATCTTGGCGACCGCCGGCACAGTGGCGGGTCGCCGGCAGGGGGCGGCGGCTCCGGCAGCCGAAGGCTGACGGCCTGGTGAGCTTGGATCAATTCATAAGATAGATATGCATATGGTTGTATACCTAGACCGCCGGCAATCAATGCCGGCACGCCGGTGGCCGGCTCCGAAGGTCGGCCATCTGTTACTAAGTAAAATGAGGGGTGGGACGTCGGCTGTATGTCGACGGAAGGCGGCAGCCTCCGGCACACGGAAGGCTGACGTCTTAGAGGCGGAAGGCATCTTATGAAAGAGTGTCACCTGAGGTAGTGGCGGTTATCGCCAGCAGTAGAGGCGGCAAGGGACCGGCACCAGCATAGAAAGAGAGAAAGGTAAGGAGGGATGGAAGGGGTAAGATCTCATACCCCTCCGGCATCCCTCCGGAGAGAGTGCACTCATGATAGGAGTGGATACTCCTAGCATCCGGCGGCAGGGAGCCGGCAGTCGGCCGGGTGCCTGGGGTAACCCAAGGGAGGGTTAGAGGGCACTCAAGAGGGGGGAAACCCCCGCCGGTTGGACCGCTACTGGCAACCACCCCCATAGAACGCTATGAAGGGTATGTGTACCAGAGCGGCCAGCTCAGCAGGAGAACAAGTTAGCCCTACCACTCCACCCAAGGGAGGAGTTGTAGGACTAAGGACAGATGTGTGTAGGCAAGCCTACACCAAAGGGATAGGTGGGGAGGGGGAAGAAGAGGGGTCTTTCTATAGAGGAGACTCTGTATGAGAACGGCCACCAAGGTAAGGGAGAACGCTCCCTAACCTAGGTTAGGTAGCCCAGAATGAGAACGGTACAGGAGTACCGTCCCAAACTATAATAGGGCAGAGTCAACCACCAGAGCTTAACCTAGAGAAGGAGGGCTTACTAATAGGCTAGGAAAGCTTGAAAGACACATCGCAAGTTGCAGGGAGGAAGGAGTAACCCAACCAGGTGCAACTGAGGAAGGGCAGAGCCTTTCCTTATTTCTCGGTCCGACCCTAAGGGAGGGTCATTCCCTTAGGGTAGGCAGAGAAGTGAAAATACTCTGATTGTAGACAAAATTCCCCTATATAGAAGGGGAAGCAAGACTACACAGAGGTAACGCCCGCAGGCAGTGGCGATTAGGGAGCATATAGGGGTTCCTACACTAGGTTAGGGTGGAAAGATACGCAATCAACCCAGTCCCTTATATGGTCCCCGAAGACGAAAACACTTACATCACAGTTAATAGGATGTTTAATAATGCCACAATCTTCATAACTTAACCTAGGAACACTGGTAAATATCATGCATGAAAACAAGCACTAGGCTGTCCAGCCTAGGGGCTAAGCTAGCGATCTAGTATGGGGTCGAATGGCGACCGAGTCTGATGAGCGCTAAAACATGATATAAGTAATTCCTAGCTATGAAGACTAAATAACTAATAATATTAATTAGTTAAAAGACCAGAGAGGGCTGTTCTGGCTAACTAAATAAAGCATGTAACATGAAGAGCGACGCCATAAAATGGCGTGTCCGGTATCGGCACAGCTCTGCCACAAAACTCAATATTTTACGAAAAGTAGAAGTTACTTTACGGCTAGAGCTTATTTAAACAATACTGGGACCTGGTACTCAACTTTCCAGAAGAAGGCGAGGCTGAAGGTAGCGACATAACGGCGATATAAGCAGATGAAAAACGCACTCAAGGAAAATCCGACTAAAGCGAGAAGATACAGGCAGAAGGATGAGGACGGACGTGACGTCATTTAGCAATGGCGCCCGTTTGTTTACGTCTCGAGTACCAAAAGCAGCCACGGATGAGTGTAACTGTGGAACGGCTCCCCAGTTATTCTCCACCTTTCCAAATCGAAGTGTTAACTCTATATGGGGTGCAGATAGCTATGTGGCCTGTTAATACATGCGTCCCCTGTTGATATACGATATCCTAGAGGGAAACCTTTAGGGTACTCGACCCAGAAGTTAGAATTCGGTGATAACCTTTAGTTTAATTCTCTGGGAATATCCACTGTAGTTAAATATACCCTAGGAAGCTACTGAAGGAACCTTCCATCAGGACGTCATGGCTTGAGCCCAAAAAACGCATTTACCTAATGTAGTAACATTACCAACTCTCGAACAAGTCTTTAAAGAACCTCATCTTGATAACTAGAAGAAAATAAGAGATAGCTTTAGAGCTGAAAAATCTGCAGTCTTCATGAAAAAAATTCAAAGGAAAATATAATTTTGGTGTACAATTCTGTAAGCATTAAGATCCATCATGAGAGCTTTGCTTTCAAATGTTTAGGCTCAAGAGAACAGAAATAAGAAGGATCAAGTTTCTTATTACTCTAGTTACTTTGAAACACATCAGCTAAAAGGCTTGACTTTTTTTCCCGACAGTGAGTGACAGAGCCCTGTGGGTATATACAATATTATTGAACGAATATATCATTAAAAAAACAATATATTCACTCTCAGTGTTTGCAGCAAGTCGATATTTGACTACCATATTGTTTGTTCAAAGTTATCATCATCTCACTGTCGTCAGCATTCTAGCTACAGACTGAGCCTCAACAAATTGTGCCTGCAGCAATAATGGAAACTTTTTTTTTTTAACCAAGATGTCATCGGTTTAATCATTAGAGTCTACAATTTTTTAGAAACGAAGCCTCGAGGTACACATGCTGTTTAGTTGTTATGGCTTAACATGAGGTCTAGATTGCTTGAGAAATCTGTCTCACAAGGCTCTCTGGCGTGATCGAAGTGGGCGCTTTTGAAGCCTCTTTACCATCATCATTACAATCGCTGAAGAAAACTATTCAATATACATTAGATATTATTTTACCTAACTGACTGTTCACCTTTTCTAAAAATATTTTGAATGATTCTATTTCTCATTTAAAGTAACCGAAACGGCAACTTTGATTTTCTTTATAAATAAGTTTGTGAATAAACATAGCATTTTTTGTGAGTTTCTTTTTATCCTAATTTCCTATATTTTATTGGTTGTTGTTGGAATATTTTATTTTAGATGTTGAAAAAGAAAGAACTTATTATTTCCATATTATAACAGTTTGCTACCTTGCCACGATTTTTGACAACAATACCAAATGAAAACAGGAGAAAATAGAAAAAAGCTGAATGAGTGATATTAACACAAGATTTTATAGTCATAAAGGCTTTTTGGTCGTGATATCAATGCTCTAAGCGAGTATGATTTAAAGATAGGGAGGGAATTGCATAAAAGAGATGATAGAGCTGCTCAAAGAGAAGAAAAATAGAGACAGCGAGAAGAAAATGAGAGACATCATAAGCATAAGTTAGAAATTGCTAGTTTAGTGAAAAATATTCATAATTGTCCACCAGGAAGTAATGGTTCTGGTAGCAGACAAGGTAGTAATTCATCATTGAATGATGACTCTGATAATTTAGAGAGGGGAGCAGTGTTGAAATAAATGACAAAGTTTGATGAGGGAGATGTAACAGAATATTTCATCTCTTTCGAAAAGTTAAAGAACTCTACCAACCGTGTGTCACACGATCTTACATAGTAAGGACATTTCTTTTTTTTTTCATATATTATGCTTGTATCTTAGCTCTCTCCTCGCACTGATAGGGACCTGAATAAACATGTCTGTTTTTCTCACCGTTAACTGTTAACAGCAACGGTTATCGGCTGAACATGAAATTGCCTGTTATGTTCTTATGTCATTTTTGCCTGGAGTTTATATACATATATATAAATGGATTTTCTGTAATAAAGTTACTCAGTTGCTTTCATCCTGCCCTCTTAGTCACAGCCTCTCTCAGCCGGGTTACATTGGTGACCTCGGAAGTTGACTACCTCCTCCCGCCTTCCATCCCCCCCATCATTGGTACTATGGCGGACTCCACGGAAGTTGGTGCCGCCCCATTGAAACTTTCGCCATTCGCCAGCGGAGACGCGTTTGCTTGGTTTCAGCGCGCAGAAGTCCAGTTTCACATCAATGGAATAACTCGCTCAACCACCCAAGCAGAATTTGTTCTCGCGGCGATACCCAAGGACACCTTCCCGGAAATATCCTACTGGCTTTGTGAACAAGGAGACACCCCAATAGCGTATGACACCCTCAAAACATACCTTCTGCAGCAGTACCCGCTGTCGCAAGCCGCCCGTATTGCAAAGCTTTTTCAGTTCTCTCAACAACCATTGGGGGACCAAGGGGCTTCGTTCGCCCTTAGGAATATGACCAGAATCGCTCGCCTGCAACCTGCGGCAGACGGATCTCCTCGTGAGGTGAATGTACTTCGTGTCCTTTGGATACGCTGTTTACCCGAACCTGTATGCGCTGCCATACCCGATGTCGATAGTTTACCCATAAAGGACTTGATGACCAAAGCTGACGCCCTTATGGACAGCCACTTCACGACCTTCAAGACCTCCATCAACGCCTCCTCTCCTGACAAAGAGGACGCCTATTCAACGTCAACCGAAGCTGATGTGAATGCTGTACGACATACACGCCTACCCCGTAACGAGCCAGAGTGGCAATAAAGCGTACCCATCACCCATCACTCGCTCGCGCCCCAACCAATGACTTCTACAGCCACTTACTACCGCCCATCGGCCGCAGATTTGCTACTACCACTACAGATTTGGGACAGCAGCGAAAATATGTGCCAAGGAATGTCAGTTGCCAAAAAACCTGTAAGTAGGCCATCGCTCGTGGTGGTGGCTTCCCGTGTTTCTAATCTTTTCTTTTTACATGATGATGGAATGGGCGTGCGATTTTTGGTAGACACTAGTGCTTGTCGTTCTTTTTGGCAAAGGGAACTCTTCAGGACACGACTTTGTCTGTCTAAGTCTGCCGACATCCGCCTGTTAGCTGCCACCGAATCTGCGATACACAACTACCCTTACGAGAACCTCACAATATCGTTTGGAAATGGTAAAGCTAATTGGAAGTTTCTCGTTGATGACTGGACATTCCCATTCCTCGGTGCGGATTTCTTCTCTTATTTTCACCTTCAGGTCGATGTCGCTCACCGACGATTGGTCAACGGACACTCCTACTTGTCGACACTTCCTCAACCCGCCCCCTCCAAACTCGCTTTCCACATCAGCGCACCCACGGAGGCCTACGCCCACCTCCTCACTTCGTACCGGAATTTTTCCGTCCAAAACTTCGCCAAATGCCCACGGCTCCTGCCAAGCACGGTATTTATCACCATATCAAGACGACGGGACCCCCAGCCTTCGCAAAATTCAGACGTCTGGCACCGGAACGATTGGCAGCCGCCAAACAGACTTTCACCGAAAGGGAGGAAATTGGCTTTTGCCAAAAGGACTCCAGCCAAGGGTCGTCACCCTTACACATCGGTCTGAAGAAAATCAGCTCCCTCTGTCTGTGTGGGGATTGCTGGCGCCTGAACATACAAACAGAACCGGTTCACTACCCCCTCCCAAACATCGCCAACGTGACCTCTTACCTGCAAAAAGCGAAGGTTTTCTACAAGGTCGATCTTTTGAAGGGGTATTATCAGGTGGCTATGAACCCAGAAGACATCCCGAAGACCGCCATCACCACTCAGTTTGGTACATATACCTTCAATTACTCTTGTTTTGGCCTTCGTAATGCTGTGGCCACTTTTCAACGTCTCATGGATGGCATCTTAGAGTACCTCCCCTTATGTGTATGTTATGTAGATGACATACTTGTGTTTTCTTCCTAAAAAGTGGAACACCTCTGTCACTTGCACATCTCTCTCAACCACCTGCAACAAAACGGCCTTGTAGTCCGGTATGACAAGCGTACCTTTGGCGCTAGCAAAGTGTCGTTCTAAGGGCATCGCATCAGTCTTGAAGGAGTCCATCCCCTCCCTGAGAAGGCAGCAGCAGTTTAGAACTTCCCCACGCCCTCGACCATCAAAGTTCTTCAAGAATTCTTTTGCATGATCAACTATTATCACCGTTTTCGGCCAGCCATTGGCGCCACTCTTGTTCCCCTCTACGCCCCCCTCAAGGGCAAGCCAAAGGACCTGAAGTGGGGTCCCCTTCAAGATGCGGCCTTTTCCAATGCAAAGAAAGCCCTATCAACCGCTGCAGCTCTCACTTTTCCCATCCCACATGCCGCTCTCCTTCTCTCCGCAGATGCCATCGATGTCGCTATTGGTGTAGTACTGGAACAGGTGGTCAGCGGCTCGCCCCGCCCATTGGCCTTCTTCAGCAAAAAACTGTCTAAGGCAGAATCGGGTTATTCTATCTGTCGGTGCACATGGCTGTCCGTTACTTTTGCCATTTCTCAGAAGGTACGCCCTTCGTCCTTCACAGAGACCACATGCCTCTGGTGCATGCCTTCACTCGACAGTCTGACGCCTGGTCTGCACGTCTCTCCGCCGTGGCTGAATACAATTGCACCCTTCAACACGTCCCTGGGAAAATAAATCCCGTTGTCGATGCCCTGTCAAGAAACACATTGGCTGCCGTTCACTTGGGATTGGATTACAATGCCTTGGTTGAAGCCCAACGACAGGATCCAAAGTATCAAGGACATCCTACACATCCCTCCATTGGGAACACATCCCCCTCGACGGCTCCTCTGTGACCTTGGATTCCTACTCCCATGGGCCGACAGGTGTTTTATTTCATTCACGGCCTTTCACATCCCTCGTGACGTTCTACTGCACAGCTGCTGAAGACAAAGTTCATTTGCACGGCATTTTTAATGATACTAACGATTGGGTCCGCACTTCCACTTCTTGCCAAACTTCCAAAGTACATCGATACACAGATTCAGGAGTAGGCACCTCTCCTCATTTTTATCATCTTTTTGCCCACATTCACGACGACGTTGTACGCCCCCTACCCACATCACAAGGACATTGTTACTTGTTTACCGTCATCGACCGCTCCACTCATTGTCCTGATGCTATTCCCATGGAAACTGTAGCGTCCGCCTCATGTATATCTGACTTACTCTCAGGATGGACTGCAAAATTTGGTATCCCTGAGCATATTACTTCTGACAGGGGTACCACTTTCACCTCCCAATTGTGGACATCATTAGCAAATCTCCTGGTCATCACCCTACATCAGACAACTGCCTACAACCCCGCTGCCTATGGAATGGTTGAACGTTTTCATCGCACCCTCAAAGCAGCTTTGATGTCCTGCTGCATGGATTCCAACTGGTTTACTCAGCTTCCCTTGGTCCTCCAGGGACTAAGGACCACTCCTAAAGATGCCCTCGACTTCTCCGCAGCTGGAATGGTATATGGCGACCTGTTGGTTATCCCTGTCGAATTTTTTCCTTCTGCAACCTCCTTCAACAATCTCCAGCGAATACGACACGCTGCCAGACTTACAAGTCCCAAGCGAAGCATCGCATACCGACAGACTTGCACTCTACAACGCACGTCTTCCTACGCAACGACACTAGCAAGCAACGTCCCCTTACATGGGCCTTTTCATTGTGATCCGACGCAGTCTGAAAGCATTCCTACTAATCATTTGTGGCAAAGAAGACTGGGTCTCCATTGATCGTCTAAAACCTGTTTATCTCCTGTCAGATGACCCGCCTACAGTTAGCCTCTCTAGATCAGGGCACCCTATTTAACATGTAGAGTATGTCAATTTTAGGGGGGGAACCATGTACCAATCGTGTGTCACACGATCAACATAGTAACGACATTTCTTTTTTTTTGTGTATATTATGCTTTGTATCTTTGCTCTCCCCTCGCACTGATAGGGACCTGTATAAACATGTCTGTTTTTCTCACCGTTAACTGTTAACCGCAAGGGTTGTTGGTTGAACATGAAATTGCCTGTTATGTTATTATGTCCTTTTTGCCTGGAGTTTATGTATATATAAAAGGAGGTCCTGTAATAAAGTTACTCAGTTGCTTTCATCCTGCCTTCTTAGTCACAGCCTCTCTCAGCCCGTCACAGAACAGAGTAGGTTGTCCAGAAAGCCAGTGGATTTTGTATTTACATTCAGTGTTAAGTGGTATGGCACTTTCTGTGTATAGTTGTATCTCTGACGATGAGAGTAAGGGCTATGATATTGGTAAAGAAACTGTATTTATTGCATACTGGTTAGTACCCAGGATGTACCATAATAAATTCGGAAGTTTGAGTATTGATGAGAGCAGCACGAATATAGCATACAGAAAGAATTTAGAAAGATAATAATGAGGTTAGTTAACCTCTGCTAAATTTCATAATTTTGAGGATCTCAAGAATTTAGTTTTTGCACGAAAACTTGAGATATTAAGGTATTTATAGGGAATAACCATGAAAAAATCTTCAACAGATGCAAAAAGGTTGGCATATGAGTTTGATTGATAGTAAGAAGAAAAATAATCCTTTTTCTTGTAGGATGCAACATGGTATAAGCAGTTTTAACAATAGTAATAAAGGTAAATTTGATTATTGTTGTGCTTGTAGAAAACCAGGTCATACTTCCATGGTTTGCAAGAGCAAATGGGCAGGTAGTAGTACGGAGTGTGTTTGAGAGAAGTTTCTTGCTAAGGGACACCAAAGTGGCTGTTTCCCTCAATAGGATAGTGGGTGTGCCAGCAATGACCATATTCAGTATGAAAGAAAAAGTTATATAAGGTACGTTTTTAAACAATTGCGTTGTTTGATTGTTTTTTTTAAATGAACAGAGAAAGTCAGTAAGTGTCAAAATATGTAAAACTAGCAGTTTTAGACCATATGCCTAATGGCAGCGTTGTCGTTATAGGCGGTAATGATTTAACTACATCAAACTGTGTGAATTCTTTTGTAAGTGAGGTTTATGTGCTAAAAATGATAGTAACTGGGTCAGATTTAGTTAAAAGATATACACTACTGTCATATTTTTTTTCATGTATTCGAACATGTTTGATGGAAGTGGTGATTTTTATCTTAGTAGGACTGTGGTTGAAAAGACCGACTCTATAGGTGGTAAGAGTGTTAGAGAAGCTTACGATGTAACTGTCAAGAAAAGTGATGTAGACATAGTCAATGTACTAAATTTAAAGTAATAGTTACTAAGATTGTTTAGGCACCAACATTCTGAATACGGATAAGCTACTCCATTTGCAGAGAGAATATGAGATACTGACTTGTATTTTTCCATATCAGGTGAATAATTATCCCAAAAATGTTTGCATGGAAATTTTTTGTCATTATGTTGGCCCAAATCAGTTAGAAAAAAGATCATTGAACAATTAGTTATTCCTAGGAAGCTTCGCAATTTACTTTTAGTTTAAGAATATCGCAATTGATATAGGTACACCTTTACCTAGAAGAATGGGATAGAAAGTAAGTGTTATAAACATTGAAGAGGCTTGCTGAAGGAAGGATTGCCAGAGATTTGAGCCCTCGAGATGGGTTGTAAATGTTATAGAGGAAGTGCACTGAGTGAAAGTGGTAGGGTAGCTTTATAAACGTTGCAAAACTCTGTAGTATGTGAAAAAAAATTGGTATAGGTAGTGGTTTTGTCTTCTGGAAGCATTTTAAATGTTATTGATCTGTCAATAAT
>NC_090767.1:34663361-34688361 GCF_036898095.1 Palaemon carinicauda
GTGGGCCCCAGAAGAAGCTCAACGTGAAGGACCTTCCCTTGCGCTTAGATGCCAACCCTTGGAGGTATGCCGAGCACATGCCTATGACGACGGGAAAGATCGTCATCTCGGAGAGATTGGGCTCAGTCCCCCTCGAGGAGGTGGAATTCTGGCCCAGCAAGGAGTCGTACCCGGATTGCTATGTCCGCCTTAGGAAGGAACCAGCCTCAAAGGAAGAGACGGAGCCGAAGGAGGTCATAGTTTTTGACCATGCTAAAGCTCAGGCCTTACTGTCAAGCTCGCTGAAGGAGAGGGTCTTCACAAACTCAAAGGTACCCGCTTTGAGTAAGAAGCATCCTTCCTTTGTAGCCTTTCCTACTAGAGCCTTCCCCTTCATGGAAAAAGGGTTTGATGCTGTTCTGAAAGCGGTCGAGGCAGGTAAACCATGCCCCTCCTTGGAGGAGTGTAAACCTCTGTCCTTGGCCTTACCCAAGGACCAGAAAGACTGGAAGGACGTCAATCTTACCTTCTCAGTCGGGAAGTTTGGAGGCCGATATTGCAGTACGTCAGTTCAGCGAAGCCCTCCCGAAGCTGTCTGATTTTCTCTTGCGTAGGGAGCAAGAGACAAAAGAAAGACTTGCCACCTCAATGTCTCTGCAAACAACTCTAGAGACGATGGCAAGTGACCCCAAGGCTCAAGAGATGTTTATGGTAGTCGCCAAGACACATCTGGCCACAGTGACGAAGGACCTTTACAGCTTCGTCAAAGCTAGGAGGGCTTGTAGGGAGTTCGTGTTCGTCTCGGCTGCGGTGAGGCACGAGCCAAGGAAACTAATCTCCTCCTGCATTTGGGGCAAAGACCTCTTCCCTAGTGAAGCGGTCAAAGAGGTTGTGGATAAGGCCGCTGCGGAAAATAGAAACCTTCTCCAAAAGTGGGGCCTATCTCTTAAACGAAGGTCTTCCCCAGATGAGGGTGTCCAACCAAAGAAGAAGACTAAGAAGCCTAGGCTACCCTCTCGGCCAGCCAAGTCGTACAGACAGCAACAGCAGCAACTTCCTTTGACCGCAGTGCCCCAGATGGTGGCACAAACCCCGACCATGTACCAGTTGGTACCACAAGCCGTGACTACACAGTCTCCGGCATTTAACTCAGCATTCGAAGGGCAGGGTACTACCTTTCGAGCAAGACCTAGAGGATCAGCCAGAGGTTCGTCTAGACGCCCCTCAAGGGAAAGGGGGTTCAGGGGAGGTCGCGGTCAAGGAGGCAAGTCCTCAGGTCAACAGCAGCAAAAGTGCAATGCTTCTGGTAGGAGGGAGACTCCATCTTTTTTGGGATTGTTGAACCTTCAAATGGACTGGGTTGGAGCTGGCACAGCACTCCACCTCCGTGCCCACGATTCTTCCAACACTCTACCCCCGTTCTGGAAGAATACATTCAAGAACTCTTGGAGAAAAGAGTAATCCGAAGGGTAAAGTCCATCAAGTTCCAAGGAAGGCTGTTTTGTGTTCCAAAGAAGGACTCAGAAAAACTCAGAGTCATTCTGGACTTGTCGCCACTCAACAAGTTCATAGTGATCTGCAAGTTCAAGATCCTAACACCACAACACATAAAGACCTTACTACCCAAGCGGGCATTTACTGTCTCCATAGACTTGTCAGACGCTTATTGGCACATTCCAATCAGTCGTCAACTCTCCCAATTCCTAGGATTCAAGGTACAACGAAGATTCTATGCTAGGCTCAGACTATCAGCACCTTCAAAACCCATTTCATGGTCTCTGGATAAGGTTCTTCATTTGGCTTCGCTGATGAACAATGAGGAGTGTGCTTTAAAGGATTTAACCCAAAAAGTTATATTTCTATGTGCACTCGCTTCGGGAGCTAGAGTTAGTGAAATAGTAGCCCTCTCGCGAGAGGAAGGTCGTGTTCAGTTCTTAGATGGGGGAGAACTGAACCTTTTTCCTGACCCAACGTTTCTTGCCTAGAACGAGCTACCCACCAACAGGTGGGGTCCCTGAAGAATCTGCCCTCTGAAAGAAGATGCATCTCTATGTCCAGTGGAATGCCTAAAGGTCTATCTTCGTACAACTTCAGACTTTAGGGGAGGTCAGCTGTTTAGGGGAGAAACATTAGGCTCAAATTTATCTCTGAAACAGCTAAGGGTGAAAATCACCTATTTTATTCGCAGAGCGGATCCAGATAGTACACCCGCAGGTCACGATCCGAGGAAAGTTGTCTCGTCCATAAATTTCTTTAATCACATGGATTTCGAAAATCTTCGCTCATACACTGGCTGCAAGTCTTCCAGAGTATTCTTTAGACACTATGCAAAGCAAGTGGAGCAACTGAAGAGGTCTGTGGTAGCAGTGGGTAGTGTCGTCAAACGTACTGTTTAACTCTGCGAGGAACAGTGAAATTAATTGGGACGATTAATTCTAGGGTGGGTGTGTAGTCACGGACTGTTCTACAGACTAAATGTTAGGGCACTAAGGAGCCCACGTTCCATAATCAAAGGCGAACCTAGCATAAGTGCAGACACGTGTGCAAAGCGTTTCCATCGCCAGTGTGATTGAATAGTAAGACAGACTTTTATGATTTTGATATCTCAATATCAAAAGTGGCGCTTATGTTCTTTCTTTTCAGATAAACAATTTTTCTACTTACTATGATCCTTATGCTTATTTGTTGGTTATCCTCTTCTTATACTTGTATAATTGCTGAGTAACCTGTTTTTTATTTTATTGATTGTCAATAAACTAGTTCTTGTGAACCTTGCGTCTCATTCGCCTGTGTCATTTTACTGGAAAATGGTTTAGCATTACTTAAACTATGTATAACGTTAACATGAATAATCCTAATTGATTGTTCCTTTCTGCAAGCAAACTTTCACTGGATTATGCTTTCCCCTAGTGGGGAGGACTTCATGCCCTATAGGAACGGTGGCAGATGTACAAATTTCTTCCTACCCTTATATAAACCTTTGTCCAATCCAGTAATAGAACGGGGAGCTTGTCGGTATTTTAAATCGACACAGCAGTTCTTTTACAAACTTTGCTTTACATAATATAGAGTGAGACCACTATATTTGCTTGTCTGTTATTCATACATAGGTATATGTACTCTTCGAGACTTTTCCACAGTCTAGTATGACTCTTCCCTGTAGGTGGCAGGAAGCACTAACACAGTCTATGTTTAGATGAAAAGATGTAGGACAGTATCATCTTAAGTCTCTAGGTCTAGGCTGACCGGGAAATACCTTCTTTAGAGTACGGCACGTTTTGAGAATCCACAGATACAGTAATGCTCTGGTATACTTCCATCAGGACGACATGGCCTGAGCCCAAAAAACGGATTTGGAACGAACCGAAAAGTCTATTTTCGGGTGAGATAACCATGTCGTCCTGATGGACCCACCCTTCCTTTTCTTTAAAAAGGGCTATAGGACCCCTTCCTATATACATTATCTGTAGCCACCTCATGTATCGCTACAAGGAATAAAGATGGCACTGTCGGCGGCGCTATGTACGCACTCGAAGTGAGATAGGAGAGGTGCCTTGCTATTGGTTCTCCTGTCATTCTCGTTTTTCGTTTTCTCCCCACTTGACCCCTTCGAAATGTTAATTCTGTTCGGGGTGCAGATTGCTATGTGGCGTGTCAAGAATACGTCCTCTGATATTACGCGATATTTCTGGTTAATTTAATGAGGGATATTTGCTCCAGGAATTAGAATTCAGGGTACCTTAAGGTAAATTCTCTGGGAATATCACCGTAGTCAAATATACCTAAGGAAGCTACCCTATTGGAACTTCCATCAGAACGACATGGCTATTTCACCTAAAAATAGATTTTTCGCTTCACTCAAAATCTGTTTTTTGGACGGAACTAATCTGAGGAATATAGGGCATTATACCACAAACGTTTTGCGCACGATCATTCAGTGTTTTAATATTTTTTTTTTGTATATCTTGCTCTCTCCCCACACATTTAAAAGAAGCTGTTTAAGCTTGGCTTTTCTTGTATTAGCTTGTTTGAATTTAGTAAGGTTTTTGCTTGCAAGTACTTGTATATAGGCTCGTTATCTGTTAAAAAAGTTTAGTTTCATTCCTAAAACCTCTCTGATATAACCTAACAGCACAATCACAAAATTGCAGACCACAGAAGGAACAGCTCCCTCCCTCCTTTCCCCTTACTGCAGCACCATACTGTTTGGTGATAACTCCCTTGATTTATCTCCCTCTCTCTCTACCATATTCATAGAAGTCGGGAGGTTTTCACTTGATTTCAGTGCAGCAAGATTCAGTTTCACATAAGGGGTCTAACTAGCTACATCATTAAAGCAGATTATATAGTCGGGGCTATCACCAACACCACATTTGGGGGAATCTACAATTTCCTTTGTGAACAAAGGGGCACCCCAATATCGTACTATGCCCCGAATGCTTATATGCTGGAGCAGTACTCACCATTGCAAGCCGTCCATATAACCAAGATTTTTAAGCTCTCTCCACAACAGTTTGTGAACTAAAAGTCTTTGCCTGCACTCGGGGAAATCAAAATCTAGATCACTTTCAACCTGCTACAAATAGCTCTCCTCATTTGGGGAATCTACTATGGGTCCTTTGGGTACCATGGCTGCCCAAACCTGCATGTGCTGCCGTTCCTAATGTCAACATTCTGCCCATGAAGGACCTGGTGACCAAATTCGACACACTTATGGAAAAAAAATTCACCATCTTCAATACCTCAATCAATACCCTAAATAAGATGAAGAGGACAACTATTCAACATCAACTGAAGTTCACATGAATGCGGTACGATAAAATATGGTAGGACACAGACACAAAACCCAGATGTGTAGAAGTGATGACAAAGGCACCCACCACCAATAGGTTCCACCCCTATCTCACACCACAACCAGTGACCTTTCTAGCCACTGAATGACGCACATTGCCCGCAAATATGTTACTACCACTCCAAATTCATAGTTGCTGTGTAAAAATGTGTAAACAGTGGTCAGTGGCATAAAGACTTTTAAGAAGACTTGGGCTTTTGGCAGTGGCCTGCCCTCTCTGCACTCTTTTCTATTTACATGATGGAAGTACAGAAAGAGACTTCTGGTATACAACTTATTCCGATTAAGCCTACCAAAGTCCAAATAGTAGCTGCCAACCGATCTGCGATCTCCACCCAGTGTTAAGAAGCCCTTATGTTATATTTTGTGAGCGCCAAATATGATTTAAAGTTTCTCTTTGCTGACATCCCATTGCTCATCCTCGGTGTGGATTTCTTCACCCATTTCCACCTCCTGGATGAGGTTGCTCACTGACAGTTAGTTAACACAGACTCTTATCCTCGACACCTGTTCAACACACAACCTCCAAAATTACTCCCCACATCAGCGCACCCTTGGATACCTACGCCCACCTCCTCACATCATACTCAGGAGTTTTTCTGTCCTAAACTTCCCAATATACCCACTATTCCCACTAAACAGAGTATTGATCACCATATCAAGACAACAGGGCTATCAGTGTTCGCAATAGTCAAGTGTCATCTGCCGAGTTTTTTTAATCACTAAAAAATGTTTGCCGAATTGAAAGAAATTTTCCTTTGCCAAAAGTCTGTAAGCTCATGCCTATTGTCCTTACATATATTCCTGCAGTAAGAAAATTCCCTGCACCCATGTGGGGATTACTGGCACATGAACAAGCAAACAGAATGGATTAACTACCTCTAAACAAAACCTAGCCACAATTACCTCCTACTCACAACAAAGCAAAAGCTTTATCCATGCTTGACTTACTGAAGGGGTGTTATCAGATGTCCATGAACTCATAAGACATCCATAAAACTGCCATCACCACCCACTTCAATAAATACAGCTACAATCATCCGGTTTCAGCCTTAATAAGAAAGCAGCTACTTATCAACGCTTCATGAATGGCTTTTTCGTCAACCTCCACTTCAGAGTATGTTACAAGGGCGACATACTTTTGTCTTCTTCCTTCAAAGAGGAACACCTCCTTCACCTGCGTGTCATGCTCGACTGCCTACAATAGAACAGCTTTGCAGTGGCGTCCGACAAGTGTACCTTTGGTGTCAACGATGTATCCTTCTTAGGGTACCGCATCACTCCTGAAGGAGTTCATCCCTTACCTGAGAGTGTACCAGCTGTTCAAAACATCCCCACACTCTCGACCATCAAAGCAATGCAAGAAATTTTGTTCATGGTCAACTATTATTACTGGTTTCTTGCAGCCATCGTCGCTACTCTCGAGCCATCTATGTCTCTCTCAAAGACAAGTCATAACAGCTTTCTGCAATACAAAAAATGCCCTATCAAACATGGCTTCACAAAGTTTTTGTGTGTTACCTGATATTTGCCTTTTCTCTTTGATAGTAGAAACATTATAATTGTTGTAGTACTCAAGCTGGGGGTCATAGGGTAACCACACTCTTTGGACTTTTTCGGTAGGAAACTGTCTAGTGTGTAATCTAAGTACTCCACATTTGACCAAGAATTGAGGGAATTGCATAGGTTCCACCACCTCAAAGAATTTTGGCCGTTTTTCATTCGCACGGACAACATGGCTTTGGTGCACTTCTTCATTCAATGGTCTGACGATTGGTCTGCTCGTCAATGTCTAAATCTCTCTGGCACGTATGAATGCAATTGCACCCTTCAGCACGTCCCTGTGAAATTGAAACTTGTTTCCAATAACATTTCAAGAAATAATTGGCAGCTATTCATCTGGGATTACTGTGCATTGGAAAATCCATGCGAAAAGATCCAATGTATCAAATATGTAGGGGAACTACCTTTTTTTGTCTATAGGACTTTTTTTTGGAAGTTTTATTCAAGAAGAAAAATGAAGTGATACCACATAAAGATTGAACACATAACAATAATGTCAACCTCTTTTAGAAATACGACATAGTATTACTAAAACTAACAGCCGTCTCTGTCAAATTTTCTGAGTAAGGGAAGTGGGGGACAGGGGGTGGTAGAAGATGTTTACTTGTATCTTCAACCCTGTAGGGCCATTACAGTGACTCAAGGATAAATGTGTTCTCATTGGCTACAACTCCCTAATCATATTAGCAAATACAAAAATAATAGAGAACAACATACATTCTGAATTGGGGCTGAAGTTGAAGTGAGAGTTGCTCTACCTGGCTAGTAAGTGGAGTCTACCCTCCACAAGCCAATTTCGTTAAAAGTTTAAATGGACATTCAGGTTTGCTGAAGTAATACTTCTATTAAATGACGATGGTTTGTATTTTTGTAGGAGCAACTTCTTGATAATAAACCATATATAATTTCTACACAAAGAAATAGAAGCCTAACACTATTGACAATAGATAACAATTTATACAAAAAGAAATATCATCTTAGCGTTTACATATGACCATTTCTGAATTAACCGAACTCGTGACTGAACAAGTGTTGACAAACTTGAGATAATTCTCAGTGCTCCAACAAGCACCAACTCTTCAAACAAATCTACCACAATGCAGTTCAATCAGAGATTCAGCCATAGTTTTTAATCTATTCTAAATATCACTTCATGTACACGTGAATACCTATTTATTAAGAGAAAAAGGACATGATATTCAAACAGGTAGTAGATATGTTAATAGTAGCAGGAGTGTAAAACACATTTAGAAAGGGCTAGAAAATCAAAGATTTCGATTCTCTGGTGATATTGATATAAACAAGGGTGATCAGTGATAACATGCAGATAGTATTATCTCTGTGTTCCAAAATAGTAGTCTCTTGCTGTAGACTTACCATCTTTCAGGTGTGGGAAAGTGATTTTGACAAAGAGTATAGAGAACAAATGTAAAATTTACTACCGAATTTAGTGTTATAAAGCAATATCCTGTGATTACTTTTATAAATGATGAAAGTAAAATATAAATAAGAATTCGATAGTGAGTACTAAAGCTTACTGAACAGAACTTTATCAATTAGAATGACCAACTTTGCAGATATTAGGACTGATGTAATTTGGGAAGCCAAATGGGTGTGATGTGACCAAATAATTTAAACAAGTAAAGGTGTAGTATAACGGGAAAGCTGATTACTTTGATATGACTGAATCACTGGTCAATTATTTCAGAAAGTCTTTGTGATAAAACTGAGAGACATTTCAAGGCAGCAGGAACATATCTTTTAACTATGATGGAAACTTCTTACTCAGCTGGGGAGGCCATGGTTGAAACACTCCCATATGCTTAATATTATAAAGAAAATATCATTTGTAGTCCAATGATATATCCCAACATCATCTTACCAACAAGGGAGTTTTACACAAATTATGCAAGCCAGGTGATGACCCCTTGAAACCTTGCTTCACAAACAAGAACCTCAAGCACCCTGCCTCGCTTATGGTTTGGGCAGTGTTTACTTTTTATGGTGTTGGGAAGCTAATTGTACTTCCTGCTAATGAGAGAGTGAACCAGTACAACCATCTGGAGTTATTGGCAGACAACCTTCCTGACTCTTTCGAGCAGACCAAGGCAGATGTTTTCATGCAGGATGGGGCTCCTGCTCACACGGACAAACTTGTAACAGACTGGCTAAGGGACTGGGATGTCAACTATTTAAATGACTGGCCAGGTAATAGTCCTGATATTAACCGCATAGAAAACTTTTGGCGGTTATTAAAAAAGAAGTTGCGTGATATGGACACCTCCTTAGTGCCATGTTTGGAATCTTTTGTTTGCCAGCTTTTTGCCTCCATTCCTAAAAGAACCCTCCAAAATCCTAGCACTTTCAGTCCCAGAACGTCTCAAGAAGGCGATAGAGAGGAAGGGATACTCCATTTAACCTTTATATGTAAGTACCATAATTCTATATTTCTACTAGCAAAATACCCTTCACCTTCAGTTTACAGGTTTCATTAAGGGAGGTGGCAACACATTCCGCTCATACTGTAGTTGACACAGAGGTAAACAAAAACGATCTCAAGTAGAGGAGGAGAAGGGCAGCTTGTAAGGGTTTCGTGACCATCGTGATCATATCTCAGGTCATTACAAGCGAGTTCTCTGATCATGGTAAATATCAAATTCTTTAGCCATAATTGTAACATTAGCCCCTCCCTTAATACAGACACATCACAGTCGAGATAAGGAGATCATTGAGGGGACACCTTTGTGTCCAGAAAATAGTCCCCTCAGTTTTCTGCCTTTCACATAAAAATGTTGCAAGTAATAGTGTTCTTCCTGAGGATGAAGAAACTCTTTCTAAGAAGGGACACCGATAAAAATATTTGCAAAGATAAAAAAGAGTAGGGCCCTCTAACCTCTAAGGAGAAATCTTGCTCCAGAACTTTGAAGCTTCATCAGACCAGGCAAAATCACCAAGAATGGTAATTTCAAAGGACTACCCAGAATTTTTGTATGCTTCATTGGAAGACTCTTAAGCACTGGAAAGCTAAGTATAGTACAGTACTCTGACCAGTATGATGAAGTACCAAGAACTTTCAACACATATTGGAACTTTTGGGAAATCCAACAGGATTGACTGGGCATTTTTTTGTGATTTTACCAAAGAAGGAAAAGTACCAGGAATATTTTTTTTTGACATTGCTATGCATGCATTAAGATTGGACACTTTTAGTAGTATAAGTTATACTTTCTCATAGGAAGCATTAATTTACAACTCTTCACCATGATTCTAGCTTTTAACTCCATCAGAAGCTACAGGAGGCACCGGGAAAGCTAGATTTGTGGAGGTACTAGGACTATGTAACCTATGCAGGAACCTAAGATACTTAAATTAGGATTGACCAAGATTCTTTTGTCGCCTCTTCAGACTAAGTAAAAGAAACAGAAAAGGTAATTACACAAAAATACCAAACCAATGCTACCATGGTAGGAACAGTTTGCACTTAATGGGTAATTGTCTTGGCTTCTCCAAAACTGAAAAAAATCAGAGTATCGCTAACTACACTGCAGTACCAGCACCATTTTATACGTGCAGGAATCTTGGAAGTGTCTGACTGGATTATTCAAGTATTTTTCTGTCTTCACCAGGAAAAGTATGAAGGCAATCTCATAGCTTCATTAGAACACATGAAAGCTCCAAGAATATTTCCTATATTGGAATACAAGACTCTGTCTACGAATGCGGGAAATCTCAACTGTCAATCATTTCAGAGGCCACAAAAGAAGATGTAACCAAAGCGTTAACTGTACCGTATGAGTTATCTGCCATATTATTATTATTATTATTATTACTATCCAAGCTACAACCCTAGTTGGAAAAGCAAGATGCTATAAGCCCAGGGGCTCCAACAGGGAAAAATAGCCCAGTGAGGAAAGGAAATAAGGAAATAAATAAATGAAGAGAACAAATTAACAATAAATCATTCTAAAATAAGAAACAACGTCAAAACAGACATGTCATATAATAAACTATCAACAACATCAAAAACAAATATGTCATAAATAAACTATAAAAAGACTATGTCCGCCTGGTCAACAAAAAAGCATTTGCTCCAACTTTGAACTTTTGAAGTTCTACTGATTCAACCACCCGATTAGGAAGATCATTCCACAACTTGGTCACAGCTGGAATAAAACTTCTAGAGTACTGCGTAGTATTGAGCCTCGTGATGGAGAAGGCCTGGCTATTAGAATTAACTGCCTGCCTAGTATTACGAACAGGATAGAATTGTCCAGGGAGATCTGAATGTAAAGGATGGTCAGAGTTGTGAAAAATCTTATGCAACATGCATAATGAACTAATTGAACGACGGTGCCAGAGATTAATATCTAGATCAGGAATAAGAAATTTAATAGACCGTAAGTTTCTGTCCAACAAATTAAGATGAGAATCAGCAGCTGAAGACCAGACAGGAGAACAATACTCAAAACAAGGTAGAATGAAAGAATTAAAACACTTCTTCAGAATAGATTGATCACCGAAAATCTTGAAAGACTTTCTCAATAAGCCTGTTTTTGTGAAATTGAAGAAGACACAGACCTTATATGTTTCTCAAAAGTAAATTTACTGTCGAGAATCACACCTAAAATTTTGAAAGAGTCATACATATTTAAAGAAACATTATCAATACTGAGATCCGGATGTTGAGGAACCACCGTCCTTGACCTACTTACAATCATACTTTGAGTTTTGTTAGGATTCAACTTCATACCCCATAATTTGCACCATGCACTAATTCTAGCTAAATCTCTATTAAGGGATTCACCAACCCTAGATCTACATTCAGGGGATGGAATCGATGCAAAGAGAGTAGCATCATCTGCATATGCAACAAGCTTGTTTTCTAGGCCAAACCACATGTCATGTGTATATAGTATAAAAAGTAATGGGCCAAGAACACTACCCTGTGGAACACCGGATATCACATTCCTATAATCACTATGGTGCCCATCAACAACAACTCTTTGAGATCTATTACTTAAAAAATCAATAATAATGCTAAGAAACGACCCACCCACTCCCAACTGTTTCAGTTTGAAAACAAGGGCCTCATGATTAACACGGTCAAAGGCAGCACTAAAATCAAGGCCAATCATACGAGCTTCCCGACCACAATCAAGGGATTTCTGTACAGCATTGGAGATTGTAAGAAGGGCATCACATGCTCCAAGGCCTTTACGAAAACCAAATTGCAAACTAGGGAGTAGACGATTACCTTCAGCAAACCTATTAAGACGTTTTGCCAGAAGACGTTCAAAAACTTTAGATAATATGGGAGTTATGGAAATTGGGCGGTAATCAGTGGGACTTGAGCTACCACAAACACATTTACATAGAGGAGTAACATTACCAATTCTCCAACTAGTGCTAAAAGCTCCTCTTCTTGCTAACTTGCGCAAAATAACAGATAACTTTGGAGCTAAGAAATCTGCTGTCTTTATAAAAAACAAAGGAAATATACCATTTGGGTCTACACCTCCATAAGCATCAAGGTCCATCAACAGAGCTTTAATCTCTCGAGATCGAAAAGCTAAACTAGTTAGTTTAGCCTCAGGAAAACAGGAATGAGGAAGTTCAAGTTTTTCATTACTCTGTTTACTGTCAAAAACATCAGCCAAAAGAGTTGCCTTTTCCTTTGGACAGTGAGTGACTGAGCCATCTGGTTTAAGTAAAGGAGGAACTGTTGCATCTACACCAAAGAGTGCAGATGTAAGGGTAGACCACCATTTATGTTCCTGAGTTGTACCAGAAAGTGTTTCTTTTATGGTTAAATTGTACTCCTTTTCTGTTGAGGCATAAACTCTCTGAGCAAAAGCTCGAAACTGAGTATAGTTGTTCCAGGTCAAATCTGATCTGTTACCCTTCCAAAGTTGATAGGCCTCCTGCTTCTCCAAAAAAAAAACTCTCATTTTCTTTTAATTTCCTATACTACCCACTGCCCTTAATAACAAAGTTACATGTTGAATATCTCAATAGATTCAGTAAAGTTAGTAAAAAAATTAAATATTTTGTTAACTAGAGGTAATCTTTTACCTCATATTTGGAGTGAACTCTAAACACTTTAAAAGGAAATCATGCATCTACACGTATTGGAAGAAATATTAATTGCAATTTGCCTTTTAAGAGATACCTGTTCAATTTGGTGTATAACAAAATCAAGTCCTAACAAACTTCCTAACCTACAAGATGACCCTATTTACAGTATTTTATTCATGAGAATTATAAAAGGAAAAGGAACACGATATCCAGTTCATTATAAGTAAGAGAGTTTTCTCAAATGGCAACCAATAAAGATGAGTTAGCATTCATGTTCTCATTTCTTTCATAACCTTTATTGATAAGATAGTTAGCAATCTTCCCCCAAAATGGAAGATTCTTCGGTTCAATCAAATTATGAGTAAAACATTTATTGTCTCTTAATAAAGTATTTTGAATATATATATATATATATATATATATATATATATATATATATATATATATTATATATATATATATATATATATATATATATATACACACACACATATATATATATATATATATATTTATATATATATATATATATATATATATATATATATATGTATATATATATATATATATATATATATATATATATATATATATATATATATATATATATATATATATATATATATATATATATATATATATATATATATATATATATATATATATATATATATATATATATATATATATATATATATATATATATATATATATATATATATATATATATATATATATATATATATATATATATATATATATATATATATATATATATATATATATATATATAATATTATAATATATATATATATATATTATATTATATATATATATATTTAATATAAATTTTAATATATAATAATATATATATGTTATATATTATATAATATTAAATATTATTATTATATATAAATATATATATATATATAATTATTATATTTAATATATATAATATATATATATAGAATATAAGTATATATAATTTATAATAATATATATAATAAATATATATAATATATATATATATATATATATATATATATATATATATATATAATATATATATATAAATATATATATATATATATATATATATATATATATATATATATATATATATATATATATATATATATATATATATATATACATGTTAAAGTTCTCTAGTATGTGAAAAAATATTGGTATGAGTAGTTTTTTTTTACGTTATTGAGGCTGCCTGATCAACGACCTGTCAATAATTTTAGACTTTCCTAACCGTTGAACATAGAGGGTATGCAATAAAGTGCATGATTGCCAAGTTGTAACTAGTGATTTTAGCCTTTAGGAAGCGTTGTATACTCTATGGAGTCCGTGCAGTGAGTGTATGTGATGTTGTAGTAAGTGATTTTATCCTTCTAGAAGCATTGTATTGACAATCACTTTCTATTAAAATTCTACTAACTATCTATTATCAATCACGGATACTCTAATCCATTACTTAGAAGTGATCTCAGTAAGATGCTGCTCTGCGAAAACCGTAGTTGAACGCTTGTTGAGTTATTTTTAAAAGTTTGGTCTACCTTTGTTTTCACCATGAAGGCTCCTGAGAGCATGACCATTGCTAGGCACTCTGGATTGAACCCCGCAAACGAAGTTTATTTCAAGGCTTACACAGAAGCAATGGAGAGTAACTTGTCTACTGTGACGAAGCCAGTGAAGGTTTTATGTGAAAAATGTCAGCCTTTTGCCTCTCAGATATCCCGTGAACGAAATTCCACAATGCCTTGTGGCTCTATCATGAATGCTTCAGGCTATTACATTCTCCAGTATTTATAATTCCAAGAAAGAGAAGGAATGATTCTGTCATGCGAGGAAATCCTGCATCAAAATTCATGGACGAATGGTGAGTGTTATCTTGAGACGCTTCAGCATGTCAAAGAAAGGACCTCTTGCTGAATGGACATTAAGATCCTTTTGATAACTGAAAATGGAGAACGTCTCGTGAACATTCAGGATATTGAGTATGTGTTGCAGAAGGCCCTCATCATAGCGACATTGCCTACTCATACAATGGCTAAGATCCAGCCGTTGGATATGTTAGTCTTTGGGCCTTTCAAGAGTTTCTCCATTTCCTTCCTCAGATGAGGTCAGAATACCAACTCTGACTCTGGTTTTGGAGCTTACCTAGATTTCTCCTAGGGAACTATATCTTGGCAGCCTACTGATGATGGGCCCTCAACTTTGGAAATGACAACCACCCAGTTCTGATTCTACCTGCAGGAAGTCTTATAGCTCTCCAACAAAACTAGACCAGCCTATTACTCCTGAGTGTGTCCGACGCTCCTGGTCATCCTTAGGCAAGGGCTCAAAAAAAGTCAAGGCCTTCATACTGACTGAAAAAGAAGAATCTATTTCCGGGCCAAGGGCAAAAATAAGAGGAAGGCTCAATAGAAGCAGCAAGATGCCAAGAATAGAAAGCAGGTTATCACCGACAAAGATGATTATAATCCTGTTCTCCTTGATGAGTCCTCGCATTTCTTAGAGGACATGGGGGACAGTGTGGATGACTCCTACCCTTCAAAAAGAAACGAACCAGATGTGAGGGACTTCCAATAGTTTTTTCCCCTAGCCTAGATAGGATACTCTAATTGTTTTCTTCTAATCTTTTGATTTCAAAAATCTATTTATTTTAACCTACATTCAATCATTCATTTTATATTTCAGGTGAATGGCTTCGTTATTGTTTTAGCCTACATTAATAGTTAAATTTTTTCTCAAGTGAATTATTTCAAACTGGTGGAGATGGATGAGGAAGATGTCTACAATTCAGGAGATGCTGTTATGTTTTGGGGGTAAGATTCTGAAAAATTAAGGAGATTGACCAGTTTGAGGAGTGAAGTGCAGCAAAAAGAGGTAGACCAACATAATTATAATGCAAAAACCATTACCTCATTTCTGCAGGAGATAGGACTAGCTCTGGAGCAGGTAAGGAACTTCACATAGGTTTTTAATTCTTTGACATTTGAGTAATTTTGTTAGTTTTTTTTTTTTTTTTTTTTTTTTTTTTTTTGGCAACTTATGCCGCCAACTCTTGAAACGGCCAAAGACATAGCAAATGGCTGTGTCTGTTTATTAGACATTATGCATTTTTTTGCCAAGACAGCTTTACTTCAACTAGCCAATTTCTCTTTCAGGTTGACCCTATTAAGGTAGCCTAGGCTTAACTACAAACTTCACTAGCTCTTCATCACAGTAGACAAGTTATTGTCATCTTGTCAAGGCTTCACATGTACTTCTCCATTGCATCTTTAATAATCGTGAAGAGTATCATCCTTTCAGAGCTGGTAGAATCCTGAAGAATTTCATCTTGCCAAGGAAGCCAAAACGCTGGAGAGTGTCATCCTGTCAGGGCTGCCAAAATCCTCAAGAATGTCATACTGTCAAGGCTGCCAGAATCCTGGAAAATGTCATCCTGTCAGGGCTGCAAGAATTTATAAGAATTTCATCCTGTCAGGACTGCTAAAATCCTGAAGAATGTCCTCCTGATAGGGCTGCCAGAATCCAGGAGAATGTCCTCCTATCAGGACTGCCTGAAACCTCAGGAATATCATCTACTCAGGGCTGCCAGAATCCTGAAGAATGCCATCCTGTCATGCCTGCAAGAATTCTGAAGAATGTCATCCTGTCAGGGCTGCCAGAATCCTGAAGAATGTGTTTCTCACAAAGCTCCTAGAATCTTGGAGCATATCCTGACAGTGCTGCCAGAATCCTGGAGAATGTCATCCTGTATGGGCTGCCAGAACCCTAAAGAATCTAAACCTTGCACGGGTGTCAATATATCGAAAAATGTCCTCTTGTCAGGGCTCCCAGAACCCTAAAGAATCTCATCATAGGAGGGCTGTCAGAATCCTGAAGAATATCATTCTGTCAAGGCTGTCAGAAAATCGAAAAATTTCATCCTGTCAGGACAGCCTGATCCTTGAAGAATCTTATCCTGTCAGGACAGCCAGAATCCTGGAGAATGTAATCCTACCACGGTATCAGAAACCCCTAAGAAATTCCTCCTTTCATGGCTACCAGAATCTCGAAGAATGTCATCCTGTCAGGTCTACCAGGATCTTAAAGAATATATCTCTTCCAGGGCTGCATCATAAGGGCCAGGTCCCCTTCAATGCTGCGACAGCATAGGTTAAGGTTCAATGATATCCATAGGGTTAAGGTATAAGTTTTCTACAAGCTAGTCCCAATTCACAGCAAAAGGAAATCCCCTTTTCCATACATAACATTATTTTCTAAAGTATATTATTTTGGGTTAAATAAATATCAGTTTATATTTGATAATATCTAACCTCACGTTTTTTTTTTTTTTTTTTTTTGGGGGGGGAGGATTTACATGGGTTCAAAGTACATCTCTTCCCTTGGTGGGATGGCCCATACAATTTTTTTTCCATAGAAAAATATATCAACTTGAGCTTCTTGAAATCTTACCAAACATAATCATAACTTGAACTTTATTTTCATGATTATGTTTGTCCAATGAGTCTAGACCTTAATTCCAAAAAAAATATCCACTGTAGAACTCCGTTCGGTGGTTATGATCCTATGGTAAAGTTTTTTTTTTATTTTATTACAAAATGCAGCCAGAAGGTTAACAAATGAAGTTTTAAATGGTATTGACATTTTGTCGTGTATTTAGAGGACCTTCTTTTGTTTTCAAAAACTTAGTATGAACTATTAGGAATTTTAGCTAAACTTCCGGCAGCCCTTGAAAAAGCAAATCTTGATTGAAATCTAATGAAACGCAAATCAGAAAACTACCCCTTATTTAGGTGATAAAATAGATATCGGAAAGATTTGCTATCATTAGCTTCCTAGTCCTAACAATGAATATTTCCATAGATTTGCGCAAAACTTTTCAGATATAGGTGCTTCAATAACTAAAAAGGGATATGGTTTGGTATTCAATGAGGGGTATGTAGAAGCTTTCCATATATTCAAGGCCGTATTGCTTTAAGAGCCAATATTATTGTTGCAAGAAGTGAAACGGACGAAGCACCCACTCTCGTATTATTCAAAGAAACTAAATAAAACTCAGCAAAACCATTCAGATATTGATAAGGAATTGTTCAGGTTTGGTTTAGCCTTGCAACACCTTAAGATTTATATACGTAATATTCCTGTATTAACTCTGTACACAGATCATAATCTGTTAATTTATTTGAAGATATTTAGGAATAGGATTAAAGGGGTCATTCATTCGGGATTAGGATTACAAGATTATAAACAAAAGATAATTCTTATTAAATGAAAGATTAATGTCACAGCTGAGAGCCTTTCTAGAAATTTTTTAGAATAATAAAAGTCTTCGTTTTTTTACCACATCAATGAATTAAAGGTTTTTCTGTAACACGTGTTGTGTGAGTGGAGTGTGAAAGAAGAATTATTTACTATTATTAGGTTGGAGCATGATGCAGAGTAGTTCCTCAGTCCAGTGATAAATCTCTGATTTCTTGGCTAACGTTTAAAAAGGAAAATATGTATAGTTTTTCCTATTTTTGGGGGGTGGGGGGGTAGGGAAGTCATGTGCCATATTCAGATTCCATATTATTGAAAACATATATTATCAAAAAAGACAAAATGAGATTCAAGTACTGTAGAGTTTGGCCAAAGCAGTCAACACCTCGC
The DNA here is from genome assembly GCF_036898095.1 of Palaemon carinicauda. NCBI lineage: Eukaryota > Metazoa > Arthropoda > Malacostraca > Decapoda > Palaemonidae > Palaemon > Palaemon carinicauda. The sequence continues at coordinate 34,681,501 of NC_090767.1, forward strand.
TGCTGTCAGCATTTTCGTAAAAAAACAAGCCTTGATGAACAATGTAGCGATTGTCTCAGAATTTTTTTCTAGAAGCTTCAATGGAATGGTCGAAGTGGGCGTTCTTGAGGAAACCAGTCAGCACGAAGAATTGTAGAAAAGAAAAAAACTCTTTGCTTAGAAATGTCGACCGAAAAAATATTATCTCCAATATCCTGTTGTGTGATAATAGACACGAATTGAAAAAGCCTGCCCTTCCTGCTTGGACAAGTAGTATCCAACACTGCCTGGAGCATGGCCTCAGTTCTACACTATCATTTGATTCTTGGAGAACACCTCTGATGTCCCAACTTGATGCCATCCTTCCAAAATCCTCTTGCCTCTAAATAAAGATGAATTGAATAAGTCTGCCATTCCTGCTTGGACAAGAAGTATTCAACACTATCTAAAGCATGGCCTTAGCACCACTCAATTATTGAGTTCTTGGAGAAGACTTCTGATGTCCCAACTTGATGCTATCCTTCCGTAATGGCTTCGAATCCAAAGACATTGTGCCAGTCTCAACAGAACTTCAGCCACTTTTTTTCCAACGTTCTCAAGCCTGAAGCCTCTGTACCAATATCATCACAACAGCTGAAGAAATCTATTCACCTATTTTCAAGTATTATTCTACCTTAAAGACTCGTCCTCTTTTCTATTATTTTGATTGATTTCATTTGGCAGTTAAAGAAACGTAATAAGTAACATTGATTTTCTTGATGAATAATAATATGAATGCAAGTGGTGATTTTTTAATTTTTTTTTTCTATATTCATTCCAATGTTTCATAGTTTGTTGTTAGTTAATTTTAGTTTAAATATTAAAAGAAACTAACGATTTCATATCTACACCAAAGATTGCATATTTAACGGCAGTCCACTACTTAATTTGTGGTTATATTGTATTCCTTTTCAGTTGAAGCATAAACATTCTGCGTGAAAGCTCTAAGCTCTATAAAGTTATTCCAAATCTAATCCAAATTGTTGGCCTTTAAAATATGGTAGCTCTCCTGTCTTTCAAAATGAGCATGTCTACAATCATCATTGGACAAAGTTATGTGTTTCACTTGGTACCTTATGTTGTCTAGATTCTCATTCAAAGGAACAACAGTCTCAATATATATATATATATATATATATATATATATATATATATATATATATATATATGTATATATATATATATAGAAAACAAAGGGCACACCATCTAAAACGACGAGAAAGTGATGGGTAGCAATTTGCCTTCGAAGGTAGAGTACACAGATTTCGCATACAACATTTTTTCATTGAAGAAGGCATATGGGTTTGATGAGCCGCAGAACATCGGATAGAGTACTGTATTAATAGCACTGTTACTAGCACCAGTGAAGTAAAGGAGAAGGGCATATGGCACGCAAAATTTGAGAGCAGCAGCAGGTAATACGGTATTCTCTGTGTTGCAGAAGGGTGTTTTCTCAAGCGGACCCAGCTTCAGGTCTTTTGGCTTGCCCTTAGTGATGCATAGAGGGGGGCAGGAGTGGTTTTGGCTGGCAAGAACTGGTGATAATAGAATAAACTGCCCAAGAACACTTGTAGTGCTCAGTCTGTTGAGGTCTTAAAAAAGTTCTAAAGGACGTCTACCTTCTCATATAGGGGCTGGACTTTTTAACAGTGATGCCGTGCCCTAAGAACGATACTTCATTGATACCAAAGGTACATTTGTCGTACCGGTCTATAAGTCCTTTTTTTTTTCTTTTTTTTTAGGTGGTCGAATGCGATATGAGAGTGCTGGAGGTGCTCCTCTTTGAAGGAAGAAAACATAATTAAGTCTTCCATGTAGCATACGCAGAAGGTGAGCTCCCACAATTTGCCATACATGAGGCGTTGAAAAGTGGACGAAGCATTATGATGGCCAAAATAGAAGTAATTTAGGGTGTAGGAACTAAAAGGGATGTTGGTGGTTGTCTTAATGATTTCTTCAGGGTTGTAGGCCACCTGATTTTACCACTACAAGAGGTTGAGTGTGGTGAAAACCTTTCATTTGTGCAAGTAGGAGGTAATGTCAGCAATTTTCTGGGATATATTAGCGATCCGGTTCTGTCTCCTTGTTCAGCCACCTGAAATCCCAGCAATGGAGTAGGGAGCCATCTTTCTTGAGGACCATGGGCTTGATGACTTTTTGCAAAGGCACATTCTTCCTGTTTGGTCAATGTTTGTTTAGCAGTTGCCAAACAATCCAGAGCCAGACTCCTGAATCTGGCAAAGACTTGCGTCCCCATCCTCTTGATATGGTGATATAAATTGTTCTTGGCAGAAACCGTGGGTGTTAGGCGAGTTTCAGGGCTGAGGATTTCTGGGTATATCATAAGGAGGTGGGCTTGAACATCTGTGGAAACTCTGATGCGGAGTTTGAGATTGGAAGGGGAAGTTGAACTAGTGTCGACAGGTACGAATCACCATTCACTATTCGCCAATGACCCACAATAACATGAGGTGATATAGCACAAGGAACTCTTCACCAGATAGCGGCAATGTTACGTCGTCACCAAGGAATTTTCCTTGGGATCTGGCACTCCCAAACAATAGTGTGAGTGTCTCGTACCCGTGGATAGTGATTTTAGATCCATTAGTAGTTACTGGGTGATCGTGAACAAGCTTAGAATGACCACGTTGTGTCCTGTAGAGTGACCTTGAAGAATCAAACAGCAATCACCACTGTCTACCGAAAAAACAAAAACCTGTACCTGCATCAAGTAAAAAGAAAGGTTTTGTGATAGGAGAGGCTACTGCCACAAGCAATAGCTTACTTAGACATATTCTATCCACAGACAACCATCCGCACATTTCCCTCGTAGCAGCCTAGAATCTGGAGTGGTATTAGAAGAACTGGGATTGATGTGCATCAGTAAGTGACCGGAGTTGTTTTTGATTTTGGAGTGAGTGAGGGGCGACATGAGGGGAGGCATATTTGGGAGGAGGGCAGCTTTGACACCACTCTGGCATATCTCAAGGCAGGCATCAGTGTATTACCACATTCACATTGGCCTCTATCGGTGTTGAATAGTTGTTCTCTTTGTCATAAGTGGAGACTTTGTTAGACGTCTTGACGGAGGTTAAGTGCCAATTCATAAGATCATTGATTTTATGATCAGGTCCTTCACGGGCAAGGTATCTTTATCGGTGATGGCAGCACGAATTGTTTCAGGTAGGAATCGTACCTAAAGTGCAGTTAGCGTTCATTTCACTAACAATGATTTTTCAAAGTTGATATTAACTTTTATGATTAAAATTTTTATTTACAGTTTAATATAGGAATATTAATTATATGATGCTTTAAAAAACAATTAATATTTCTTTCACCTTATTTCAAAAGGCTGTAAAATACGGAATAACTGGCAAATCCAGAAGGGTGGTCAGAGGGTTCTTGACTGAGATTTTTTATATACATGTGCATATAAATATAGATGAAGCCTAGACCAGGTCACGATTTTGGTTATAAAGCACATTGGTTCCACAAGAAACCGTAAATGCCATGACTTATCTAATAAATGTAGATTTATACATTTGACTTATTTAGGCCTTTGTAAACACACACATGCTTCAATCGTTTGTTGAAAATCCTGTGGTCACTAGATCTCGCTATAAAACATTGAACATGTTTGTATATCCAACTTATTTTTTTTTTTCAGCATGTAACAAGCAACGTATTAAGAACATGCATGCATATATGAGGGAAATATGGGTTGAAATTTATGAATTTTACAGGAAAAAAGATCCTGTGCCAGTTGTTTATGTAATTCCCCAAAAGTGCCTAGATGCTCGGGCAACACAATCGAAAATTGCCCATAGCAACGGTTGTTATGGACACTTGTTTGGGAGAGGCCCCTTATGTGTGTCAGTCATAGCTTTGCCAAATCAGCAGGTTTTTTTTTTGACCGAACCAGAGGTTAATCTATTGCTTTATTATTTCAAAAGATATATCATGAACCGCAAAATCACAGACTACTTATAAAAAGGGTATACTAAACTAAATTTGGCCTTGATCTAAATAATTATAAACGATTTAATATCAAATATTTAATTTACGAACCACTGATTTAGGGTTGCTCCTGTATTCCTCCTACAAACGTTGGAGATGAAAAAAAAGTTCAATTAGCCAACTGAACAATTTGCCATATATACAAAAAATGTTACTCACAGTCATGCTAAAAAGCCCACACCACTTACATTTCAACATTCCTGGCTGAAAAAAATGTTCATGAAAGGAGGTCTATGCAAATTTTGAACTTTATTCAGATTGAAAGCAACCCATGGATGTAAATTTGATGGGCAACTTAGTGTCTCTATGAAGGCTCCTTTTCAAAATCTAGAGAAGGTAATTTGAAAAGAGGGATTGCTGTGTAACTACAATAAATAATGATTTCACATCAACGATGCTAACCGAGGGTCAGTTGTAATTATTCAACTCCATACCAATGCATCAAATCTGCATTACAGAAGGTGAAAAAACAAATTCACGAGACGAATTTGCACGTGCTCAAGAAAAATACTGATTGTGTCTTGCTACTTGGACAACAAGGCCTACTGCTACAAGGCCATCACTAAGATAAGCTGGATTCATCTACCTAAGAAAAGAATATAAGCAATATCATTGCTATGTTAGAGCAAAATAAGAATAGTGATGGAATACTGCATGAACATTTGTCAAAGCTTTCAAAATTGTCAAATACACATAAAATACTATACATGAGGAAATCTTACTGTGTGTGTGCGGTATCAAAACATGATCTAAAACTATGGATGTTAGAATATTTTCGAGATTTTTTGGGATTTTAAGAATTTTTTTTAGACAATAGGCTGAGGCATAGCTGATGGGCTAATAGAGTCTGTCACATCTGACAAACTTGATCTGGCTTACATATGAGAACAAGCATACGATGGCGCCCCTTCTATGTCATATGAACGCATACGAGTTTATTGGCATATAAAGGAAGTTTCTCCTAGGGCACTTTACATTCATTGTCATGCCCATGTGCTAATTATTACCATTGACAGAGGCAGTGGGCTACCACTAAAACAAAACATGATTGGCCTGATAAATTCTGTGCTCTATTTTTTTTTTTTTTTTTTTTTGATAACTCGCTGAAAATTAAAAGATTCTCTGAAACTGTGCTACATGTTTACTGCCCTCAAGCAAAGCATTACAAACTGGAGGGCCTGAGAAAAACTCGGTGGGTTTGCCATGCGTATCATAAATTGTTCCTGGAATTTTATTAGCATGTTGTATTTGGAATTTTTTGTCTCACTCCAAATGGAGCCAGGAATCCTGGAACTGGGATAGGGAAATCAAAACTAGTTGCAAGAATTTGGAATATGCGTTAGCATTTATCAATTTAAAAAACGGCTTGGATTATGCTGAATCTCTTTCATCAAAGTTTGCAGAATCATGAACTGGGCATTCACTTAGTATATCACATGGTAGACAGTGTCACACAAAATTTCCAAAGATTCATGTTGAGTTCACCAGTGGTACAACAATGAGGAGAAAGACATTGCAGAGCAAGTTGGATCAACTGAAACCATGCCACTCACAACTCAAGTGCAACGGCATCAGAGTAACACTGAGGCAACCACATCACTTGAATACTTGAAGTGCAAAATGGCAATCCCACTCATTGAGAACATTCTCCAACAGGTGAAGCGTAGGTTTTCAGCAGAAGAATGTCGGCCAGTTACTAGCATACTACATTTGGTCCAAATACTTGGAACAAGAGGTTTCTGTTTATTCAAAGACATCACCACGCAGGTACTGCACTGGAAATACGACCTGCCAAGTTGGCTTGCAATGAGCTCAGATGATGGGAAATGATGTGGTGTTCCTTCAAAGGCACACTTCCAGACACACTCATGGACGTGTTGTCGTATGCAGATGTAGATGCTTGGCCCAGCACATATGCATTGTTGACCCTTGTGTGTTTTACCAGTCATATCGGCTGAAGCTGAAAAGACATTTTCAGTTAAAAGACTGTTGAAGACACACCTCAGGAATAGAATAAAAAACCTGCCGACTCTCAGCCCTCACTCTCATGAAAATCCAGTACAGCGTCCAACTAGAGTTGACGGACATTGCTGATGACTTCATCAAAGCACACCCTAGGAAACTCTTCAACATCATCCTACTGTCAGAGTAACAGTTTGAATTGATTAATCACATAGAAGAAAAGCTAGAGAGATGTCCTATTTGTAGCAACTTTTACTAATTTACCTTGATGATACACATCATCCTTGTCTCTTAAAAGTTCCAACTTTTTATGACAAAGTTCGAACATTTTGTCTATAATATCCTTGTGAAATTTCATAAAAAATTGATTTGTGAAAACAGTATTAAATAGCTTTATTCTGGTAAATTCATATATGATCATTAATAATATCCATGACTTTAGGATTCACTGCCGGGCCAATGAATTTGAGAAATACAAGATAAAGTAAATCTTTAATTGTAAAAGAACCCCTAATTTAATTTTGGTTTCAGGGTCCCTTTTGGTAATTACTTTAACTCAATATGTTTTGCTTTACACCACAAATATCAAATAAATTTGTCTGTTTTCAGATATCTAGTGAATTGCACTTTGAAAAAAAGGCTTACTACCATGCTCCTCAAATATGTGCAAACACCATACAGAAATTTTCCTTTTTTATAGTTGGTGTCAGGAAATAAGACAAAGTATCTTTTTTTTTCTTTTTTTTTTAATGATATTCAAACCAAGCGTGGCTGTGCTCTTCAGGAGTGTTTCAGAAGTTATCTGACAGACTTCAAAATACCAAAACTTTGATTGGCTCGCAACGCTCTCTAGTATTTATTCTA
>NC_090767.1:34693361-34733361 GCF_036898095.1 Palaemon carinicauda
TTTGTGAGTTTCTTCTTTATACCAATTTCTCATATATCATTGGTTGTTGGTGGAATATTTTACTTTAGATGTTAAAAAAAAGAAAAACTGAAACTATTTCCAGATTATAACAGTTGGCTACCTTGCCTTGATTTTCGACAATGGTACCAAGTGATATAAACACAAAATTTGATAGTCAGGTAAGCATTTCGGGCATGATGACGATGCTCTAAGCGAATGTGGTTCAAAGATAGGGGTGGAAATGCATAAGAGAGATGAAAGAGCAGCTGAGAAAAGAAAATGAGAGACAGCGAGAAGAAAATAACAGACATCATAATCTTGACTTAGAAATCACCCGATTGATGCAAAAACTTCAAAATAGTCCACCATGTAACAGACCAGGAAGTAATGCTTCAGGCAGCAAAAGAGGTAGTAATTCATCATTGAACAATGACTCTGATAATTGAGATAGGGATGCAGTGTTGAAATTGATGCCAAAATTTCTTGAGGAAGATATAACGTATTATTTCACCTCTTTTGAAAAGTTAAGAAACAGAGTAGGTTCTCCAAAAAATCAAGTGGATTTCTTATTTACAGTAATTCTTATTTGGTAGGGCTGTTTCTGTGTATAGCTGTATGTCTGATTTTGAGAGTGAAGACCATGCTAATGTTAAAGAATCTGTTCTTGGTCCGTAAAGGCTAGTAGCAGAGGTGTGCCGTAATAAATTCAAAAGTTAGAGTGCTGATGAGAACAGTACATATGTAGAATATGAAAAGAAGTTAAAATATTCTATTTTTGTTAGGTAATATCCATTAAATTTCATAATTTTCATGATATCAGGAACAGATAACCTGTCCCTAGATATTAAGGTATTTATATAAAATAGACTAAAAAAATATTTTACATATATCTGTATCAAGAGTGTCAGCCAAGCTGAAATGTAGCTGTCAAGAAAAGCGATGTAGATATAGTCATTGTAGAGGATTCCAGTATTAGTTACTGAGGAGGTTTAGGCACTACCATTCTGAATATGGATGAGCTACTCCAGTTACATGGAGAAGAAAAGACACTGACAGAGATTTTTGAATAGGAGTTGGGGAATCTTTTGTCATTCTGTTTGCCCAAGTCAGTTAGCAAGAAGGAGATTATAGAACAATTAGCAATTCCTAGGAAGATCGAAATTTAATTTTGAAAACAGTATATGATGATGAAAAACATTTACGGGTAAATAAAACTCACGAATGTCAAATTAATGGTAAACCTAATCAAGTAATTCCCAGGGCTTCGTTGCATTACATTCCATCAGAGGGAGAGCCTTATGAAAATATAGTAATAGATATAGGCAAACCTTTGCATAGAAGTAACGTGAGTGTAAGTTAGAGTTATAAACACTGAAGAGGCTTTCTGACGAGAAAACTGCTAGTGATTTGAGCTCTCCGAAAGCCTTGTAAACGTTAGAGAGGCTGTGCAGTGAGTGAATGTGGTAGCGTAGCGTTTTAAACGTTGTAGAAGATCTGTAGTATGTGAAAAAATTGTGGTTTTAGGTTTCTGGAAGGATTTTAAACATTCTAGAATCGGTCTTAGCAAAGATCTCTCAGTGATTTTAGTCTTCTCGAACCGTTGAATTTAGAGGGTGGGCATTAGGTGCATGTGGTGTTCTAACTAGTTATGTTAGCGTTTGGGAAGCATTGTACACTTTATAGAGTCTGTGCTGTGAGTGTGTGGTGTTGTATCCAGTGATTTTAGCCTTCAGATGTATTGTATGAACAATCCCTCTCTATTTAAAGTTTATTAATTATCTATCAACAATTACAGATACTCTAGCTCATTACCTGGAAGCAATCTCAGTAAGATACTGCAATGCGAAAACTGTAGTCAAACGCTTGTTGAGTTATTTTGTATAGTTTGGTCTACCTTGCTTTTACCCTGAAGGCTCCGGAGGGAATGCACATTGCTGGGGACATTATATTGAAGAATGTAAATGTTGAAGTTTACTTCAAGGCCTACACAGAAGCAATGGAGAAGTATATGATAGCCAGCGATAGGATCTTCAATATAGATAAGAGTAGCTTGTTTACTGTGATGAAAAGAGTGAAGGTCTTATGAGAAAATGGTCAGCCTGTTGCCTCTCAGATATGCCATGAAAGAAATTCCACAAATTGTGTCTGTATAATGAATGCTTCAAGCAATTATATCCATCCAGTATTTATAATTCTACTAAAGATAAGGAAGGATTCCGTCATGCGAAGAATTATTGATAGATCAAAAGAAATCCTTGTTCAAAACAGATGGATGGATGTTGAGTGTTTCCTTGAGACACTTCAGTATGTCAAGAAAAGGACCTCTTGCTCTAGGACAATAGGATCCTTTTGATAATTGACAATCTGGAAGGTCACATGAACATCCAGGATATTAAGCATGCATTGCAGCAGGGCATCGGCTTTGAGGCATTGCCTCTTCACAAAATGGCACTGGTTTGGAGCTAAGTCTGATTTCTCGCAGGGAATTTGAGCCTGGCAGCCCTACGGATGATAGGCCCTCGACTTTGGGATTGACAAGGCAACTCTCCACTTCTGGTTCTAACTGCAGTAAGCCTACTACCTCTTTGACAGAAAGAGACCAGCAAATTATTCCCGAGTCTGTCAGACCTTACAGTAACGCTATTGGCTGTCCTTTAAGAAAGTACCGAAAAAAAAGTCAAGGCATCTATCTTTACTGAAAAAGAAGTAGCTATTTCAGATAATTGGGCCAAGGACGAAAAGAAGAGGATGGCTCAATAAAAGTAACAACATGTCAAGAAAAGGCAGCAAGCTATTACCCTAAGAATATGAGGATGATCCTTTTCTCCAAGATGAGTCCTCGCATTTCTCACAGACCATGGGTGACAGTGCGGATGACTCCAACCCTTTCCAAAAAAAAAAAAAAAAAATAGGAAGCAAATGTAAGGGACTTGAAACAGTATTTACCCAATCTTATGATTTTATAAATAAATTAATTATAACCTATATTCAAGCATTCATTTGATTTTTCTGGAGAATTACTCTATAAATATTTTAGCCTACTTTAATAGTTCATTTCATTTCTAGGTGAATGATTTCAAGAAGATGACCAGTTTGAGGAGTGAAGGGCATACAAGGAGGTAGTCCAGTATAATAAAAATATGACCTCATTTCTGCATGAGAAAGGACAATCTCTAGAGCAGGTAAGGGACCTCACATAGCATACTAATTCTTTGACCCTTTTGCTGCTCATAGGTTTTCCGTTCTTTTATATTTAATTAATTTTGTTAGGCTCATTTTTGCAACTTCTGAAGCCAAGTCTTTGAAGTCCCAAAGACATAGAGAATGGTTGCGTCTGTTCGTTTGGCATTATGCATCTTATTGTCAAGACAGCTTTTCCTAAACTAACCAGTCTCTCTTTCAGGCAGATCCTTTCCGCATAGCATAGGTAAGATTATAACATTCATTGGCTCTTCATCACAGTTGACAAATTATTGTCATCTAGCAAGGGCTGAATGTGTACTTTTCCATTTCTTCTTTGTAAATCATGAAGAATGTCATCCTTTGATGGCTGCCAGAATCCTGGAAAATGCCATCATGTCTGGGCTGCCAGAATCCTGAAGAATGTCATCCTGTCAGGGCTATCAGAATTCTGCAGAATGTCATCCCGTCAGGGCTGCCAGAATTCTGAAGAATATCATCCAATTAGGGGTGCCAAAATCCTGAAGAATGTAATCCGGTTAGGTGTGCCGGAATCCTAAGGAACGTTACCCTGTCAGGGCTGCCAGAATCCTGAAGAATGTCATCCTGTCAGGGCTATCAGAATTCTGAAGAACGTCATCCTGTCAGGGCTACCAGAATTCTGAAAAATGGCATCCAGTTAAGGATGCCAGAGTCTTGAAGAATTTAATCCTGTTAGGTGTGCCGGAATCCTAAGGAACGTTACCCTGTCAGGGCTACCAGAATCCTTAAGAATGTCATTCTGGCAGGGTTGCCAGAATCCAGAAGAATATCATCCTGTCAGTGCTGCCAGAATCCTGAATAATGTCATTCTTTCAGTACTGACAGAATCCCGAAGAATATCATCCTCTCAAGGCTGCCAGAATCCTGAAAAATTTCATCCTATCAAGGCATCCAGAAAATTAAAGAATGTCATCCCCGTCCGGGCTGCCAGAATCCTGAAGTATGTCATGCTTTTAAGACTGCTAGAAACTTGAAGAAGGTCATCCTATTAGGGGTTTCAGACTCGTGAACAATATCATCATGTCATCCTCTTAGGGCTGCCAGAATCATGAAGAATACAACTCTGTCAGGGCTGCCAGAATGTAATGGTGGCCAAAACCCTGAAGAATCTCATCCTGTTATGGTTGTCAGAACCCTGAAGAATGGCATCCTGTCAAGGCTGCCAGAATCCTGAAGAATGTCATCCGATCAGGGCATCGAGAACACTGAAGAAAGTCCTCCTCCAAGGGCTCTCAGAATCTTAAAGAATGGCATTGTGTCAGGGCTGCATCATAAGAGGCAAGGACCCTTCAAGGCTGTGAGAGCATAGGTTAAGGTTCAATGATATTCATAAAGTTTAGATTAAAGTATTTTACAAGCTAGTCTTAAGTTCAAGTCAAATTTAATTCCTTTTTACATACATATTTTTATTGTTTAAAGTATATTATATTGTTAGTTTGTGTTTGTTGATTTTATTTAACCCGGTGATTTTGTTGAAAGACATACATGGATGCAAATGGAAGTGTATGTGTGGTCCCCATACACAGTACATCTCTTTCCTTGGTGATGACGACCCATACAAATGTTTCTTTCTCTCTCTCTCTCTCTTTTTCCAAAAAGAAAATAAACTTCTATATTTTCTTGACATTCTCGGGATCATACTAGGCAGAGTCATATCTTAAACATTATTGTCATGATTATGTGTGTATAATGTCTAAATACTTTATTGAAATATATATATATATATATATATATATATATATATATATATATATATATATATATATATATATATATATATGTATATATATATATATATATATATATATATATATATATATATATATATATATATATATATATATATATATATATATATATATATATATATATTTCTCCTATTTTTCTTCTTCTCCCAACCACTACCTTTATGGAGACGAGCTAGTAAAATATATACTGTAAAAACACCGTTCGGTAGTTTTTCTATTACAAAGTGCAGTCAGAAGATTAATAAATAAAGTTTTAAATGGTATTGATATTGTGTCGTGTATTTAGACGACCTTATGTTTTCAAGAACTTAGTAGGAACATTTACGAATTTCAGCTAAAGTCCTGGCAAATCTTGATTAAAATCTAAAGAAACGCAAATTTGGGAAAACTACCCGGTGTTTAGTTGATAAAGTTGATCTAGGAAAGATTTGCTATCATTAACTTCCCAATCCCAACAACTATTTCCCTAGATTTGTGCCAAACTTTTCAGATATAAGTGCTGCAATAACTAATCTTTTCATGATGGGATAAAGTTTGGTATTTAATGATGTGTGTAGAAGCTTTCTGTATATGTAAGTCAGTATTGCTTTACGAGCCAATATTGTTGTCGGTTAATTTTAGCAAAGAATTTAATTTAGCGTTTGATGCTGATAACATGGGTATAGGAGGAGTCTTGCTGAGATAATTGACAGGGAGGAAGCACCCAGTCGCCTTTTATTCAAACTATTGAGAAAAAACTGTTTAGGTGAGTTTTAGCCCTACGCACCTTAAGAATAATTTAAGTAGAAGTCCTGTTTTGACTCTGTATACAGATCACATTCCGTTAATTTATTTGGAGAAATTTAAAAATATGAATAAAGGTCTCATGAATTCGGATTTAGGATTGAAAGATTATAAATAGAAGATAATTATTATAAAAGGAAACAATAATGTCATAGCTAATAGCCTTTCGAGAGATTTTTCAGAATAAGAAAAGCCTTTTTCTCCCATATCAATAAATTCATAGTTTTTTTGTAGCAATGTTGTGTTGTGTAATTGGATTAGGAAGGAAGAATGTTTAACTGATATTAGGTTGGAGCATGATATAGAGTTGTTCCTCAGTTCAGTGATAAGTCTTTTATTTTTTCTTTGCTAACCTTACAAATTTATGTAGATTCTATTTTTATTTTTTTTGTTTTGTTTTGGATGTGCCATATGTACATGCAATATCATTGAAGAAATATATTATCCATACCGACAAAAAGCAAGATGAGATTTGACTACCGTAGAGTTTGCTCAAAGCTGTCAACACCTCACTGTTGTCAGCATTTTGGTAACAAACCAAGCCTTGATGAAAAGGGTTTTGACCAAGATGTCATTACTTTAATCAGTAGGGTCAGCTTTTTTTGAGAAACCAAGCCTTGAGGAATATGCCTGTTCATGAAAAATGTCATCACAAGTTGAAACCTACAGAATTTTGTTATGACTAATGTGACTTAGTCATAGTATCAGAAATTCTTTCTAGAAGGTTCAACAGCATGATCAAATTAGGCGTACTTGAGGAAACCAATCAGGACAAAGAAATGTAAAAAATAAAACTCCATATATGGAAAGGACGACCGTTCACCGTATAGGAACCAAATACTGTCAAGATAAGGACCAGAAAAGACCAGAAATCTGGCAGAGCCAGGATTTGATCTTCCCTTCAGACGACAGAAGCCTATCTCCAAAATCCTGTTGCGTCTGAGTACTGACGAATTGAAGAAGCCTGCCTTTCCTGCTTGGACAAAAAGTAGCCAGCACTGACTGAAACCTGGCCTTAGTTTTAAACTACCATTGAATTCTTGGAGAAGACTTCTGATATCGCAACTTGATGCCATGCTTCCAAAATGTCTTCGAATCCGAAGACATTGTGCTAGTTTCACCAAAACTTCACCCACCTGTTTGCAACGTTCTTAAGCCTAAAGCCTCTTTACCAATATTATCACAACAGCTGAAGAAATCTATTCAATAATTTTCAAGTGTTATTCTACCTTACTAACTGGTCCTCTTTTCTATTAATATTTTGATTGATTCTATTTTATAGTTAAAGTAACGTAAAAAGTAACATTGGTTTTCTTGATTTATGATCATGTTATTAAACATTTTTTTTTTTTGGTTCATTTCCTTTTATATTCATTTCCAATAGGTTATAGTTTGTTGTTAAAGCATTTCAATTTCAATTTAAAAAGAAATAACGGCAGTCCACTACTTATGATCTTTTGTATCAGAAAGAGTTTACTTTGGGATTATGTTGTATTCCTTTTCAGTTGAAGCATAAACTCTCTGAGAAAGAGTTCTAAGCTTGGTAGAGGTATTCCAAACCCAATCTAATCTGCTCTCCTTAACCCTGGAACAGTACGGTGGGTCGTCCGCGACCCCGAGCGTCAAAAAAAAAGAGGTTTTTCTCACGTGACTCACCCCCGTGACTGAATTTGTGGGTGATCGACCTGCAGTAGGTGTCTCGCCTACACGCTCTAGTAGTGTCCAGATGTGCATTGCTGTAGCTGTACTCCTTCCCCGATTTCTGAGACGCGTCGGGGTCGAGCGCGACCGAGTTTACCCTTCTAAGGTAATTTGCATAATTATCAAAGTTATTACGTATTATGAAATTGTCGTAGAATGGTGAAACTTGTATAGGTTATCAGTTGTGGAAAGTCTTGGTGGATTGTTTGGCTACCATGTGCATGATTTTTTTTTTTAGTTAAAATGTCGTTCATCACCACGGGGACAATTTTACCGCGAGTGCCCCTTTTTCATTTTTTTTCATTTTTTTGCCAAGTCATTTTTCCGTAAGATATTGCCAAATAGTGTTGTAAAACTTTTGCTTTTTTAGTTTTGGAAAGTGTGTCTAGATGATCTGGCTACCCATGCGTGACTTTGTTTTTGTCAGATACGACGTAGTTATTGGTATATTGGGTATTTAACTGCGGTTGCCAATTTCTGTTTTTTTTTTTCAATATTTGTAAAAATTTACTACGTAGTAAGGAATTGCTGTATATTATTGATTCTTTTTCATGTTTATGTGTTAGAAAGTGTGCCTTGATGGTTGGGCTAACACGTGCATGTCTTTTTTTTTTTTATCTGAGATGCCGTATATTTGAATGTTGGGCATTCTACCGCGAGTGCCCCTTTTTCATTTTTTTTCATTTTTTTGCCAAGTCATTTTTCCGTAAGATATTGCCAAATAGTGCCGTAAAACATTTGCTTTTTTAGTATTGGAAAGTATGTCTAGATGATCTGGCTACCCATGCGTGACTTTGTTTTTGTCAGATACGACGTAGTTATTAGTATATTGGGTATTTAACTGCGGTTGCCAATTTTTGTTTTTTTTCAATATTTGTAAAAATTTACTACGTAGTAAGGAATTGCCGTATATTATTGATTTTTTTTTCATGTTTATGTGTTAGAAAGTGTGCCTTGATGGTTGGGCTACCACGTGCATGTCTTTTTTTTTATCTGAGATGCCGTATATTAGAATGTTGGCCATTTTTCCCCGAGTGCCCCTTTTTATTTGTTTTGCATTTTTTTGCTTAGTCATGTTACCGTAAGGAATTGGCAAGTAGTGTCGCAAAACTTATATTTTTATAGTGTTGGAAAGTGTTTCTAGATGATCTGGCTACCCATGCCTATCTTTATTTTTAGCCAGATATGGCGTATATATAGGTATGTGTTCGATTTTCCGGTGATTGCCATTTTTTCGTTTTTTCCCATTTCTTTCAAAATTACTAGGTACTAAGGAACTATCACAGAGTAATGATTCATTTAGATGTTTATTTGTCGGAAAATGTGCCTTGATGGTTTGCCTAGTACGTGGCTGAAATTTTTTTTTTCTGAAATGCCGTATATTAGAATGTTGGGCATTTTTCCGCGAGTGCCCCTTTTTATTTGTTTTGCATTTTTTTGCTTAGTCATGTTACCGTAAGGAATTGCAAGTAGTGTCGCAAAACTTATATTTTTATAGTGTTGGAAAGTGTTTCTAGATGATCTGGCTACCCATGCCTATTTTTTTTTAGCCAGATATAGCGTATATATAGGTATGTGTTCGATTTTCCTGTGATTGCCATTTTTTAGTTTTTTCCCATTTCTTTCAAAATTACTACGTACTAAGGAACTATCACAGAGTAATTATTCATTTAGATGTTTATTTGTCGGAAAATGTGCCTTAATGGTTTGCCTACCACGTGGCTAAAAATTTTTTTTCTGAAATGCGTATAATAAAATGTTGGCCATTTTTCCGCGAGTGCCCCTTTTTATTTGTTTTTCATTTTTTTACTTAGTCATGTTACCGTAAGGAATTGGCAAGAAGTGTCGCAAAACTTATATTTTTATAGTGTTGGAAAGTGTTTCTAGATGATCTGGCTACCCATGCCTATCTTTATTTTTAGCCAGATATGGCGTATATATAGGTATGTGTTCGATTTTCCGGTGATTGCCATTTTTTCGTTTTTTCCCATTTCTTTCAAAATTACTAGGTACCAAGGAACTATCACAGAGTAATGATTCATTTAGATGTTTATTTGTCGGAAAATGTGCCTTGATGGTTTGCCTAGTACGTGGCTGAAATTTTTTTTTCTGAAATGCCGTATATTAGAATGTCGGCCATTTTTCCGCGAGTGCCCCTTTTTATTTGTTTTGCATTTTTTTGCTTAGTCATGTTACCGTAAGGAATTGGCAAGTAGTGTCGCAAAACTTGTATTTTTATAGTGTTAGAAAGTGTTTCTAGATGATTTGGCTACCCATGCCTATCTTTATTTTTAGCCAGATATGGCGTATATATAGGTATGTGTTCGATTTTCCTGCGATTGCCACTTTTTCGTTTTTTCCCATTTCTTTCAAAATTACTACGTACTAAGGAACTATCACAGAGTCATGATTCCTCTAGATGTTTATTTGTCGGAAAATGTTGTTTACTTCTTTTTTGATTGAATATTGTTTTACATTTTTTTCGATTTTATTTCCCTTCAAAACAATTTTTTTGGCTCAGAATTTTAATTTTATAGTCGTAAAATAATCGACAATTATCCAGCAACCCACCATACAATTTTTATGCATATCCAACAATAATTAGATTAGTAAATAACACCTTGAAATTGACATACCCTTCCTACATTTCAAGTGGCAGATTAGGGAGTCTGAGTCAGTTTGGTTGGCGGCCGTTTTGTGGACATATCCGAAGCGTAAGTTGCCCTATCTATATATATTCTTGTTCCCTATAGAATTTGTGATATTTTGGTATATTTTTACCTGTATAAATATCATATTATATATTAAATATATGTATTTTTTTACGAAATTTCTAAGTACTCAAAAAATTACCTTTAGATATGGCCCCTGATATAAATGTAATTTACAAAATAATGAAGATTTTTTTACATATTTCTATTTTAGGATAACATATGTTTATTCCCTAAAAAAAATTAGCCACCTCCTATTTCATTTGGGTACCCAAAAAAATTCATGAAATTTGGACAAATTTTTTTGGCCAAAAAAAGTTACCCTTTTTTTCTCATTTCAGATCTTCACCTCCATGGGTCAGACTTCATCCAAAATACATCAAGATGTGTCCTAAACATTCAAGAATCAATTCCTAAAAGGATTTGTGTATATATGTATAAGCTTTTTTTATGAATTTTTATGTAAGGTCTTTTTTTCTAATTAATTTTTTAAAATATTTATAATAAATAGTTTTTCTGCAGATGAGTAGTATTTATCTTTACAGTTGTTTTAAGCATTCATTGAAGTTTTTTTTTGGCAAAAGAAAAAAGGAGGTTACTGCAAAAACTGATTTTTCAAGAATTTTTTTTGGCGTCGGGGTCGCGCGCGTCCGAGTATACCCTTAAAGGGGTGTCCGAGGAGCGTACCTATCCAGGGTTAAACAGATGATAGCTCTCCTGTCTCCCCAAATATGCATGTCTACAGTCATCATTGAACATAGTTTTGTATTTCACTTGGTACCTCAGCTCACGAGAAGGGATACGGCTATCCAAATATGTTGCCTAGATTCTCATTCGAATGAGAAACAATGCAGATGTAACTAATTCAAGACCAATTCCAGTCAGCATGAAATTTTATTAAATTCTTACATATGTATGACAAATCAGAGAAAAGCAGTGCACACTTTACTGAATATGACAGTAGGGGATTTGGTGCATAAGAGTAATTACCAGACCTGTGAGTAGCTTCGCTTTTGATTTTCTCACTGCCTGATGCAGATGCAAAGTACAAATTTGTTAAGACATTGCGATCAGTAAGAGAGACAGAATCTAATCACTTCCTATGGTGAGTAGTACAACCACTCACAAAAACAAAACAACCCGTTCTATCATCTCGAATCTTACCATAATGGTCAGAAGACAATTGAAGATAATATCAACCATGTCTAGTTTTCAGTAGATCTAATGCAAAGAGATATTGTAATGCCTCCCACAAACTTTTAATACCTGAATGTCATGACATCAATGTTCATAGCAGGACTTATGAGAAGAAGGCTACCTCATGCTCAAATAACCACCATTTGATCACACTTAAAAGTTATTGGTTTCTCAAAACCAGAAATGAGGAGCTCAAGTAATTGCCCCTTAAGAAAAATCAAAGTTTTTGAGCATAAAAGAATATCATATTGTTTGGAGGCAACTGTAAGGTTCTGAAAATTTGCCTGCAGTCCACGAATATCTCACTATGGAATGAGACACTGGTGAAGTCTAGGATGCAGGGGTCGCAGATTTTGCTCAATAAAAGCCATGAAAAAATTTCAAAATATTCAAGAAACAAATGTAAGATAATGATAATATAAACAATATGTACAAATATATATATATATATATATATATATATATATATATATATATATATATATATATATATATATATATATATATATATAGATATATATATATATATATATATATATATATATATATATATATATATATATATATATATATATATATATATATATATGTGTGTGTGTGTGTGTGTGTGTATGTGTGTGTGTGTGTGTGTTGTGATTGATGTAATCCATAGCCTTTTTTAGACTACCCAAGTTAGATCTGACAAGTCATGTAAGCTTAAGTACCTTCGAGGTATCGCACCTTCCACGAAAGGAAAGACTGTAAGAGGGGTTTTAAAAATGAATACCTGTGAAGAAAATAGAGAAACAGAAATATACATGGTAACCTATTGATAAACCATTAGCCATTCATGGCCCTCCTCTTAAGCATACCCAACACATCATTTCAAAAATTCAGGAGGAAGAGACAGAAGCTATAGCAGTCTGCCTGAGTGTACCCTAAAGCAAGATAACTTTAACCTAAGACATTGGAAACTATGATACAGAAGATATGTCTCAACCCAAAACCTAAGAACAATTATTTGATTTACGAGTGTCTTTCTCCTAGAAGAGTTGCTTACCATAGCTAAAAAATAGCCCATGAACAATTACAGTGCAAAAGTGAACTCATTTTGTGAACAAGATTATTTAGGTAATCTCAGTGCTGTAAGTTGTATGAGCACAAAGGATGATGTGGAAAGAATATGTCTGACTTTTCATAGTAGGTGTAGGCAAAGGAAAAAGAGCAGTGACCAGAAAATCGGGTCCACGCAGCAAATGCGCCAGGGATGTAATTAGGCATTAGCAACAGGACACTGCTACACATATGGAACCTTTGTGGAATTCCAAGAGGATTTTCCAGTAGCCTCTGAGGTCTCTTCATAACATGGTAAGCTGCCAGGAATATTAATTATGCTTGATATATCTGAAACTGATGAAAACCTTGATGTTCCCACGAATGAATTTGTTGTGTTTGAAGTCGGAGCCAAATATATGGAAACGACGAGTAGTAACACCATGCTACACTTATCACTTCAAGTAGGATTATCTAATATTGGTTTTTCCTTCATCTGAAGAGGTAGAAGTACTAGGAACATTAACTAAAGACATTAACATTTCCAATAGAGATATATGCGTGAACCAAGGACACTTTAGCTAAATATTCTGGGATTCTTTCGAGGGGGTAAAGCCCTTAAACAGAACAGGTACCATGACCAGGAACTTTAATTAAATTAAAGAAACAAGACAATCCTCTTCATCCTGGAACTTTTAGCAATCTCAGAGGTATTCTATATGATTGTTTTTTGCTTTATCTGAATGTATAACATCAGTAGCAATATTAATTATAAATCGGAACTAAGGCCATGTTATTTATGCAGGAACCATGATTAATTTCATAGAAAATATCTATTTCTTTTTAATTTTTAGAATCTCTAACATCATCAGGATTATTATTTACAACTCGGTTCAGTAGGCAATATCCATGATTACTTTTTAGGGGGGGGGGGGAAGGGGGGAAGGTTATTTGATTGTAACATCATAGATATCGATAATCACGCATCAGTACCTGAACCATATTCTTTACATAAAAATTATGGGTACTTTAAACAATATTGTTTGTGATTTTACCCATCTTTAAAGTAACATGTGACACCAACTGGAACGTTGATTACATTTTGCGATATTTTATGGGAATTTTAGTGGCTTTAATGAAACATGTAACCTGATCAGGAACATTATCACACAGCAGTACCAGTTACTCTTGAAACATCGACCTTCCCTGGAAAGATATGGCTAGTCTGTGTCTGGACTTTGTTAACGATTACATACCTATTTCTAAGAACACTCTCGCTTCCAGTCCTGGCCTCACTATTCTCAAAACAGAAAAGTTTTATTTGCAATGGAATGTTATGCGAGCACTATTTCAGGTGTCACTTCTAGTGTGTGCACTATTTGTGGGACTAAACTTGTACCAACTTTAGTAGGAATCACGTCCACTCTGGCCCCTGAGACGGTTCCTATGAATATTGTGCAATTCCTTAGCTTTAATATGTCTCATCATTTCACCAGTGGTGGGGGAGATGACCTACTTCACAATGTCAACCAGTTATCAACCCCTGAGACTTTGGAGACTTATAGAGTTCTCACCTTCTCTGCACATCAGTCAGCAAACACAGAGGATTTTTAAGAGGATGAATGCCTTGGTATACACAATTTTAAAACTAGTGGTTAGCTCGACCCTAAGGGGAAAATACGCAGTCGTTTAGGGTAGAGGAATGGAGGAGGCTGGAAAAACAGGGAAATATACGAATGCAAAAAGATTTAAACAAAAAACAGAAGGACACATTATTTGCGGGACAAGAATGAAGTAAATGCCTTATTTGTGAAGTAAAAATAGAACAAGATAAATTTAAAAATAAAAATGATGCTACCTTCCTTTATGGTGTAAGTTGAAAACGTTGGTCTCTTATAGGCGAACCAAAAAGTAGGAAGTTAAATTAAATAAATTTAATTAAAAAAATAAAATGCCACCTTCCTTTATAGTGCAAGTTGAAAATGTTGGTCTATTACCAGTGTGGAAGAGAGCTACAGATAAAAAAGCAATGGCATTATATTATGAACGTTCATGAAACACATGCGGTATAACACCTTCCTTCTGACTCTACCACTCACCAGTCAGTTTTAAAGTTAGTTTTCTGGACAAGAAATGATTCACCATGTATCCGCTACAATTTTTACTCTGCACATTTTCCTATCTTGCCTGTCACTATGGTGAGTGATGTGAAGAGCTTCTAAAACCTGAATTTACTGAGTAATTGTTTGGTGTGTACAATGGTACTAGAAAGACCTATAATCTAACTATGATATTTATTGACAATTAGAGAAAAAAATTATCTATGAAAATTTTAATGTTTTATTTTGCCAATGGAAAAGCATGGTGATACAGTTTGTAGTGATCTGTACAACCCCTGCATGTAGAAACGGTAATCAGGAATATGTAAAGGCCTATTGAAACTCAATTTCTTTTTCTGCTATTAGCATATATTGATTAATAATGTTTTAAAGTTATCATCAAATTCCATATAAAAGGTGAACGAGAAGTAATGATATTAGTTCATTCCGACAACTGAATGATTTGGATATAGAAAAAATAATTAAGCTTCAAATATACAAATCAATTATGTAAGTTCATCAGGATCAAGGCTTTGTGTTGTTGCAACATATGCTGTTGAGATCTAACAATTAGGAAAGGTGAGTTCATAAAACGAGCTTATATGCTCATAGTTGCGAGCAAGAATGACACAAAATTCAACCAGTACAAGACTTACAATAGCAAGCCTAAACATGAGAGAGTGAGATATAAAAAAGCAACAATACCATTACAGTACACAAGCGTGTATGAAAACTGTTTGGTAATTACATGGCTTCCCACCTGAAAAATACATATATGTTAAATAGGGAGCCCTGCTCTTGTGAGGAGCTCTGTAAAAGGGTCATCTTACAGGAGATAAACAGGTTTTAGATAATCAATGAAGACAAAGTCTTCTTCCCCATCAATTAACGTAAAGAATCCCTTAATTGGGTCGTGGATCACTAGGAAATGGCACGTGTTAGGGTTCTTTATTGGGGTCTTGGTAGTGTCGCTGCTCAGGAACACATGCGTTGCAAGATTACAATTCTGTTGGCATGTATTACTTTGCCGTTGGCTTTTGAGTCTTGCGGCATGAATTAAGTTTTCTCACACCATGGCGTAGGAACTGGAGATAGTTGGAGGACTATGATGGCAGAAAATATTTGCCAGAAGCGACCAATGAGTCGCCATAAACCATTATAGCTGCCAAAACATCCAGGTTGTCTTTAGAAGGCATCCTTAGTCGCAAGAGGTCCCAGGAAGGCTGAGTAAACCAGGTGTACTCATTGCATCGGGGCATCAAAGCTGCTTTTAGTGTGAGATGAAAGCGTTCAAATTATACAGGGGAGTGTGGTAGCTACTTTTCTCTTAGGAATGATTGAATGGCGATTGAAATCTAGTTAGGGAGCTTATGTCTTCAAAATCAACTTGCTGTGGTCTGATATCTCTGTGGATCACAACATTGTTATGATTTGTCGCATAGAAGAGGAATTAGAAAAAAAAATACAAGTGCAGTGTTGAGTTCTAATGTGCTTGAACATGAAGGTCTCCCTTGTACAGGCTTTGCATGCTGATACCCTGGCCCAAGAGAGCGGAAACTATATCTCTCTAGTATATATGGTTTATTAGATTCTCATATATTGCCTTTCACAAGAAAGTCTTTAGAGACACCACAGCACACCCCCGCCCCCAAAAAAAGTTGGTTTTCTCTTCATCAAAAACTTCATTGTAAGAGACAAAATTACCAGATATCTTAATTACTCAGGCTATGCTACTCATAAAAAAACTACTAGCTTTTAACGTAAAACATCTCTCACGTATAAGGAGTTTGACAGGTTTTTTTTTTTATTTTTTACCTAATAATAGAATAAAAACTGACTATGAATCCCATTTATACAGCATTACAATGACCTTGCTAGGCATGCATAAACCTATAATACTTCTGGTGGTATATTTTAGATATTCTTATTATTCATAAACAGGAAAAAAACAGTTGGAAAATATTCACCTCTCAAAGTTATATATGGACATAATATTTGCAACTTTTGAGTTCGTACCTTAAGCGCCACTAAATGAAGATACGAAAAAATAAAAAAAAAATCAGACAAACTTAAAATTTTAGGGATTCCTCAAGAGTGAACACACAGGCCTACAGTGCTGAGGACTATGAAGAGTTAAATACACAATGAATGAATAACTATTGAATTAAGAGGTCAGGATAGACACAACTAATAAAATGTAAGAAATACCATTAGAATGTACGAGCTTGTTCAATACATAAGCGGTACATGGCTCCTCCCTAAAGAAGACATACATGTGAAATAGGACGCCCTGCCTTTAAGAAGCGAAAGGTAGACGTATCATCTGACAGGATATATGATAGTATTAGGTTATCAATGGAGACCCAGTTTTTTATGCCATGCATGTTGACGAGGAATACTTTTGGCGTACAACAGATCAGGAAGAAAGAGCTGTTAAGGGGGCATTTACGGTGGCATGCAAGAATCATTGTGCAGAAAACATATGTTCATAAGTGTTGATCAGTTGGTGTATTGCTTAACTAGGAATTGTAAGTCTGGCAGCATGGAGTGAATTTTCCCAAATACTGACGTAGTTGCTGGAGATTGTTGAAAGATGTTTCATACGAAAAAATTTCGACTAGGACCACCAGAAGGTTGCCATACACCATTTCAGCAATCGAGGCATCTACGGCGTCTTTAGGAGGGGCTCTGAGAGCCTGGGGGATCCAGGGAAAGTGGGTACCAATTTAGAGTGCTTGCAGCGGAACATCAACACTGCTTTGATGGAACAATGATAACGTTCAACCATACTGTATAATGCAGGGTTGTATGCAGTGCTTTGAGGAAGAGTGATACCCAGGAGATTTGATAATGATGTCCACTATCGAAAGGTGAAAAAGGTACATCTGTCATAAGTAATAAACTAACGAATACCATATCATTCTATCCATCTTGAGAATAAGGCAGATATACACAAGGCAGGTGTAGCATTATCCATATTAATGGCTTCATGACAACGAAACTTGTGATCCTTACTAATAATAAAGGAGGTTCTTCCCAAGAAATGGGGGAAGTTAGGGACCGATGAATGAACTACCAGCAATTTGCAGTCAAAGGGAGAGTAGCTGAATTCCATCTTGGACAGTTTCTATTTAAGAAGGACAATCAGCGGGTAGAGCCATTGAACACCTGCTCGAGGACTTTCCCAATAGTGACGTCTCTGGCATTGGTTAAGAGAAGGAGAGGTGCATGTGGCACAGTAAAAGTGAGAGCAGCAGTGATTGATAAGGTATTCATTGCATTGTAGAAAGCCACTATTGGAAGATGACCACACTTTAGGTCCCTTGGCTTTCTTTTGAAGGAGCAGTAGAAGGGGCAAGAGGTGGCGATGGCTAGAAGGAAACGGAGATAATAGTTGATCTTGCCTGAGAATTCTTGCAGTGCTTTGCTGGCTGAGTTCAATGGGAAGTTCTGAATGGCTTATACTTCTCATGGGGGATGTGGATTCCTTTGGGAGGGATGTAGTACCCTAAAAATGATACTTTGTTGGCACCAAAGATACACTTGTGCATTAAGAATGGCGCATAGAAGAAAGAGGTGTACCTCTTTGGAGAAAAAGAATAAAAGCATGTCCTCCAGGTAACACTTACAGAAGGTGAGTTCCTCTAGGATGCTGTCCATGAGACGTTGAAAAGGGGTCTCAGCATAACAAAAGCAAAAAACGGAGTAATTGAAATTCTATGTACTGAACATGGTGGTTATGGTAGTCTTGAGGATGTCCTCTAGGTTTATGGGCATCTGATAAAACCCCTTAATGTATAGAATGTGGAGAAAATCTTTGATTTGTGCAAGTAGGTGGTCACGTCGGCGATGTATGAGAGTGTAGTAAACTGGTTCTGTCTGTAGTTCAGGGGCTTATATTCCCAACACGGACGTAGAGTGCCAACTCTCTTCAGGACTATGTGAAAGTTAGACAGCAATAGACTGAAGGCCTTTTGGCAAAGCTCATTTCTTCTCTTTCGACGAACATTTGTTCAGCAGTTCACAAACGATACGGTGACACATAAGAATCTGATGAAAACTGTGGCACCCGTTGTCTCTATATTGTGATAAATACTATATCATGCTGAAACCATGGTTATTTGACGAAATTTTTTAAAGAAAACATTCGAGTACAATATGAGAAGTTGGGCTTATGTATCCATGTGTGTGCTGATGTGGAAAGCTAGGACAGAGGGGCACTGTTGGAAAGGTGTTGAGGAGGATGAATCCTCATTGACTAACAGTTGGAGAGCTACCTCAACCAGGTGATGGAAATGGGAGAGGAAGTACGCACCGAGGATTGGCAATCTGACGTCAGAAGTGAGACACTTCCAAGTATATTTGGCGGTTCCAATCAATTATGTGAGGGTTTTATAACCTTGCTTAGGTATCACAGATCCGTTGTCAGCTACCAAGCAGATTTTGCCAGATGTAGACAGACTACCTAATTGGGTAGTTGAGTCGGTAAAACTTTAAAATTTCTAACTTGCAACAAATGTTTTTAAGCTGAACAGGTTGACATAAGTCTTTTTATGGTTTATATACAGTGTAACATAACTGTTTTGATGTTCTAGTTTATAAAATATTTTATTGTTATTTTTTTTAATTCCTCTAATTATTTCCCTATATCATTTCCTCAATCTGCTAATTTTTTCCATCAAAGCCGTTAGGCTTATAGCATCCTACTTTTCTAACTAGGGTTTTACCTTAGCTAATAATAATAATAATAATAATAATAATAATAATAATAATAATAATAATAATAATAATAATAATAATAATAATAATAATAATAATAATATATGAGGAAAGAGTGTATGAATACAAACTTTGCTAAGAAAATATAGAATTTTGATGAATTCGATTTTAAGTTAGAACACGTAAAAATTAGTCATCATATTCAATGTCAAGGATGGGAAATTCATCAACGCAATCAACCCAGCAGTCAATACTACCATCTGGTATGGTTACAAGCCATGGTAATCCTAGTTATCTCATCTATTCAAGAAATATCCAATTCGCAGTTTCTCTATCCGGCATGGGCCATCATCACAGGTCAATATTCTAAGAGCACTCTAATCACGTTCTTTACCGTAAGCAATGTCAGTTGTAGTGAAATCCAGTTTCAAAATAATCAGCAGTCCGAAGGAGGAATTATGGCCCTCAAAATAAAATAAGGAAACCACTTACGAGCATTCCTAACTAACTAAACTTTCGCACTCTAATCAAAGATAAATAATAAACTGTTTCTATTATTCACAATCACGACAAGCAAAAATAAACAAAACTGTACTTACTCAAAAAATAAATGATTACTTCCAACGCTGGTCGAAATCAAATAAATATAGAAAGCCAGCATGCACATACACACAACTGCCTTAAGTCGCAGTCAATAAAAAAAAAACATTCGCTCCCAAACATTTATTACTGTCTTAATCTAGCTAAAAGTAAAAAAACAGTCAATTACTACAACAGTCTTTCCCACTACAAGAAACCAATACACTAACTACTTCTCGCTCACTGACTTACACACACACACACATACACTCTCTCTCTCTTTCTCTCTCTCTCTCTCTCTCTCTCTCTCTCTCTCTCTCTCTCTCTCTCTCTCTCTCTCTCTCTCTCCTCTCTCTCTCTCTCTCTCTCTCTCTCTCTCTCTCTCTCTCTCTCTCTCTCTCTCTCTCTCTCTCTCTCTCTCTCTCTCAATCAGGATTAGCAAAAAACGAGAAATAAAAATAAATAAAAATTGATCCTCCACAATATATTTCATCAGGAGGTAACCAGGAAAGATTTTACATCTTCTTCAGTTTTTCTTGGTAATTGACCAGTGTTAAAATAAATATCGGAAGATTTCAACTGGGTGTGGA
The DNA here is from genome assembly GCF_036898095.1 of Palaemon carinicauda. NCBI lineage: Eukaryota > Metazoa > Arthropoda > Malacostraca > Decapoda > Palaemonidae > Palaemon > Palaemon carinicauda. Next base: position 34,713,743 of record NC_090767.1, read on the forward strand.
GAAAGACAGCTCTTATAGGGTTTTAAGTCTACTAGGCTTACGTATATGGTTGCTGCCAAAAAATTCTCAGGCCATGGGACAATATCCAACTCTTTTCATATATTGATCAAAATGGTCCTTACTTCCCTTACCATGATCTCCAAAATAGATGCCTCATGGTCGGGTTTGGGAGACCATTCAGAAGATATCATTGCATTTGGAAAATGGTGACCTTAGTTAGCAGAAAGTGTTAAAACTGGTTGTCCTCTACCTGATAATGAAGAGACTCGGTCAAAGAAGCACATACCATATAAAGACTTTCATAGACGAACTATTATCTATCTATGGCCTCAAGAAGGGAAATTCTGTTCGAAAACTCTCATTTTATTATTGCTGGTAAGTAAAGACCCATCAACTCACAGATGTTTGAGTTGGAAAACAAAGGCCTAATGATTAGTACAGTCAAAGGCAGTACTAAAACTGAAGGCCAATCATATGACAACTAGAGCTTCAACAAACGGATTTTGAGCGAAGCGAAAAATCTATTTTTGGGTGATATAGCCATGACGTCCTGATGGAAGGTTCCTTCAGTAGCTTACTAGGGTATATTTAACTACAGTGGATATTCCCAGAGAATTAAACTAAAGGTTATCACAGAATTCTAACTTCTGGTGCGAGTACCCTAAAGGTTTCCCTCTACGATATCGTATATCAACAGGGGACGCATGTATTAACAGGCCACATAGCTATCTGCACCCCATATAGAGTTAACATTTCGATATGGAAAGGTGGAGAATAACTGGGGAGCCGTTCCACAGTTACACTCATCCGTGGCTGCTTTTGGTACTCGAGACGTAAACAAACGGGCGCCATTGCTAAATGACGTCACGTCCGTCCTCATCCTTCTGCCTGTATCTTCTCGCTTTAGTCGGATTTTCCTTGAGTGCGTTTTTCATCTGCTTATATCGCCGTTATGTCGCTACCTTCAGCCTCGCCTTCTTCTGGAAAGTTGAGTACCAGGTCCCAGTATTGTTTAAATAAGCTCTAGCCGTAAAGTAACTTCTACTTTTCGTAAAATATTGAGTTTTGTGGCAGAGCTGTGCCGATACCGGACACGCCATTTTATGGCGTCGCTCTTCATGTTACATGCTTTATTTAGTTAGCCAGAACAGCCCTCTCTGGTCTTTTAACTAATTAATATTATTAGTTATTTAGTCTTCATAGCTAGGAATTACTTATATCATGTTTTAGCGCTAGAGGGAAACCTTTAGGGTACTCGACCCAGAAGTTAGAATTCGGTGATAACCTTTAGTTTAATTCTCTGGGAATATCCACTGTAGTTAAATATACCCTAGGAAGCTACTGAAGGAACCTTCCATCAGGACGTCATGGCTTGAGCCCAAAAAACGCATTTACCTAATGTAGTAACATTACCAACTCTCGAACAAGTCTTTAAAGAACCTCATCTTGATAACTAGAAGAAAATAAGAGATAGCTTTAGAGCTGAAAAATCTGCAGTCTTCATGAAAAAAATTCAAAGGAAAATATAATTTTGGTGTACAATTCTGTAAGCATTAAGATCCATCATGAGAGCTTTGCTTTCAAATGTTTAGGCTCAAGAGAACAGAAATAAGAAGGATCAAGTTTCTTATTACTCTAGTTACTTTGAAACACATCAGCTAAAAGGCTTGACTTTTTTTCCCGACAGTGAGTGACAGAGCCCTGTGGGTATATACAATATTATTGAACGAATATATCATTAAAAAAACAATATATTCACTCTCAGTGTTTGCAGCAAGTCGATATTTGACTACCATATTGTTTGTTCAAAGTTATCATCATCTCACTGTCGTCAGCATTCTAGCTACAGACTGAGCCTCAACAAATTGTGCCTGTAGCAATAATGGAAACTTTTTTTTTTTAACCAAGATGTCATCGGTTTAATCATTAGAGTCTACAATTTTTTAGAAACGAAGCCTCGAGGTACACATGCTGTTTAGTTGTTATGGCTTAACATGAGGTCTAGATTGCTTGAGAAATCTGTCTCACAAGGCTCTCTGGCGTGATCGAAGTGGGCGCTTTTGAAGCCTCTTTACCATCATCATTACAATCGCTGAAGAAAACTATTCAATATACATTAGATATTATTTTACCTAACTGACTGTTCACCTTTTCTAAAAATATTTTGAATGATTCTATTTCTCATTTAAAGTAACCGAAACGGCAACTTTGATTTTCTTTATAAATAAGTTTGTGAATAAACATAGCATTTTTTGTGAGTTTCTTTTTCCTATATTTTATTGGTTGTTGTTTGAATATTTTATTTTAGATGTTGAAAAAGAAAGAACTTATTATTTCCATATTATAACAGTTTGCTACCTTGCCACGATTTTTGACAACAATACCAAATGAAAACAGGAGAAAATAGAAAAAAGCTGAATGAGTGATATTAACACAAGATTTTATAGTCATAAAGGCTTTTTGGTCGTGATATCAATGCTCTAAGCGAGTATGATTTAAAGATAGGGAGGGAATTGCATAAAAGAGATGATAGAGCTGCTCAAAGAGAAGAAAAATAGAGACAGCGAGAAGAAAATGAGAGACATCATAAGCATAAGTTAGAAATTGCTAGTTTAGTGAAAAATATTCATAATTGTCCACCAGGAAGTAATGGTTCTGGTAGCAGACAAGGTAGTAATTCATCATTGAATGATGACTCTGATAATTTAGAGAGGGGAGCAGTGTTGAAATAAATGACAAAGTTTGATGAGGGAGATGTAACAGAATATTTCATCTCTTTCGAAAAGTCAAAGAACTCTACCAACCGTGTGTCACACGATCTTACATAGTAAGGACATTTCTTTTTTTTTCATATATTATGCTTGTATCTTAGCTCTCTCCTCGCACTGATAGGGACCTGAATAAACATGTCTGTTTTCCTCACCGTTAACTGTTAACAGCAACGGTTATCGGCTGAACATGAAATTGCCTGTTATGTTCTTATGTCATTTTTGCCTGGAGTTTATATACATATATATAAATGGATTTTCTGTAATAAAGTTACTCAGTTGCTTTCATCCTGCCCTCTTAGTCACAGCCTCTCTCAGCCGGGTTACATTGGTGACCTCGGAAGTTGACTACCTCCTCCCGCCTTCCATCCCCCCCATCATTGGTACTATGGCGGACTCCACGGAAGTTGGTGCCGCCCCATTGAAACTTTCGCCATTCGCCAGCGGAGACGCGTTTGCTTGGTTTCAGCGCGCAGAAGTCCAGTTTCACATCAATGGAATAACTCGCTCAACCACCCAAGCAGAATTTGTTCTCGCGGCGATACCCAAGGACACCTTCCCGGAAATATCCTACTGGCTTTGTGAACAAGGAGACACCCCAATAGCGTATGACGCCCTCAAAACATACCTTCTGCAGCAGTACCCGCTGTCGCCAGCCGCCCGTATTGCAAAGCTTTTTCAGCTCTCTCAACAACCATTGGGGGACCAAGGGGCTTCGTTCGCCCTTAGGAATATGACCAGAATCGCTCGCCTGCAACCTGCGGCAGACGGATCTCCTCGTGAGGTGAATGTACTTCGTGTCCTTTGGATACGCTGTTTACCCGAACCTGTATGCGCTGCCATACCCGATGTCGATAGTTTACCCATAAAGGACTTGATGACCAAAGCTGACGCCCTTATGGACAGCCACTTCACGAACTTCAAGACCTCCATCAACGCCTCCTCTCCTGACAAAGAGGACGCCTATTCAACGTCAACCGAAGCTGATGTGAATGCTGTACGACATACACGCCTACCCCGTAACGACCCAGAGTGGCAATAAAGCGTACCCATCACCCATCACTCGCTCGCGCCCCAACCAATGACTTCTACAGCCACTTACTACCGCCCATCGGCCGCAGATTTGCTACTACCACTACAGATTTGGGACAGCAGCGAAAATATGTGCCAAGGAATGTCAGTTGCCAAAAAACCTGTAAGTAGGCCATCGCTCGTGGTGGTGGCTTCCCGTGTTTCTAATCTTTTCTTTTTACATGATGATGGAATGGGCGTGCGATTTTTGGTAGACACTAGTGCTTGTCGTTCTTTTTGGCAAAGGGAACTCTTCAGGACACGACTTTGTCTGTCTAAGTCTGCCAACATCCGCCTGTTAGCTGCCACCGAATCTGCGATACACAACTACCCTTACGAGAACCTCACAATATCGTTTGGAAATGGTAAAGCTAATTGGAAGTTTCTCGTTGATGACTGGACATTCCCATTCCTCGGTGCGGATTTCTTCTCTTATTTTCACCTTCAGGTCGATGTCGCTCACCGACGATTGGTCAACGGACACTCCTACTTGTCGACACTTCCTCAACCCGCCCCCTCCAAACTCGCTTTCCACATCAGCGCACCCACGGAGGCCTACGCCCACCTCCTCACTTCGTACCGGAATTTTTCCGTCCAAAACTTTGCCAAATGCCCACGGCTCCTGCCAAGCACGGTATTTATCACCATATCAAGACGACGGGACCCCCAGCCTTCGCAAAATTCAGACGTCTGGCACCGGAACGATTGGCAGCCGCCAAACAGACTTTCACCGAAAGGGAGGAAATTGGCTTTTGCCAAAAGGACTCCAGCCAAGGGTCGTCACCCTTACACATCGGTCTGAAGAAAATCAGCTCCCTCTGTCTGTGTGGGGATTGCTGGCGCCTGAACATACAAACAGAACCGGTTCACTACCCCCTCCCAAACATCGCCAACGTGACCTCTTACCTGCAAAAAGCGAAGGTTTTCTACAAGGTCGATCTTTTGAAGGGGTATTATCAGGTGGCTATGAACCCAGAAGACATCCCGAAGACCGCCATCACCACTCAGTTTGGTACATATACCTTCAATTACTCTTGTTTTGGCCTTCGTAATGCTGTGGCCACTTTTCAACGTCTCATGGATGGCATCTTAGAGTACCTCCCCTTATGTGTATGTTATGTAGATGACATACTTGTGTTTTCCTCCTAAAAAGTGGAACACCTCTGTCACTTGCACATCTCTCTCAACCGCCTGCAACAAAACGGCCTTGTAGTCCGGTATGACAAGTGTACCTTTGACGCTAGCAAAGTGTCGTTCTAAGGGCATCGCATCAGTCTTGAAGGAGTCCATCCCCTCCCTGAGAAGGCAGCAGCAGTTTAGAACTTCCCCACACCCTCGACCATCAAAGTTCTTCAAGAATTCTTTGGCATGATCAACTATTATCACCGTTTTCGGCCAGCCATTGGCGCCACTCTTGTTCCCCTCTACGCCCCCCTCAAGGGCAAGCCAAAGGACCTGAAGTGGGGTCCCCTTCAAGATGCGGCCTTTTCCAATGCAAAGAAAGCCCTATCAACCGCTGCAGCTCTCACTTTTCCCATCCCACATGCCGCTCTCCTTCTCTCCGCAGATGCCATCGATGTCGCTATTGGTGTAGTACTGGAACAGGTGGTCAGCGGCTCGCCCCGCCCATTGGCCTTCTTCAGCAAAAAACTGTCCAAGGCAGAATCGGGTTATTCTATCTGTCGGTGCACATGGCTGTCCGTTACTTTTGCCATTTCTCAGAAGGTACGCCCTTCATCATTCACAGAGACCACATGCCTCTGGTGCATGCCTTCACTCGACAGTCTGACGCCTGGTCTGCACGTCTTTCCGCCGTGGCTGAATACAATTGCACCCTTCAACACGTCCCTGGGAAAATAAATCCCGTTGCCGATGCCCTGTCAAGAAACACATTGGCTGCCGTTCACTTGGGATTGGATTACAATGCCTTGGTTGAAGCCCAACGACAGGATCCAGAGTATCAAGGACATCCTACACATCCCTCCATTGGGAACACATCCCCCTCGACGGCTCCTTTGTGCCCTTGGATTCCTGCTTCCATGGGCCGACAGGTGTTTTATTTCATTCACAGCCTTTCACATCCCTCGTGACGTTCTACTGCACAGCTGCTGAAGACAAAGTTCATTTGCACGGCATTTTTAAGGATACTAACGATTGGGTCCGCACCTCTACTTCTTGCCAAACTTCCAAAGTACATCGATACACAGATTCAGGAGTAGGCACCTCTCCTCATTTTTATCATCTTTTTGCCCACATTCACGACGACGTTGTACACCCCCTACCCACATCACAAGGACATTGTTACTTGTTTACCGTCATCGACCGCTCCACTCATTGTCCTGATGCTATTCCCATGGAAACTGTAGCGTCCGCCTTATGTATATCTGACTTACTCTCAGGATGGATTGCAAAATTTGGTATCCCTGAGCATATTACTTCTGACAGGGGTACCACTTTCACCTCCCAATTGTGGACATCATTAGCAAATCTCCTGGTCATCACCCTACATCAGACAACTGCCTACAACGCCGCTGCCTATGGAATGGTTGAACGTTTTCATCGCACCCTCAAAGCAGCTTTGATGTCCCGCTGCATGGATTCCAACTGGTTTACTCAGCTTCCCTTGGTCCTCCAGGGACTAAGGACCACTCCTAAAGATGCCCTCGACTTCTCCGCAGCTGGAATGGTATATGGCGACCCGTTGGTCATCCCTGTCGAATTTTTTCCTTCTGCAACCTCCTTCAACAATCTCCAGCGAATACGACACGCGGCCAGACTTACAAGTCCCAAGCGAAGCATCGCATACCGACAGACTTGCACTCTACAACGCACATCTTCCTACGCAATGACACTAGCAAGCCACCGCTAACGTCCCCTTACATGGGCCTTTTCATTGTGATCCGACGCAGTCTGAAAGCATTCCTACTAATCATTTGTGGCAAAGAAGACTGGGTCTCCATTGATCGTCTAAAACCTGTTTATCTCCTGTCAGATGACCCGCCTACAGTTAGCCTCTCTAGATCAGGGCGCCCTATTTAACATGTAGAGTATGTCAATTTTAGGGGGGGGGGACCATGTACCAACCGTGTGTCACACGATCAACATAGTAACGACATTTCTTTTTTTTGTGTATATTATGCTTTGTATCTTCGCTCTCCCCTCGCACTGATAGGGACCTGTATAAACATGTCTGTTTTTCTCACCGTTAACTGTTAACAGCAAGGGTTGTTGGTTGAACATGAAATTGCCTGTTATGTTATTATGTCCTTTTTGCCTGGAGTTTATGTATATATAAAAGGAGGTCCTGTAATAAAGTTACTCAGTTGCTTTCATCCTGCCTTCTCAGTCGCAGCCTCTCTCAGCCCATCACAGAACAGAGTAGGTTGTCCAGAAAGCCAGTGGATTTTGTATTTACATTCAGTGTTAAGTGGTACGGCACTTTCTGTGTATAGTTGTATCTCTGACGATGAGAGTAAGGGCTATGATATTGATAAAGAAACTGTATTTATTGCATACTGGTTAGTACCCAGGATGTACCATAATAAATTCGGAAGTTTGAGTATTGATGAGAGCAGCACGAATATAGCATACAGAAAGAATTTAAAAAGATAATAATGAGGTTAGTTAACCTCTGCTAAATTTCATAATTTTGAAGATCTCAAGAATTTAGTTTTTGCACGAAAACTTGAGATATTAAGGTATTTATAGGGAATAACCATGAAAAAATCTTCAACAGATGCAAAAAGGTTGGCATATGAGTTTGAGTGATAGTAAGAAGAAAAATAATCCTTTTTCTTGTAAGATGCAACATGGTATAAGCAGTTTTAACAATAGTAATACAGGTAAATTTGAATATTGTTGTGCTTGTAGAAAACCAGGTCATACTTCCATGTTTTGCAAGAGCAAATGGGCAGGTAGTAGTACGGAGTGTGTTTGAGAGAAGTTTCTTGCTAAGGGACACCAAAGTGGCTGTTTTCCTCAATAGGATAGTGGGTGTGCCAGCAATGACCATATTCAGTATGAAAGAAAAAGTTATATAAGGTACGTTTTTTAAACAATTGCGTTGTTTGGTTGTTTTTTGAAAATGAACAGAGAAAGTCAGTAAGTGTCAAAATATGTAAAACTAGCAGTTTTAGACCATATGCCTAATGGCAGCGTTGTCGTTATAGGCGGTAATGATTTAACTACATCAAAATGTGTGAATTCTTTTGTAAGTGAGGTTTATGTGCAAAAAATGATAGTAACTGGGTCAGATTTAGTTACAGATATACACTTCTGTCATATTTTTTTCATGTATTCGAACATGTTTGATGGAAGTGGTGATTTTTATCTTAGTAGGACTGTGGCTGAAAAGACCAACTCTATAGGTGGTAAGAGTGTTAGAGAAGCTTACGATGTAACTGTCAAGAAAAGTGATGTAGACATAGTCAATGTACTAAATTTAAAGTAATAGTTACTAAGATTGTTTAGGCACCAACATTCTGAATACGGATAAGCTACTCCATTTGCAGAGAGAATATGAGATACTGACTTGTATTTTTCCATATCAGGTGGATAATTATCCCAAAAATGTTTGCATGGAAATTTTTTGTCATTATGTTTGCCCAAATCAGTTAGAAAAAAGATCATTGAACAATTAGTTATTCTTAGGAAGCTTCGCAATTTACTTTTAGTTTAAGAATATCGCAATTGATATAGGTACACCTTTACCTAGAAGAATGGGATAGAAAGTAAGTGTTATAAACATTGAAGAGGCTGGCTGAAGAAAGGATTGCCAGTGATTTGAGCCCTCTGGGTGCGTTGTAAATGTTATAGAGGAAGTGCATTGAGTGAAAGTGGTAGGGTAGCTTTGTAAACGTTGCAAAACTCTGTAGTATGTGAAAAAAAAATTGGTATAGGTAGTGGTTTTGTCTTCTGGAAGCATTTTAAATGTTGTTGATCTGTCAATAATTTTAGTCTTCTCTCACCGTTGAACATTGAGGGTGTACAATGAGTGCATGATTGTCGTGTTGTAATTAGTGATTTAAGACTTCAGGAATCGTTGTATACTTTATGGACTCTGTGCAATGAGTGTATGTGGTGTTGTTTTAAGGGAATTTATCCTTCTATAAGCATTGTATTAACAATCACTTTCTATTAAAAATCTATAAACTATCTATTAACAATCACGGGTACTCTAACCCATTACTTAGAAGCAATATCAGTAAGATGCTGCAATGCAAAAATTGTAGTTAAATGCTTGTTGAGTTATTTTTAAAAGTTTGGTGTTCCTTGCTTTCAGCCGGAAGGCTCCAGATGACATGACCATTGCCAGGCACATTGGTTTGAACTGTGCGAACGAAGTTTACTTCAAGGCTTACACAGAAGAAATGGAGAAGTATATGTTAGCCCACGATAGGATCTTCCATTTGGATGAGAGCAACTTGTTTACTGTGATGAAGCCGGTAAAGGTCTTATGTGAAAAGGGTCAGCCTTTAGCCTCTCAGATATCCCATGAAAGAAATTCCACAATGACTGGTGTCACTATCATGAATGCTTCAGGCCATTACATCATTCCGGTATTTATAATTCCGAGAAAGAGAAAGAATGATTTTTTCATACGAGGAACTATTGATAGGTCAAAAGAAATCCTGCATCAGAATGGATGGATGAATGGTGAGTGTTTCCTTGAGACGCTACAGCAAGTCGAAGAAAGGCCCTCTTGCTCAATGCACAATAAGATCCTTTTGATAACTGAAAATGCAGAATGTCACGTGAACATTCAGGATATTGAGTATGTATTGCAGAAGGCCATCATCATAGCGACATTGCCTCCTCATACATTGGCTAAGATCCAGCCATTGGATATGTCTATCTTTGGGCCTTTTAGGAGTTTCTCTATCTCCTTTCTCTGATGATGTCTGAATACCAACACTGACTCTGGATTTGGAGCTTACTCAGATTTCTCCAGGGAACTATATCTGGGCAGCCTACTGAATATGGGCCCTCAACTTTGGGAATGACAACTACCCAGCTCTAGTTCTACCCGCAGGAAGTCTTATACCTCTTCAACAGAACTAGACCAGCCTATTATTCCCGAGTCTGTCCGATCCTACATTAACGCTCCTGGTCATCCTTAGGCCAAGGACAAAAAATAAAGTCAAGGCCTTTATACTTACTGAAAAAGAAGAATCTATTTCTGAATTCCGGGCCAAGTGCCAAAAGAAGAGGAAGGCTCAATAGAAGAAGCAAGATGTCAAGAAGAGAAAGCAGGCTATCACCGATAAAGATATTTATAATCCTGTTCCCCTTGATGAGTCCTCACATTTCTTGGAGGACATGGGGGACAGTGTGGATGACTCCTACCCTTTAAAAGAAAGGAAACAGAGGTGAGGTACTCCCAATAGTTTTTTTTCCCCAAGCCCAGATAGGACAGCCTAATTGTTTTCTTTTAATCTTTTGATTTCATAAATCAATTTATTCTAACCTACATTCAAACATTCATTTTAAGTTTCAGGTGAATGGCTTCGTTATTGTTTTAGACTACATTAATAGTTCAATTTATTTCTAAGTGAATTATTTCAAACTGGTGGATATGGAGGAGGAAGATGTCTACAACTCAGGAGATGCTATTATGTATGGGGCTAAGATTCTGGCCATTAAGGATGATGACCAGTTTGAGGAGTGAGGAGCAGCACAAAGAGGTAGACCAACATAATTTTAATACAAAAACCCTAACCTTATTTCTGTATGAGATAGGACTAGCTCTGGAGCAGGTAAGGAGCTTCACATAGGTTTTTAATTCTTTGACATTTGATTGATTTTGTTAGGCTTATTTTTGTAACTTATGCAGCCAACTCTTGAAAGGGCCAAAGACATAGAAAATGGCTGTGTCTGTTTAATAGACATTATGCATCTTATTGCCAAGACAGCTTTACTTAAACTAGACAATTTTTCTTTCAGGTTGACCCTATTCACGTAGCCTAGGCTTGACTACAAACTTCACTGGCTCTTTATCACAATAGAAAACTTATTGTCAACTTGTCAGGGCTGCACATGTACTTCTCCAATGCATCTTTATTAATCCTGAAGAATATTATTCTTTCAGGGCTGCTAGAATCCTAAAGAATTTCATCTTGCCAAGGAAGCTAAAACCACGGAGACTGTCATCCTATCAAGGCTGCCAAAATCCTGAAGAATGTCATCCTGTCAAGGCTGCCAGAATCCTGAAGAATATCCTGTCAGGGCTGCCAGAATTTATAAGAATGTCATCCCGTCAGGACTGCTAGAAGAATGTTCTCCTGATAGGGCTGCCAGAATCCAAAAGAATGTCATCCTGTCATGGGTGCCAGAAACCTCAAGAATATCATCTAGTCAGGGCTGCCAGAATCCTGAAGAATGGCATCCTGTCAAGGCTGCGAGAGTTCTGAAGAATGTCAACCTGTCTGGGCTGCTAAAATCCTGAAGAATATCATCTTGCAGGGCTGCCAGAGTCCCGAAGAATGTCATCCTTCAGGGCTCCCAGAACCCTAAAGAATCTCATCATGGGAGGGCTTTCAGAATCGTGAAGAATATCCTTCTGTCAGGGCTGTCAGAAATCGAAAAATGTCATTTTGTCAGGACAGCCTGAACCCTGAAGCATCTTATCTTGTCAGGGCAGCCAGAATCTCAAAGAATGTCATCCTGTCAGTTCTACCAAAATCTTAAAGAATAAAACTCATACACGGCAGCATCATAAGGGTCAGGTCCCCTTCAAGGCTCTGACAGCATAGGTTAAGGTTCAATGAAATCCATAGGGTTAAGGTATAAGTTTTCTACAAGCTAGTCCTAAGTTAAAGTAAAAGGAAATTCCTTTTTCCATACATTGCGTTATTTTTTAAAGTCTATCATTTTGGGTTAAAGAAATATCAGTTTGTATTTGATAATCTTATTTAACCTCGTTTTATTGTTGAAGGATTTACATGGGTTCAAACTGAAGTGTCTGTGTAGTCCCCATACAAAGTACATTCTTGCCCATACAATTTTTTTTCCTTTATCCATAAAAAAATATATCAACTTGAATTTCTTGGGATTATACCAAACAGAATCATATCTTAGACTATATTTTCCTGATTATGTTTGTCCAGTAAATGAAGACCTTAATTAAAAAAAAAGATTTTTTTTTCTCTAATAGTACTGAATTGACACCACCTCTACCAAAACCTTTATGGAGACGAGCTAGTACAATATCCACTGTAGAACCTCGTTCGGTAGTTATGATCATATAGTAAAGCTTTTCTTTTTCATTACAAAATGCAGGCAGAAGGTCAATAAATGAAGTTTTAAATGGTACTGATATTACGTCGTGTATTTAGAGGACCTTCTTTTGCTTTCAAAAACTTAGTATGAACTCTTATAAATTTTAGCTAAAGTCCCGACAGCCTTTGAAAAAGCAGATCTTGCTTAATATCTAAAGAAACGCAAATTCAGAAAACTACGCCTTATTTAGATTCTGAAGTAGATATCTGGAAGATATGCTATCATTAGCTTCCCAGTTCTAACAATAAATATTTCCATAAATTTGTGCTAAACTTTTCAGATATAAATGCTTCAATAACTAATCTTTTTAAAGAGGGATGAGGTTTGGTATTTAATGAGGAGTATGTAGAAGATATCCGTATATTCAAGGACGTAGTGCTTTAAGAGCCAATATTATTGTTACCTAATTTTAGCGAGGTTTTTAATCTAGCGTTTGTGGCTAATAACATTGGTGAAGGAGGAGTCTTGTTGCAAGATGTGAAAGGGACGAAGCACCCAGACTCGTATTACTCAAAGAAACTAAATAAAACTCAGCAAAACCATTCAAATATTGAAAAGGAAATCTTCAGTTTGGTTTAGCCTTGCAACATCTTAAGATTTATATACGTAATAGTTCTGTATTAACTCTGTATACAGATCATAATCTTTTAATTTATTGGGAGAAATTTAGGAATAGGAATAAAGGCGTCATTCATCCGGGATAAGGATTACAAGATGGCAAATAGAAGATAATTCTTATTAAATGAAAGATTGATGTCATAGCTGAGAGACTTTCTAGAGATTTTTCAGAATAACAAAAGCCTTCGTTTTTTCCCACATCAATGAATCAAAGGATTTTCCATAACACGTGTTGTGTGAGTGAAGTGTGAAGGAAATATTATTTTCTGATATTAGGTTGGAGCATGATGCAGAGTTGTTCCTCAGTTCAGTGATGAATCTTTGATTTTTTCTTGGCTAACCTTTAAAATGGAAAATATGTATAGTTTTTTTCTATTTTTTTCTAGGGGGGGGGAGGAATGTGCCATATTCAGATTCCATATTATTTAATAAATATATTATCAAAACAGACAAAAATCCAAATGAGATTCAAGTACCGTAGAGTTTGGCCAAAGCAGTCAACACCTCGCTGCTGTCATCACTTTCATCAGTAGAGTAAAGTTTCTTTGAGAAACATAGCGTCGATGTATTTCAATGTTTAAGAAAAATGTCATCACAAGTAGACACCTACAGAGCTTTTATTATGGCTAACTCAATATAGCGATTGTATCAGAATTTTTTTCTAGAAGCTTCAATGGCATGATCGAAGTGGGCATTCTTGATGAAACCAATCAGTAGAAAGAATTGTAAAAAAGAAAAAACTCCTTGTATAGAAATGACGACCGACAAAATATTATCTCCAATATCCTGTTGTGTGTAAATAGATACGAATTGAAAAAGCCTGCCCTTCCTGCTTGGACAAGAAGTAGCCAACACTGCCTGGAGCATGGCCTCAGTTCTACATTATCATTTAATTCTTGGAGAACACTTCTGATTTCCCAACTTGATGACATCCTTCCAAAATCCTGTTGCCTCTGAATAAAGAGGAATTGAAGAAGTCTGCCATTCCTGCTTGGACAAGAAGTAGGCAACACTGCCTAAACCTGGCCTTAGCACCATTCTATCATTGAATTCTTGGAGAAGACTCCTGATGTCCCAACTTGATGCCATCCTTCCGTAAAGGCTTCGAATCCAAGACATTGTGCCAGTTTCAACAGAACTTCAGCCACCTTTTTCCGACGCTTTAAAGCCCGAAGCCTCTGTACCAATATGATCACAACAGCTGAAGAAATATCTTCGAATATTCTCAAGTATTATTTAACATCACTGACTTGTCCTCTTTTCCATTATTTTTTTATTGATTTAATTTGACAGTTGAAGTTACGTAAAAAGTAACTGTGATTTTCTTGATGAATAATTATATGAATATAAGTGGTAGTTTTTTGCTTTTTTTCTATATTTACCCCAATATTTCATTGTTTGTTGTTAGATAATTTTAGTTTATATATTAATAGGAACTAACCATTTCATATCTACACCAAAGATTATATATTCAACGGCAGTCTACTACTTATAAACCTTCTTTATATCAGAAAGGGTGTACTTTGTGGTTACATTGTATTCCTTTTCAGTTGAAGCATAAACTTTATGAGAGAAAGCTCTAAGCTCATTAAAGTTATTCCCAATCAAATCTAATTTGTTGTCCTTAAAAATATGATAGCTCTCCTGTCTCCCCAAATGAGCATATCTACAATCATCATTGGACAAAGTTTTGTGTTTCACTTGGTACCTTAGCACTCGAGAAGGGATATGCCTATTCAATTATGTTGTCTAGATTCTCATTCAAAGGAACAACAGTCTCAATGCTTTTCTTCCTTTGTAACTAATTCAAGCTCAATGATCTCTCAAATTCACATTCTAGTTAACATGAGATTGTATTTAATTTTTGCATAAGTATGATAGAAAAGAGTAAAGCAGTGCAGACTTTACTAAATATTAAATAAAGACGTAATCAGAGGTATCAACTGGCGAACCAGCTTTACTTGTTATAACACCAGGGGATTTGGTGTATAAGAGCAATTACCAGAACTGTGAGTACCTTACTTCTGAATATCTCAGTGCTTGGTTCAGAAGCATGGCGATCAGTCGAGGAAACTGAATTTAACCACTCCTTATGGTGAGCATTAAAATCATTACCAAAAATTAAAGACCCCGTTCCATCATCTAGTATCTTACCTATAAAGGTGAGAAGATAATTAAAGATAGAATACTCCATATCAGGTTTTCAGTAGATTTAACAAAAATGGAAATTGTTAAACCGACAACAGACTTTTATTACATGAATGTCATGACATCGATATTCATAGCAGGACTTATGAAAAGCCGGCTATATAGTCATAAATAACTGTAATTTGATATATATATATATATATATATATGTTTGTGTTACCGCATAATATATATATATATATATATATATATATATATCAAATAAGCCATATATATTTTGGATACATTAATGTCTGGATTCTCTTAACGACCTCAGGATCAGAGCCCCAGGCGAAATCACACAAAGATAAGAGCTTGGGTCCGGCCGGGAATCGAACCCTGGTCGGCAAGCTTGTATAGACAGTGACTAAGCCACTTGGCCACAAAGAAAGATAAAAGTCGATGACAATTCTTCTGTAATTATACCTGTCGAATTCAGGTATATTGTGCTTAGAATTGAAATCAACCCATCTTCACCATCGTAGCTAATTGGTAGTTTGTTACTTGGCATTCAATTAATGATAAATTTTGCACATTTAGGCGTGTTTTTCATATTCAAATAAGCCATATATATTTTTGATACATTAATGTCTGGATTCTCTTAATGACCTCGGGATCAGAGCCCCAGGCGAAATCACACAAAGACAAGAGCTTAGGTCCGGCCGGGAATCGAACCCTGGTCGGCAAGCTTGTATAGACAGTGACTAAGCCACTTGGCCCTGAAGAAAGATAAAAGTCAATGACAATTTTTCTGTAATTATACCTGTCGAATTCAGGTATTTTGTACTTAGAATTGAAATCAACCCATCTTCACCATCGTAGCTAATTGGTAGTTTGTTAATTGGTTTTCTATTAATGATAAATTTTGCACATTTAGACGTGTTTTTCATATTCAAATAAGACATATATATTTTTGATATATTAATGTCTGGATTCTCTTAACGACCTCGGGATCAGAGCCCCAGGCAAAATCACACAAAGACAAGAGCTTGGGTCCGGACGGGAATCGAACCCTGGTCTGCAAGCTTGTATAGACAGTGACTAAGCCACTTGGCCACGAAGAAAGATAAAAGTCAATAATAATTTTTCTGTAATTATACCTGTCGAATTCAGGTATTTTGTACTTAGAATTAAAATCAACCCATCTTCACCATCGTAGCTAATTGGTAGTTTGTTAATTGGCTTGCTATTAATGATAAATTTTGCACATTTAGACGTGTTTTTCATATTCAAATAAGACCATATATATTTTTGATATATTAATGTCTGGATTCTCTTAACGACCTCGGGATCAGAGCCCCAGGCGAAATCACACAAAGACAAGAGCTTGGGTCCGGCCAGGAATCGAACCCTGGTCGGCAAGCTTGTATAGACAGTGACTAAGCCACTTGGCCACAAAGAAAGATAAAAGTCACTGACAATTCTTCTGTACTTATAACTGTCAAATTCAGGTATATATATATATATATATATATATATAATATAGAGAGAGAGAGAGAGAGAGAGACAAATATATATATATATATATATATATATTATATATATATATATATATATATATATATTTATATATATATATATATATATATACATATATATATATATATATGTACATGTATCTATCTATCTATCTATATATATATATATATATATACATTCTACGATTTTGGAGAACGTTTGATAATTTGTTGCCAAACAATCCTGCGATAGACCACTGAAACTGAAAACTATTGTGGTCCTCAACCATTGATATGATGATACATATTGTGCTTAGCCAACCCCATGGTTGTTAGGCGATATATAGAACTGAACACTTCTGGGTACAATACGAGAAGGTGGACGTAAGAATCCGTGGATGCCCTGTTATGCAGTTTGAGGTTAGAGGTGTCCGGTTGAACAGATGTCGACAAGTACAAGTTACCGTTTACTAATCGCCAATGCCCCACACCAACAGGGAGGTGATATTGTGCAAGTAAATCCACACCAAGTCACGCAATAATATGTCGGTACCGAGGTATTTCCTGTGTTATTTTGCACTCACAATGAATATTGGGAGTGTTTTGTACCCATTGTTGGTGTTCTAAGGTCCATTGGCAGCTACCGAGTGAACATGTAACGCATTAGGGTAACAATATCTTGTCCTGAAGATTGATCTTGGTAATTGAGAACGGCAATCAAAAGTCTACCAAAAACAAAAAACCTGTACATGCATCAAGTAAAAATTAAAGATTTGTGTCAGGAGAGGCCACTTCCACACGTAATGGACTACTTACATATTTTTTATCAACACACCACCATCAGCACATTTCCTTCATAGCAGCCCAGATTCCGGAGTGGTATTAGCAAAACTGTGATTGATCGTCATCAGAAATAGATGCAGAGGACATTGGTTTGGCAGTGAGTGAGGGGTGACATATGTTGGTGGGGGTAGCTCTGACACTGGTCTGGCATATCTCAAGATAGGGATCAGTGTCGTACCACATTCCAGTTGGCCTCTGTATGTGTTGAATAGTTATTCTCATTGTTATGAGCGGAGTTGTTGATAGAGATCTTGAAGGTGGTGAGGTGTCAGATCACAAGGGCTTCGATTTTAGGGTCAGGTCATTCATGGACAGAGCCCCTTCATCGGTCATGGTAATCCGAACAGTTTCGGGAAGGAGTTGTACCCAACAGCCATGAAATAGGTTCATTTCCATTGGAGATAGGTCTGTGGCAGGTTGGAAGCGACCGATAATGTTCATTTTCCCCAGAAACTGAGTTTATTCAACAAGATGATGAGCTTATATATGCATAGTTGCAAGACAGAATGACAAAAAAATTAAACAGTTTAAGACCTGCCATAGCAAGCTTATCATATTAAGCGTCTCCCTGGATCACCTCGCTGACTACATACCGTCACGGTTCTTTTTTATGTAGCGATCATTTCACTAATGCTGGTTTTTCAAAGCTAATATTAATATTTATGCTCATAATTTGTATTCACAGGTAAATGTAGGAATATTAAATGAATAATGCAATTAAAAAAAATAACACCTCTTATATTTTATTTTTTTATTAAAAAAGGCTACACAGTACGAAATAACTGGCGGACCCAGAAGCAGCCTAAGGGGCATCCTCACTGTGATTTTATATATACTTGTGAGTCTATAAATATATATGAGGCATAGGCTACGTCACAATTTTGATAATAGTGCATATTGGTGCCACAAGAAACAGTGCATTCCATGATTCTTTTTTTTTAAATGTAGATTTTTGCATTTGATTTATACAGGCCTCTTTGAACATAAAGAGTGTCAATCGTTTGTTGAATATCCTGTGGTCACTAGATCTTGCTACACAATGCTTTAGTCATCATATTCAACACATTTGTATATGAAACTAAATTTTTTGTTTTCTACTTCAGCCTGTAACAGGCAACATATCAAACACATGCATGAATATGTGGGGGAATACTGGTTGAGATTGTTAAATTTCACATGAAAAGAGCAACCGTGCAAGTTGTTTATGTAATTCCCCAAAAGTGCCTGGTCGGTTGGGGGACAGTTAAGAATTACTACACAAAACGACATTTGTTATGGACACTTGTGTGTGGAAAGGCTCGATAGATGTGTCAGTCTTTGCTTTGCAAAAGCAGCATATTTTTTGACCGAGTTAGACGTTAATCAACGGCTTTAGTATTTTGAAAGATACATCATGAAACGATCAATACCAGACTACTACACTAAATTTGGCCTAGATCTATAAAATATACTCTCTAATGTCAAATACTTATTCTACGATCCACTGATTTAGGGTTGCTCCTGCGTCATAGTTTTTATCCTACAAACGTTGGGGATGGAAAAAAAGTTCAATTATCTCAAAATTCAATTTTATCTAACTGAACAATTTGTCATTTATACAAAAGTTGTAACTCGCAGTTGTGCAGAAAAACCCCAAAAAGTCATAATTCAACATTCTTGGCTGAAACAACACCTATATAAGGAGGTCTATGCAAATTATCCACTTTATTGAGAGTGAAACCTACCCTTGGATGTAAATTTGGTGAGGGATTTAGTGTCCCTATGAAGTCTCCTTTTCAAGAACTAGAGAAGGTAATTTGAAAAGAGGGATTGCTGTCTAACTATGATAAATCATGATTTCACATAAAAGCATCCAACCGATGGTCATGGTTCTCTGTAATTATAGACTTTCATACCATAGCATTAACTCTGCATTTCAGGAGGTGAAAAACCCAAATAATGAGAGAAATTTGCATGTGCTTAGGAAAAATAATGATTTTGCGTTGCTACTTGGAGGACAAGGCGTATTGCTACAGGGCCATCCAAACGATAAGGTGGATTACTAATCTACCTAAAGAAAGAAGAAAGGCAATTTCATTGCTATGTTAGAGAAAGATGAGAAGAGTGAAGGAATACTACATGAACAATTTTCACTCCTTCCAAAAATGCCGAATAACCATAAAATACGATACAAGAGGAAATTATCGAAGTATATTGGAATATGTTATAAGTCAAACTAACTGAATCATTACAGGACCATGTTCAATTATATCCCATAATAGCAAAGGAAGTAACAGAAAACTATACAAATCTAGAAGATCGTAATGTGTGGGTGCGGTATCAAAATATGATCTCAAACTATGAGTCAGAAAATTTTCGAAATTTCCTTGGGTTTTAAGAATTTTTGTAGGATAACAGG
>NC_090767.1:34738361-34748361 GCF_036898095.1 Palaemon carinicauda
TCTCTGGCAAAACAGAATTATATTCGTGTATAAAGAAAATTTCCATAATTTCAACAGTTTTCTTTCATAAAAATAGTATCTCTAATAAAAGTAAACTTCAAATACTGTTGCCAGCCATCACGGTAAATAAAGTTCACAGAAACCTATATAGTTCATTGAAAGTACATTGTACTCACCTCCTAATTCACCTTTGATACACAAGAGCTATCCTCAGGGTAGAACGCACTCTCTAAGGTTTGGTATATTTCATATAGTTTTTTTTTCACTTTTTGGGAGGCACTTGTTCCTGGTTCATCACTGTTACCTGCAGTAAGGTTCTGAAATGCAAAGTAGGTTAAGTCTAAATAACTTATGACGGATAAGCAGTGCAACTTCTTATGTAAAATGTATTTTTTTTTGCCAGCGTGATAAGGCATTCAGACGCATCATCACTCTGCTCAGTGATAAGGGCAAGATGTACTTGTAATTCTCAATTTACTTTTTGTCATCAATAGTACGCTTTGACTAAATGGTTTGAGAGAAAGACAATATGATTTTTGCTCTTTTTTCATTATTAGCTTTTTTTTTAAGAGATGAAAGAGCTTTAGTCTAACTGCTATCTGTTATCGCATACCCAGCGCATATTGTCTTCTGAGTCTGGGCACCTGCATTTTCTAACCTTTCTATTTCCCTAAAGAATATTAAGTACACCAACAAGCCATGGCCACTCTACAAATAATGAATGTTAAGCTTTTTAACTGAATTTTTTCAGAATAACCAGGGGTTGCAGGAATCTTTATTACCCTATATTACCGGTACCAGAATCTGTCTTCCCACACAGGAACCTTTGTCATTCCCGTTGTATATATTCAGGTTTTCTTCTTGGTGTTATTGGAACATGCCAAAGAATCAGAAACTCTAACTTCATACAAGATTATTCAAATTTGATTATGGTTTCATCGGAACAGACAAAAGAAGTGGGACATTAATGTGTGAGTCTCTATAGAAAGGGTTTACTATTTTTTTCATAAATTAATAGCACTCAATTTCCTAATTTCTCCTGCGAGTTACAACTGCAGTATCCTACCCCTCCTTTTCCCTTCCATCTCCACTTCGGTGTTTGACAGTAGAATGTTCCTTTTACATCACAGCAATTTTCCCAAATAAATTTTATTGATTCCACGTTTTTAGTATATTCTGGTATTCAAAGTGAGTTTATAATAACATGTTTTTTCTCATACATACTGGAATTCATCCTAATTGTGGTTGAAATATCTGAAAAGTTACATAACTATGCAGTGTGAGTCAAAAAAGAAGCTTCTGTCATTGACATAAATGGGTGTTATTAAAATTATATTTACCATCACGACACTTTATATATTAATTCGTTAATATTATTTATTAACAAAACCTGTATGTGAGGGAGAAATGTAGGTTAGTGAATAAGTTTCAATTAGTAATACTTAGTAATTACTTGAAAACAATGATGGTATTCGGACAAAAATACTTCAGACGATTCAGCTATTAGGAAACTTTTCCAAGCTAAAAGGGCACCCCTCCGAGTGAGTTAATTGCACCCTATTAAAAAATCTTTGGGTAGTCTACTTTGCCTATTAAAAAAATAAAAATCAATACTATGAATATTTATGTAAACACCTTGTGATAGAAATATTGTATATATGATACAAGTAAATGATGTGACGGAAATGACAAATTTATAAAACAAATAATGCAACTACAAGACGGCGCAAATCTGCGTCAATAAGCAAATGAGTATATGTAAGATTATATGTAGGCATATGCTCTCCATTGGTAGGGATGGAACTATTCTGGACTCATGCATCCCATGCTGATGCAGGACGAGTCGCCCAGTCTGTATCCAGCTCTTGTAGGAGATGCATTGTCTTAAATTATACTCCTTATAGAACAACCTATATCTCATTGATATACTCCAGTCCTAAACTTCGAACATGGCACAGTTACGCGAATAGGCTCAGGGGATGGCCGACAATAACCAGAGGGATATCCGTGTTTAAGAAATATGTTTTCATAGCTGGACGCGTGCTACCCTTTTGTTACGACATTACATGTGGTCCAGATTGCAACAGTAATTTATTCTAAAAGCTTCTATGGTGAGATCAAAGTAGACATTTTTGAGGAAGGCAATAAAGACGCAGAATTGTTAAACGAAAGCCCTGTATGGAAATGACCACTGCCAACGGTAATTAACTCCACCATTACAAGGGTATATAAACTTCAAGAAGAGATTTTCCAGGGGAGATAGGACATGACATAAGACAGGAGAGGAACCATGTCCGAAGGAAATGAGAACCAAGTCCTAATGAGATAAGAAGCAGAGAATGCCAGAAGTCTGATAGAGCCAGATTCTAACCTTCCTTTCAGACAACAAACACCTATCTCCAAAATCCTGTTATGACTAAGAAACAAATTGAAGCATCCACCCCTCACTGCTTGTGACGAAAAGAAGCCCACACTGCCTGCAGCCGGCCTTAGTTCAGTACTAATGTCGAATTCTTTGAAAAAAAACTTTGGATGTTCCATATTTAGGCCACCCTTTCTGTGACGTCTTTGAGTCCAGTCATGGTGCCCGTTTCATATTAACCTTAAGCCACCCTTCTTCAGTGTTTTTAAGGTTGAAGTCTCCGTACCAGTATCGTCTCAGAAGCTGCAGAAAACTATTCGTTAAGTATTTCTACCCTTCTTACTGTTCCCCTTTTCTTATTGATGTTTTGATTGATTTCATTTGTCACTTGAAGTAAACGAATTAGTAACATCGATTTTCTTTATATAAGTTTGTAAATAATCGTTGTATATTTTCTTGGGTTTCTTTTTATATTCATTTTACATATTTCAATGGCTGTTGTTGGAAACCTTTATTTTAATTATTCTAAGAGCCAGTGTCGAGGGTAAAATAGTAATAGTGGGCGACCTAGTAGGATTTTCGACAACGTATCCAATTGAAACAGGGAGAATATAGAAAACAGAAGAATGATTGATATTACAAAAGATTTGATATCTTCAGGTAAACTTGTTGGTCATGATGGTGATGTTCTCCGTTAGCATGTTTTTAGTAGAGAGCAGGGAATGTATGAGAGACATGAAAGATCAGCTGAAAGAGAAAAAAAGATGAAAGACAGCGAGAAAAAAAATATAAACAGAGTAAGCAGGAGTTAGAAATAGCTCATTTAAAACAAAATCTGCAGGTAGGAGACCAGTAAGTAAACCATCAGGTAGCAGTCTAGATAGTAATTCTTCATGGAATGATGATTCTGTTAATTTAGGTATGGGTGCAGTGTTGATATTAATTCCAAAATTTGATGACGAAGATGTAACAAAATATTTCATGTCCTTTGAAAAGTTAATGAACAGAGTAAGTTGTCCAACCAAAAAGTGGACTTTTTATTCACTATCAGTTTTAAGTGGAAGGACACTTTCTGTGTATAGTTGCATGTCTGAGGATAAAAGTGAGGAATTTGATACAAATAAAGAAACGGTTTTTAGTGCATACAGGTTAGTACCAGAGGCATACCATAAAAAATTTAGAAGTTGGAGAAGGGATGAGTGTAACACGCGTGTGGAATACAGAAAGAAGTTAGAAAGATCGTTTTGTGAATTTTTAACTTCTGCTGAAGTAGATACTTTTGATGATCTCAAGAACTTAGTTTTGTTAGAAAACTTCAAAGATAACATATCTCCAGACATTAAGCTATATATAGAAGATACACCGTGAAAAGTCGTTTACAGATGCAACAAGGTTGGTTGATGAGTACAGTCTTACTCACAGTTTAAATGATATCATAAAGAAAAATAATCCTTCTTCTAGTAAGATGCAACATAGTATCAGTAGTTTTAGCAAGAGTAATACAGATAAATATGATTATTATTATTATTATTATTATTATTATTATTATTATTATTATTACTAGCTAAGCTACAACCCTAGTTGGAAAAGCAAGATACTATAAGCCCAAGGGCTCCAATAGGGAAAAATAGCCCAGTAAGTAAAGGAAATAAGGAAATAAATAAATGATGAGAATAAATTAACAATAAATCATTCTGAAAACAGTAACAGCGTCAAAACAGATAGGTCCTATATAAACTATTAACAACGTCAAAAACAGATATAGTGGGGCA
The DNA here is from genome assembly GCF_036898095.1 of Palaemon carinicauda. Taxonomy (NCBI): domain Eukaryota; kingdom Metazoa; phylum Arthropoda; class Malacostraca; order Decapoda; family Palaemonidae; genus Palaemon; species Palaemon carinicauda. The sequence continues at coordinate 34,742,496 of NC_090767.1, forward strand.
GCATAGCTAACATATTGTGCATTTTGTGATACAAGCACTAAATTTGGCACAAATGCACATTGACATATGGCGAACATTTTCAGATATTGAGCCACTCGGAATTCTCTATTCATGTCCGCCATATTGTAATTCAAAATATTCACCATTTGAAATCTACTTTTGTGCTTATCTGTGGATCTAAAATTGCTATTGACTCGATTCTGGTGCCTAAATGTAGGTTTTGGGGGGCAAGGAATCCGATGGTTATAATCTGCATTGCGTATTTTTTTACCACTGAGACGCCATATTTGATTTCAAAATGGCCGCAATTTGAAATCTTCATTTATGATTATCAGTGGGTCTAATGCTGCTTTTGACTCGATTCTGGTGTCTAACTTTATGTTTTGGGGGGCAAGGAATCCAATGATAATAATCTGCATTGTATATCTTTTAGCATTGAGCCGTCATGTTGGATTTCAAAATGGCCGCCATTTAAAATATAGGCTACATTTGCGATTACCTTTGGGTTTAATGGTGCTATTGACTAGATTCTTGTGTCTAATTGTATGATTCGTAGGGGGGCAAGGAATCCAATATTTTAAGGGACAAAGATTCTAATGATAACAAAATACATACCATATTTTTACCTATGGACCGCCACTTTGGATTTCAAAAACCGTGCTTTACATTGCATGGCCGCTTCTCAATTTACGGTTTACATTATATGAGGATCTAATGATTTGATTCTGGTGGTGGTGTGGTGGTAGTAATACACTCTTAAAATTTCCGTGTAAGGAAAACGATCAGTTGGGGCCAAACTCCATTTCGGGTAAAAATGACACAGAATAAGGTATAATAATAAGACCATTTCTCAGTCAGATCTGACCTTTTCTGTGTAAAATCTAACTCTATTCCGAGTCTTTTTTTATCCAGAATGGAGTTTGGCCCCAACTGATCACTATCCGGGTCTGACGCGGAACTTTTAAGAGTGTAATTGTGGTAGCAGTTTTTGAGGCATTTTTGATTACAGAAATGCTATATTGTGTCTTTTCAGGTTCATCGTGATGCATGCATGCCTGTAGACTGACTGTGCTGGTTCTTCTGAAGACAGTTCGATCACCATGTCCAAGAGGTTCACACTAGCTCATGCTGAGCGAACTTCATCAACATCACAACACAACACCACTACTGACTGGAGGTTATGCATCATATGTCAAGAGAACAAGATGGAGACATTGACCAAACCTGAACAATCTAAGAAAAAAGACATTGGTAGTGGATACAGTTCACTCGTAGAGAACTTGATCAAATTCAGTGAACTTGGAGAGCTTCCATGATCACTCCAATTAGAAAGACTTGATGATGGCCATGGCATTGAAGGTGCGATGGTTGCACACGGCACACAATATTATCATACGTGCAAGCTCCAGTACAACTTCACTAAACTACAGAGATCACAGATTAGAGCACTCAGCAAAGAAGGTCAGAGCGATGAGGAACCATCTTTATGCAAACGCATCAGGGCACATTCACGTTCGAGTACAGAGAAGGTTCCAAAAACTTGTTTTTTCTATGGACAACCTGCGGGGACTAATAGTCTTCGGAAAGCTGCAACATTCAAAATTGACAGACGTGTCCGTGCCTGTGCAAACCTTCTTGGTGATACAGTACTGCTTGGCCATCTCAGTGGTGGGGACACGGTTGCGTTGGACGCCCAATATCACCACAGTGCTTGATAGGACTTTACAAATGCGCGTGATCGGTCCAATCAACAGGACCACAGGACTCACATCAAGAGAGAGCAATGTCGGCAGTAGCCTTTGCTGAACTCGTCCTCTACATTGAAGAAACAAGACAAGATGAGGAGACAGCACCAGTATTTAGATTGGCCAATCTTGTCCACCTTTATCAGTCGAGAATGGAACAGCTCGGAGTGCAGCTCGATACGAGAGTCACTCCACACGACTGAAACAGAGACTGATATCTCAGTTTCCTGACATGCGAGCACACACCAAGGGGAGAGACATATTGATGGCATTTGAAGAAGATCTCGGTGCTGCTCTTGACAAAGCCTGCGAATTGAACAGTTATAGTGATGCAGTCCATCTTGCATGTGCTGCACACATTGTTCGCCGTCATATGTTTGGAGTAGCCAAGCCCTTCACAGGATTCCCTGAAGGATGTCAAGAAGAATCTGTGCCACCGTTGCTGCTTGCATTAGTCAGCATGATTCTCGAGGGACCCAGCATCAAGGACCACACGGAAGACACTAACCCTGCAGCAAATACCACAGCTCAGATACTGAAGTTCAACAGGGTCAAACACAAGCGAACTCGTGGCACCAGATCGTCCACCTGTGTTAAGCACAGTGTTGCACAAGAGACCCCACTTCCAACATACATAGGGATGATGTTGCATGCTCATACATGCAAGAAACAATTAGTCGATAGACTTTCACACGATGGCTGAAGCATCTCGTATGACAGAGTGCTCCAGCTCTCAGAATAGATGGGCAACCGTATCTGCAAACAGTTTCACAGAGAACAAGTGGTCTGCCCTCCAAAGTTGGGTGGTGAAGTGTTTACAACTGCCGTTGTAGACAACATAGACCACAAACCCAGTGCAACAACATCAAAAGACTCCTTCCATGGTACCGGTATTTCTTTAATACAACATCCCTCATACACTGGTGAAGTATCATTGTAGCCGGAAAATCTGGAGATGCACGGTCCAAGACTGTCGCCCCTTTGCTGCACTATTATACTGACGTACCCCCATCACTAGCCGCATCAAGGGGTCGCCTGTCCCAGCTGCTAGAGTAGAATCATTGGCTAGAGGAAACTTCCAACAGCAGACTGATGAAGAATACAAATGGCTAGGCAATGTAAAACAGGTCCTAGAAGATAAAACTGGTACAGTAGACAATGAAAACACATTTCTGCCCCACGTTACTGCTCCCACTCTTCATGGAAAGTGCTCACACTGTGGCTATGATCCGCCATTCAATGGACATTGTGAAGAATGCTGTAGAACACCTAAATCCTGGACAGACACCAGTGATCACCTTTAATCACCCACTGTTTGCTTTGGCCAAGCAGATACAGTGGAAGTGGCCAGATAGTTATGGTGAAGACCACATAATGGTGATGTTTGGTGGTCTCCACATCGAGATGGCGGCACTGAAGACAAATTAACACCTTGAATGGGTACCAATCGTAAAAAATATTTCCCAAAATTACACTAATCAAGACACGCTAATGAAATTTTCAGGCATTATTAGCACTATAATAAGGCATATCCTCTGTAAGTTTTATCATCCTAGAGGGAAAATAAAGGATTTTATGAATAAAAATGTGAAAATCGGAGCTAGCGACTTAAATGTTATTTGGTGACCGGTGAGAAACTACTGTCTTGAATTGAAATTCGGTCTGTTATTAAGTTTTGTTTATCCACCTGAAACAAGCACACAAAGTTTTATCAAAGTCGAACAGTAAATAAGCACACAGCAAGAAAAAAAAAACCAGCAATAACTTTAGTGAAAGCCAAGCCGATGATGGAGGGAAACCTAGAAATAAATATTCACCAAAAATTAAAATCTCGATTTAGGGAAAAAACCTTCTTTGTTTTTGTAGGTATTATGTCACTTGATAGCCTAAAACATCTAAATATTATATTACTTAAGGCATAAGAGCAGGACAAGCAAAGAAATACACCCCTCTCCCTAAAAAGAAAAAAACGAGAAATTACGATTTTTGTCTGATGACAGAAATATTGGAGATAATCTCATAGTCACCCCTGAACTAATTTTATTTGATGTAACTGATATTAGAAAACGACTTCAACCAATTTTTAAGAGGTAAACTATAAAAATTGGACAATTACTAATGATATTTCTTATTTTTACTATGAACATAAGGGGGGCGTTGATGACCATGGGGGGCATTATAGAGGCTGGAGATGAATTCTACACATATCACGGCCTTCTGATAGGCAAAAGGAAGACTTTTAGCAAAGAAAAAAAAATTGGCAAAAATCAGCCTTGGAAGGTGGAGCCTACCCTTAGGGACTGGCTGAAAGGAAGTGGTTGGGTGCTAGCACTGGTGCAAGCTGAGATTGCGACAGCGGGGTCAGCAGACTCATTCTTGCGAGCATCTCATGTCTTGCGCACTTGAAGAGCACATCAAGTGACTGCAGCAGCACTGTACATTCTGCAGCACCATGCCAACAACCGCTTCTGTTTGGGAGAAACCAGAGATGCAGAGGACCTTCCTGCATTTGAAGACTGGTGTCACCAGAGACGAGACAACATCCCCCAGTTTCGCTACTGGGCAACTGTGCTGGAACTAGAATTGTTGGTTCAAGTATGTGACTGTTCTCTCAAGCAGGGATCATTTGTGATGTACCTAGATGCTCTGACACAGCTGGTCCCCTGGTTTCACGCACTAGATAATACCCACTATGCTAGGTGGATACCAGTGCACCTGAAGGACATGGTCGAGCTAACTACCAAACACCCAAACATAACCAGAAAATTCAGCGAAGGTCACTTCACAGTTAAAAAGACGCAGGGGGTGTTCTCCTGAATCCTGCCTGACCAGGCACATGAGCAGAATAATGCCTGCATCAAAGGATATGTTGGCGCAGTTGGGCTTACTGACAACCCTAGTGCCCTTTGTCGCTGGATGGTTGCAGGACCAGAAGTTGCTAGGGTGATCGAAGAATTCCAAGACGGGAACCAATACTGTAGACGGCAAACAACAGACACACGCCATCATGATCAGACTCCAAGTGTACAGGCCTCATTTGTGAGAGATGTCTGCTCTCTCATTGGTGTAATAGAGGAGATGGGTAACCCATTCGAGGAGGAGAGCCAGGATCTAGTCGTACTGGATTCAAAGGACATTGCAGGTCCTGCTGCCGTGGAGACCGTGATGAATGCCAAGAAGATTGGCCAAGAGCAGTTCGAGGCTTTCACCAGAAAGTCTGTTGGACGGAACAAAGGCAGTGGACGACCCCATAACTCGTAACAAGCTGAAGTTATTCAGCCTTTCAACTCCAAGAAGCCAGAGCAAAGGTCAGCAAAGCTCACCTCCTTCAAAAATGACCGTGAACTCTTCGCACGCCTGTACATTGGCTGCCAGACGAGGGACGGAAACCTTGAGGAGTTCTTTCGTCATAAGAACCAGGCATGTCTTCCTGCACTGTCCGATGGTGGAAACCTCTTCACTGGTACCAGGAGTGATCTCATCACATGTTTGGAAGAAATCTCCGATGCTAAGACAGATACTCCTGTAACTACCAATATAGTGCTTGATGGAGCAGCTATAGTCCAGATGCTGAAGCCGGCTGCATCAAAGGCCTTTGAAGAGTACGCACATCAGATCTTCATTCCATATATATCTACTAAGCTGCAAACAGTGTCACGCCTGGATCTGATCTGGGATACTTACCTTGCTGATTCACTGAAAGGTAGTACACGTTCAAAGCGGGGACAGGGCGTGCGGAGACGTGTGGCGGCTGCCGCATCCATACCAGGAAACTGGCAAAACTTCCTACGAGTGGACAGCAACAAGACCGAGCTGTTTAAGTTTCTCTCAACAGCTCTCTTGAATTGGTTTGACCAGGAGGACAAGCAATTCGTCATTACTGATGGAGAGGCAGTGCTTAACAAACCACTACTACCAGATCTGACTTCACTCGACCCATGCAACCATGAAGAGGCTCACAGTCGGATATTGCTGCATGCATCTCACGCAGCTAAGCACGGACACCATTCAATAGTCATCCGGAGTGTAGACACCGATGTTGTGGTGCTGGCAGTGTCCTTGGTACAGGAAATGCAACCAGAAGACAAACTATGGCTGGCATTCGGAACAGGCCGAAGTTT
>NC_090767.1:34753361-34790798 GCF_036898095.1 Palaemon carinicauda
TCAATCGCATTAGGTAAAGGGTCATGCACTCGGTGGTTCCCATATTGGAAGCCACCTATGTTTCTACTGGGAATTTTTTTTTTCTCTTAATAAACAGTTATTGAACCAAAATTGACAATTCACTAGGGAAATTTCCTCTTTGGTTTTACAGATAATCAATGATAACTAATGTCAGATGAAGAGGATGACAATTTGCATAAAATATACTAACTGGTAACCCTTCAAGAGTTTTTAGCGAACTACCTACGATGATTTTTGATATTTATTACATAATTTTTAGACACGTATTGTACTAAAATAATGCAAATCATGCTGAAACCTTGTGTAAATCTTAAAAGATTCTCCAAGCTATTACCAGGCTACTGCTGATTAAGCAAAACCATTCAGACTCTTGATTGCATCACAACCAGGGCACAAGGACCAGACTATAAAATGCAGGGACCTCATGTATTTTTATCAGTATTTTCCAGCAAATATAGGACATCATAGAAGAAGGCAGAAGTACGAAGACCATATTTACACTATATTTCCAAGACCAAAATATGCTTAAGATCTCTGGAAAATTCAAGGATTGTTCCGCCATTGCAGTTGTATTATCACAGCAGGCAAAGACACTAATAAAAGAAATTTCATATTAGTAGCGTGACCATGGTATATATGTATTAGTTTGGGAACCTGCATTTTCTAGCCTTTCTATTTCTTTCAAGAAAGTTAAGTACACCAACGTACTAAGGACACTCAAGAAATTCTGAATGTTAAGCTTTTTAACTGACTTCTTCAGAACAACCAGGGGAAGCAGGAATGGTAATTACCACTATTGTACCAGTACCAGAATCTGTCTACCCACACAGGAACTTTGGTCACTTCCGTTGGATATATATCAGTTTCATCTGAACATCCGCCGCTCTTCTGCAACGTTCTCAAGCCTGAATTCCCAGTACTCGTATCATCTCAGCAGCAGCAGAAAACACTTCCTTAGGTATTTTTACCCTTCTGACTGTTCCCCTTTTCTATTGATGTTTTGATATGTCATTTGAAGTAAACGAATTAGTAACATTGATTTTCTTTATATATAAGTTTTTGAATAAACGTGTTGTATTTTCCAATGGTTGTTGTTAGAAACATTTATTCCAATTATTAAACGAAACTGTAATGATTTTAAGATCGTAACAAACTACAGCAGTCTAAAGCTACTGTAAAAACCCAACTACAAGGCTTTGCAGAACTTCATAAGATTAAGGTTCTAGTTGAGTTATTAAATGCTGAAAAAGGTTTAATTGGGAGAAGGAGGGTAGAGCAAAAGTAAGTGTTGCCAATGGCCACTTTACTTACGGAGAAATTGAAGAAAGATTTCCACATATTCCTATAAAAAGAAGACCGATAGGGCCCAGCAGTAGAGCCATAAGCACCCCACGAAGTCATGCCTCTTTTTCTCATTCCTACACTTGACATCAACTACACCAAATTTTCCTCTCGAGTGACAAGGGCAGCAACACTACCCCGCCCAATATGAAGCAATTTCTCAAGGCTAGTCAAGCTTAGCTTATACAGATAGGTAAGGCCATTGGACACTACACGATGGAAACAAAAGAGCTTGTAAAACACATAATCAGGGAATCCTGCCAGTGAAGGGCTTCAGTTTGGTGTTGTCCATATGAGTTTTTGGCTAAGTAGGACCTTTTCACTAAAGGCAGAGAGTATAATGCCAATGTGTCTGTGTTAGTTAAGCATACCAAAAGCTTCAGGCCCAAATTTGCATCAGCAAAGGACTCTGGAACTGAACTCCTTTGATTAGAAAAAAGAGTCATAGAAAGGTGTGTATTTTTAAGATTTCATTACAAAAAGTCTCACCAGAAAATAGAGTGATCTACAGGTCGTACGATCCATTCAAAAAGTCAATCATATTCCCTGGTTATCAATTACTACTCAGAAGGTCTCAGACTTGTACTACTGATATGAAGGACGCCGAATGGAATGCCCCTAAGTCTCACTATCATAAGAGTTTTTTCATAGCAAGTGAAGTAAGTGGTCGGACTTTTGTGGTGTCAGAGAGTTCAGATCATAGGTTATATAGATGACTGGCTTATTTGAACGGGCACAAAAGAGTTATGCCTCAAATACAAAAATCAAGTTCAGCAGGCTCTTCAAAATCTAAGCATCCTAATCCACTTTACAAAAAAAAGAGAATAATTTTCAGGAATGATATCAAGTTCCTAGGAAACCAATGGAATATGGGGAAAACCCTATTAACCATGACAGAATCATCGCAGCAAAGAATTATAAGCAAGGGTATATATATTTCTCCAGAAGGTAAAATTTTACATTTTCTTCAGTTTTTCTTGATAGTTGACCAGTGTTAAAGAAAATATCAAAGTATTTAAATTAGGTGTGGAGAAAGGCAGCTCCGATAGGGTTTTAAGACTACTATTGGGCTTAGGTATATGGTTTTTGTAAAAGAATTCTCAGGCCATGGACAATATCAAATTCCTTTCACATATTGGTGAAAATAGTCCTTACTTCCCTTATCATGATCTCCTAAATAGATGCCTCATGGTCAGGTCTAGGAGATCATTCAGAAGAGATCATTGCGTTTGGAAAAGGGCCACTTAGGTTAGCAGATATTCCCATTAAAATTGTTAAAACTGGTGCCGCTCTACCTGAAAATGAAGAGACTTGGTCAAAGAAGCATGTACCATTTAAAGACATTCATGGATGAACCATTAGCTAGCTATGGCCTCAAGAAGGGAAATTCTGTTCGAGAACTCTCAATTTATTATTGATGGTAAGAAAAGACCCATCCCATCACAGATGTTTGAGCTTTAAAGAACATCTTCTTGCTAACTAGAAGAAAATAACAGATAACTTTAGAACTAAGAAATCTGCAGTGTTTATAAAAAAAGGGAAAAATATCATATTGGTCTGCAATTCTGCAAGCATTAAGGTCCATCATGAAAGCTTTGATTACATTAAATCTGTCATCAAATCTTACAAAAGCATGAACTGGACATTCACACATCATATAACATGGTTGACAGTATCAAAAAAGATTTCCAAAGACTCAGAGATAACATTGATGTTGAGTTTTAGCAGTGGTAAAACAATGATGAGAAAGACATTGCTAAGCGAGTTGAATCAACTGAAACCATGACACTCATAGCTCAAATTCAATGGCATCCAAGTAACACTGAGGCAACTACACCACTTGAATAGTAAAAGTGCAAAATGGCGATTCTGCTCGTTGATGACATTCTCCAACAGCTGAAGGATAAGTTTTCAGCATAAGAATGTCGGACAGTTTCTTGCATTCGGCATCTGGTAACAATACTTGCAACACAACGTTTCAGTCTATATATATATATATATATATATATATATATATATATATATATATATATATATATATGTGTGTATATATATATATATATATATATATATATATATATATATATATATATATGTATATATGTATACATATATATATGTATATATATATATATATATATATATATATATATATATATATATATATATATATATATATATACATATATATATATATATATATATATATATATATATATATATATATATATATATATATATATATACATATATATATATATATATGTATATATATATATATATATATATATATATATATATATATATATATATATATACATATATATATATATATATATATATATATATATATATATATGTATATATATATATATATATATATATATATATATATATATATATATATATGTATATATATATATATATATATATATATATATATATATATATATATATATATATATATATGTATATATATATATATGTATATATATATATATATATATATATATATATATATATGTATATATATATATACATATATATATATATATATATATACATATATATATATATATATATATATATATATATATATATATATATATATATATATATATATGTTGAGTACTTTTAATCACTAACATAATATGCCGGCCAACTATTAGGTTGTTACTGAAAGTCTTTTGTGAATGCAACTAAACTTTCTTTGGTCGGTACATGAGTTTTTAAACAACCTTTTCCAGTCAAGAACCCCACACATTCAAACCCAATGGTGCAGGAAAATTCATGAATAGATAGGTTATCATTGAAAAGGGAGAGTGATAACAACAATATATAAAAAATAAGAAATATCATTACAATATATATTAGCATGTTTGATACATGAACGATGCATGGCTCCTCCCAAAAGACAACATACATGTGAAATAGCACGTCTCGCCTTTAAGAAGTGTAAGGTAGGTGGATGATCTGACAGGATATATGACAATTTTAGGTTATCTATGGAGACCCAGTCTTCTTTGCCACGCATGTTGAGGAGGAATGCTTTCGGCGTACAGCGGGTCAGGGGGAAAGATCTGTTAAGGGGGCATTAACTGTGGTTTACTAGAGCCATTGCACAGAAAACATATGTTCATGAGTGCTGATAAGTTGGTGTGTTGCTTAGCTGGGACTTTTAATTCTGGCAGCATGGAGAAAATTTTCCCCCAAAAATTGTCTTGGAGATTTTCGGAAGAGGTTTCAGATGGAAGAATTCCGGCAAGGAAATCCAACAGGTTGCCATACACCATTTCAGATACCGAGACATCAACGGCATATTTAGGAGTGGTTCTGAATACCAGGAGCATCCATGGAAACTGGGTAAACCAGTCAGAGTGCTTGCAGTGGGACATCACCACTGCTTTGATGGTACGATGATAAGGTTCAACCATACTGTTGAAAGCAGGGTTGTTTGCATTGTTCTAAGGAAGAGTGATACCCAGGAGATTCGATAATGATGTCCACTATTGATAGGTCAGATGTACACGAGGCAGACGTTGCATTTTCCCTGTTAATGGCTTTATGAAAACAAAGCTTGTGATCCTTGCGACTGATGAATGACGTTCTTTCCAAGGAATGGAGGAAAGTTAGGGACAGCTAAATGCACTACTAGCAATTTGCAGTCGAAGGTAAAGTAGCTGGATTCCATCATAGACAGTTTTCTATTGAAGAAGGCCAATGGGCGTGTAGAACCGTTGAACACCTGCTCGAGGACTGCCACAATAGTGACGTCACTAGCATCGGGGAAGAGAAGGCGAGGTCCATGTGGCACAGGAAAAGTAAGAGTAGCATTGATTGATATGGCTTTCATTGCGTTGCAAAAGGCCCTTTCTGGAATAGGACTGCACTTCAGGTCTCTTGGCTTTCCTTTGAAGGAGGGATAGAGTGGGCAAGATGTGGTGATTCATGACAGGAAACGGTGATAATAATAATTCTTGCAGTGCTTTCATGGTCAAAGCCGTGGGGAAGTTCTGAATGGCTGCTACTTTTCATTGAGGATGTGAACTCCTTCAGGAAAGAAGTGGTACCCTAAGAGTGATACTTCGTTGGTGCCAAAGTGCACTTGTCATGCAGTATCATAAGGCCATTCTGTTGTAGGTGGTCGAGCATGGTGCATAGATGAAGGAGGTGTACCTCTTTGGAAAAAGAGAACAAAAACATGTCTTCCATATAACATTCACAGAAGGAGAGTTCTCCATGAGATGTTGAAAAGTGGTCCCAGCATAACAAAGGCAACAAAAAGGGGCTATTGAAATTCTATGTACCCAATGTGGTGGTTATGGCAGTATTGGGATTTCCTCTGGGTTTAAAGGCACCTAATAATACCCCTTTAGGATGTAGAACGTGAGGAAAACCTTGGATTTGTGCAAGTAGGAGGTCACATAAATGATGTATGGGAGAGTGCAGTGAACCTGTTCTGTCTTGAGTTCAGGGGCTTGTATTCCCAACACGGACGTAGAGTGCCAACTTTCTACAGGACTATGTGAAAGTTTGATTATGAAGCACTGGAAGCCTTTGGCAAAAGCTCATTTCTTCTATTTCGACGAACATTTGTTTAGCGGTTGCCAATCGATACAGTGACAAACATAAGAGCCTGGTGAAAACTGTAGCACCCGTCGTCTCTATATGGTTGTAAATACCGTATTATGCTGAAACCATGGTTGTTGGACGAAATTCTTAAAGGAAAACATATGGGTATAATGTGAGAAGTTGGGATTATATATCCATGGATGTGCTGATGTGGAAAGCTTGGAGAGAGGGGATGGGTTGGAGAGGTGTTGAGGAGGATGAATCCTCATTGACTAACAGTAGGTGAGGTACGTCAGCCAGGTGGTGGAAAAAGGAGAGGAAGTACGCTCTGAGGATTGGCAATTTGACGCCAGCAACGAGACACTTCCAAGAAATTTGGCGATTCTAATCATTAATGTGAGGGTTTTATAACCATGCATAGGTATCACAGATCCGTTGGCAGCTACCAGCCGTATGTTGGCAGATGTAGACATACTACGTCATGTCCTGTAGAGTGGTCTTGGCATAAAAGAAACGTAAGCACCCGTGTCTATCAAGAATCACACAGCCGTGCCTGCGTCATGTGAGAAGAAAAGATTAGTGAAAGGGAAGGCCACCGTCACCAGTTATAGCATACGTACATATTTTTATCCACTGACAACGATTTGCATATTTCTTCGTAGCAGCCCTGAATTTGAAGTGGTAGTAGCCTAACTGCGGCTGATGGGTGTCGGTAAGTGACTGACCAGGTCGGTGGTTGAGGCGTAAACAAGTGGTGGTATGTACGGGTGGTGGGCTGCTTTGTCGCCACTCTGGGACGTCAAAGGGTGGGCGACTGTGTCCTACCGCACACACGTTAACTTCAGTCAAAGTTGAATAGTTGTTCACCTCCTTAGAAATGGAGGCGTGGGTGGAGGTCCAGAAGGCACTGAAGTGGTTGTCCATAAGGCATTGACTTTGGTCATCAGGACCTTCTTGGGCAAAATATCAATATTGGGGATGACACACATACAGGTTCGTGTCTGCAAGTTACACAAATTGCATGAAGTACATTCACTTCACAACGAGAAATGCAGCATTAGGAAGCAGGTGAACAATACTGGTAATTTCCCTGAGAGAGAGCGAAGCCATATAGTCCCAAACGTTATTGAGAGCTAAGAAAGTTTAGCTATGTTGGTGGTCGCTGATGGCGAGTACTGCTCTATGACGTATGATTTGAGGTCTTCATACATTATGGGGTGTCCCTTTCTTTGCACAGCCAATTAGAGATTTCAGGGAAATGTCCCCAAGGATGGTAGCCAGAACATATTCAGCTTTAGTGTTTGACAGGGTTACGCTCTAAAAGCAAAACTTGACTTCAACATTTGGGAACCAGGTTAAAGTCTCCCAGGTGTGGTGGCGTTAATGGCTTAGTCAGTGTCTGAGGGCAGCATCATCATGGAGTAAGGCAAGGGAGGTAGTTTAAAACTCCGGTGGTCAACAATGTGCCGTAGAGCAGTTAGGTTGTAACTAAGAGACTTGAAAATGCAACTGGAATTTATTTGGTCAGAGCTTGAGTATTTATATAACCTGTTCTAGTCAAGAAAGGCACAATTGGGAGTGGGTGGGTCGTTTCTTAGCATCATTATTGAATGTTCAAGTAATAGATCACAAATTGGTGTCGATGGACAATATAGTCAGTATAGGAATGTGATTTATTGTAATCTTTAGTGTAGTGTTCTTGGTCATTTATTGTTCATACTTTATACATATGACACGTGGTTTGGTCTAAAAAACAAGCTTATTGCATATGTAGATGATGCTACACACTTTGCATTAATTCCATATCTTGAATGTAGATATTGGATTGATGAATCCCTTAATAGAGATCTAGCTAAAATAATCGCATGGCGCAAGTTATGGGGCTTGAAGTTTAATCTTAACTAAACTCAAAGTATTCTTGTAAGTAGAACAAGGACAATGGCTCCTTAACATAAAGATCTCAGCATTGATGATGTTTCTTAAATTTTGTATGACTCTTATAAAGATTTAGGTGTGATTCACAACAGCAAATTTACTTTTCACAAACACATTAGCTCCGTATCATCTTTCAATTCACAGAAAACTGGTTTTAGAGCTATTTTGATATTTTCAATAATCGATGTACTCTGGAGACTTGTTTTAATTCTTAAATTTTACATTGTTTCGAATAATGTTCTCCTCCCTGGTGTTTAGCTGCTGATTCTCATCTGAATTTGTTGGACAGAAACTTACGGTCCATTAAATGTCTTGTTCTTAATGTAGATATTGATCTCTGGCACCGTAGTTCAATTAGTTGGTTATGTATGTTACATTTAAATGAATCGTATTTCTGATCATCCTTTACCTTCATCTCTTTCCAGACAGATAATTCGTGTTCATAATACTAGGCCTGCAGTTAATTCTAATAGCCTTGCCTTCAAAATCATGAGGCTCAATACTAATAATTTTCATAAAGTTTTATTGCAGTTGTGACCATGATTGGGAATGATCTTTTTTTATCGGGAAGTTGAATCAGTAGAACTTCAAAAGTTCAAATTTGCAACAGATGTTTCCATGCTGAACCGGCTGATACAAGTCTTTTTATAATTTATATATGACATATCTGTTTTGACGTTTTTACAGTTTATAAAATATTTTATTGTTAATTTTTTCTCATTCGGTTAATTATTTCCTTATATCATTTCCTGGGCTTTTAGCATCTTGCTTTTCAAAGTAGGGTTTTTCCTTAGCTAATAATAATAATAATAATAATAATAAAAATGATAATAATAATAATAATAATAATAATAATAATACAGTGAACCCTCGCTACTTCGCGGTTCGACAATCGCGGATTCACCACTTCGCGGGGTTTTCCCATAACCCATATATATATACATATCGCGGATTTTCCGGAAAATTCGAAAATACCGCGAAATCTGAAGATAACCAAATACGATATTTTGTTACCTGTAATTCCATTAATACTGTAATTAGTAATATCTGCTCTTACTGATTGTTCATTGCATTACATATGATATATAATTCAGCACAGAAAGAAATAAAACACGAAAAGAGAATGTGATCATACGATAATTCAGTACGTAGTAAAATTAAATCGAACATGAAACGCAAATCAGATGCAGTCATACCATATTAGAATGGTGTGTACTGTAATGGATGTGCTTCTTTTCCATGAATCTTTTGTATGTATACGTACGTAGTACAGTACTGCATCCAATAATATTCTTTGTTGCAAAAATCACATTTCGAATAAGTACTGTAAGCGTACGAGAGAGAGAGAGAGAGAGAGAGAGAGAGAGAGAGAGAGAGAGAGAGAGAGAGCGTAAAATAGCGTACGTACGTAAATTTTTATTATTATTGTTATTATTATTATTATTGTTGTTGTTGTTAATAAAATTATTATTGTTATTATTATTAATCATTATTATTATTATTATTACTGTACAGTATTATTATCATTATTTATTATTATTACGGTATTGTACTTAATCTACGTACGTTCAGTATGCGCGGGGCATCTTCTATGAGTAACCAACGCACCATGTACTGTAAGACGGGTTGTGATTGGTTCAAGCGCTGATAGATGACGAATCAAAACTCAAGTTTTGTTATCTAGCCTGTGATTGGTGTTTTGCCCGCATCTTCAACTTCCAGCATCACAGTTCTCGCGGGTCTGCATCGTTCACTTTCTCTTTCCGCGTATTGCTGAGTAGACGTTCTTAACTTTGTGAAGTTTAATCTGTGCTGTGTGCGACTGTTTTAAGTTGAACTTTCTGTTAAACCCTACTGTACAATGCCTCCCAAGCCTTCTGCTTCTACTAAGGCTGGTAGTGAGCCTAAACAGCACCGAAAGATGATGACGATTGCTGAGAAGGTGACGCTTCTCGATACTATGTTAAAAGACAGTAGAAGTTACGCGGCCGCAGACCTCGAAGACCTGACGAAATCGGGCAGTGAAGACAGTGAAACACAGGAAGAGTTCCAAGAAAATGTCGAAGAAACGGTCTTAAAATTAGAACGGCTTGCCAAGCTCTGCAAGCTTGCGAATGAGGTGAAAGAAATGTCGCAAGAGTGGGACGAGGATATGGTTCGTTCTGTACAATTCTGCACCAAGATCGATGAACACATGGCTCCCTACAGGATGCTCTTGCGAAAGAAGAAGCAGCGGCATTAACTTCCGATCACAATGCCCTCAGAAGAAATTGAAGAAGTGTCTCAGGAAGAAGTTGAAGAGGTGTCCCAGAAAAAGACACCTCCGTCTGAAGAGACGTAAAATACTGTACTATCATTGGCTGCACAGTAGAAGACATCATCAGCTTCATCATCATCATTTCTACTGTGCAGCAAATTCATCGCCATCATCATTCAAGTTTTTCTTGAACTTCTTTCGTGGTGAGTACAGTAACAATCTTTATTTTTTACTTAAACATTTTAATATTTGTGTCTGTTTTATAGTTTAGTACTGTATGCATTAAGTTAAAGGGAAGGTTTTAAAAGCCTATCATATTTTTTTTGTTTAAAATTTACATTTACGTACGTAAAACAATCTCTCTCTCTCTCTCTCTCTCTCTCTCTCTCTCTCTCTCTCTCTCTCTCTCTCTCTCTCTCTCTCTCTCTCTCTCTCGTAAATTGTTTTCCTGCTTTGCTACGTACAGTATGTACTGTATGATTTTATATAGATACGGTAAATAATATTTGTAATAACATATTTTGTAAATGCTTTTACTGTAAATATCATTATTTATCAATTTCATCATGCGCGTTAAATGCCTTCTTTGTTCTGAGCGTGGTTGTTTACTGAGCGTACAGTACTTTATGACGCCGTCGTTTCAGGTGGCGTCATAAAGAAAAACATTTCATTTGGAAGTCCTAAGGAAAATTAAGTAAAACATTGGTAATAACAAAATCAACATACTGTATACATCAATATAATCGATGCAAAAACTAACCTATACATATATGTGTACAGTACACTAAATGAGTTTGTTTCTTCATTATGATCAGAGATAAACGTAAACAAAACATTGGTTGCCATTTTTTATCGTGCTTTTTAGGTGTTTAGGAAACGCATGATATAAAATCGCCTTTAATATTTGTGCCTGTTTTAGTTTACGGTACTGTAGTACATGCATTAAGTGTTCTGTACATTAAAGGGTAGTTTGTTAACAGTACTACGTACAAGGGAAGGTTTTAAAAGTCCGAATATACATGTTAAATAAATAGGTAAATATGGTGTCAATACTTCGCGGATTTTCACCTATCGCGCCCGCGTCTGGAACCTATCTACCGCGATAAACGAGGGTTCACTGTAATAATAATAATATATTAGTAAAGAGTGTATAAATATAAACATTGCTAAGACAATATAGAATTTGGATGAATTTGATTTTAAGTTAGAATATGTAAAATGGATTTATCGTATTCAATATCAAGGATTGACGTTAAGGACGAGATTAAGATTGATTTTAATTTTGAAAGGTTCCCTGAGGGTTATGGTTTGGAGCATAGTTTTGAAGGGGAAGATATGGTATGTAACTGATTTTCAAGTGGATTAACTAAAAAAATAAAGAAAGGTCCTATTTAGGAAAATCTTGGTATCATAGGTGAGTTGAAAACAAGGGCAATGAATGAAATAAGGATACAAAATTTATATAAAAAGAATTATATGTTTAAAAGTTAATGTCCATCTAAAATATTAGTAGGGGCAAAGATATAGTTTTATATAACTGTATATATGTTTTTTGGGTTCAGGCCATGTTGTCTTGATGGAAGTTCCTAAAGGGTAGCTTGCTTAGGTATATTTGACTACGGTGATATTCCCAGAGAATTTACCTTAAGGTACCCAGAATTTTAACTCCGGGAGCGAATATCCCTCATTAGATTAACAAGGGATATCGCATAATATCAGAGGACATATTCTTGACACGCCACATAGCAATCTGAACCTCGAACAGAATTAACACTTCGAAGGGGTCAAGCGGGGAGAAAACGAAAAACGAGAACGAAAGGAGAGCCGCTAGCAAGTCACCTCTTTTATCTGGCTTCGAGAACATACATAGCGCTGCCGACGGCGCCATCTGCATTCCTTTTTGCGTAGCTAACAACTCGGTGTTTTTCCCTGTGTTACTTGCTTATCCTGGATTATTTTCAACCTCACGATGCTTTCTCCAGCCTCTTCTGCCTCAGGAAAGTTGAGTATTATCTCTTATGTATAAATGTAAGCTCTTGGTGATTTTAAGATAATACGATAGCGATATTTTCGTTACAAGAGCTGTTGCCTACCGGAGGCGTCCTGGACGCTGTCGCTCGCCATGCATGAGTCTTTTAGTTAGCCAGAGCGACGTTCCGGCCATTATGCTTTAATAATTTTAGCTATTTAGCTCTACATAGGAATTCTTTATATGATGCTGTTAGTATTTCCGTTTCGGCGAATGATTTGCCAATCCCAGCCTAAGCTAGGCTTTGTAGCCTAGACGTTTGGCCCTAGTACTTTCATGCATGATATTCAGATTTTCGAGTGTTTTAAAATTTATTGAATCTTTACGCAGTTTTATACATATAAGGTATGGTTGATATTTCTTCCAAGATAGTATACGAGGTAGTTTCGGTGATTTATGTAATCGATTCTCTTCACGCCTAGGCTAGTTGCGTATGGGGCCCTAGTATACTTTCTCACACTCCCCGGTTGCTCTTTTCTCCTTGGAGAATAAGCGCAATCCCTTTTCCCTCTGTTTAAGCCTTGGGCTTAACCCTAATGGTTTATCTGAATAAGTATTTAGATATAACTATATTAGGGTGTTTCTGTTCTTTCTTGTTTTCAGTGAATCTGGCTTCAGGAGATGGCAGGACATCAGAGTTTTTTAGTCTGGGTCTGTTTCTTTCTAGCATAGAGAATGTGATTCCTTTGCTAAGCCTAGGGCAGATATAACTATATTAGGGTGTTTCTGTTCTTGCCTGTTTTCAGTGAATCTGGCTTCAGGAGCGGGTGGGACATCAGAGTTTTTTAGTCTGGGTCTGTTTCATTCTAGCATAGAGAATGTGATTCCTTTCCTAAGCGTAGGGCAGACACAGGAGGCTTAGCCTCCCTAGACTACTTTTGAAGGTTTTTGTACGAGATGATCCCTTCTTCTTGTGATCTAGCAGACTAGTTCAGGGTTGTTATTCTCGGTTTGAAGGACAAGGTCCTTCTTTTCCTGTGAATAACAACACCAAACCTTGTTTTGGTTCTGAGGGAGATGGCAAGTATTGCCGGCCTCCCTACTAGGATGAGCTTTCTTGGCTGCGGGTTGATCTTTTACTAAAGCGGAGTTTGCAGGACCCTCTTCCCCCCTTTCCCCCTCTTTCCTTAGTGATGGCCTAGCCATTACATCTCTGTCCGTCGTTCTACATCTGTACCTAGTGTAGGTTAAGATGTGGAGCTGACTCAGTCCGTAGCCTGCCGGCAAGTTCGTGCCGGCTGGCAAAGGCCTATCTTCTGTAGAGAGTTCCCCAGTCCTCCCTTGGTCTCACATCCATGTCTGTCTGTAGAGCCAGGCGGCATTGGATATATGGAAGCCTGAATTTACATTCTCCCCTTCCTTATATTCACTCTTTCTGGATGCCGGGCTGTGAGGCAGTGCCGTCTCTTATCCTTACATCCATTCTGTTTCTCTTCTAGTGTTTGTACCCTAGCCTGACTGCCGGCCTGAGTGGCCGGCAGTGGCCGCCAATAGAAGCACGCCATAAGATCTGCTGGCCGCCACGAATAGCGGCCGGCAGCCGGGTGCTATCATTTTTCAGTTGCCGGCCGGCACACACATTTGAACCAGCGCTCTTCCACCCAATAGTCTAAAGGTAGTATACTTTGGAACTAATTTAAGGTACGTGCCGCATTATATTATATACAGTAGTAAGTATTTTTACAGTATAGGATATACTGCATGGAGAAAACTATAGTAGAGAATATGTTATAACAATGAGATTTTCCAACACTCTTGTGTTATCTTGTACAGCCTTTTGTGAATCCGTACATATGAAGAAAGCGAGTTCTTTCTTAATTAAATATCCAGTATATTAAAATTACTTATTTTGGTGTGAGCTACCTAATTTTCCTCTGGAATTCCTTAACGGTTAATCTAGAATAAGAATAACCATAAAAATTCTATTATCTAGAAGGTTACAGCAATGGACTGGGCAGGAAATACAAGTGTGTGTCTTTCCTTCTTTCCTTCTTTCCTTTCTAGCTTAGTTACTTTAAGCTATGTATACTTAACATTAGTTATCCGGTAATACGTTGTTCACTTGATACACATGGAATTTTCTTCTCTTTACAGGAGGACCATCCGAAGTGTTGGAGTTTATTCTGCAACGTCCGCAGCAAGAACTTCTGCGGACATGATTTGTGTAGGAGGCACGCAGCATGCGCAATCTCCAAAGGTGATCTCCGGTATTGGGACCCGCAGCTGTGTACAATTTGCACTAACCTGATTACCGAGGCGTTTGACGCCCCTAAGTTGGCGGAGTCAAGGGACGCAGCGAGGGAGAAGCTTCGAACCTGGGTAAGAGGCTTCCAGAAGAATACTTCTGGCCCCTATCTTCCAAGCGAGAAGATGAGGGCTTACCTTTTCCCCAAGGCATCAGCGGATGCAGTGATTCCCCAGCCTCAAGCGGAGATACCGTTGGTTCAGATTCTGGTGGATTCTGAAGTCTCAGACGCCCTAAAAGACATCCAACTGGACGATAGGATGTCTGAGGTGTCCGAGTACACTGAAAAAGACCTTCTGGCGGAAGACCAGGAAGAGGAGCTGACCCAGGCTCCGGACAATGAAGAGGAAGAATTCGACGAGGAGTCGGCTACCCCGGTTCAGGCCCCTGAACCTGTTCCCTCAACATCGTCTGCTATCCCAGAGGATCTGGGAAGGACTCTTTCTTCCATCGTTGGAATGATCCAGCAGATGCAGAAAGAAAATAATGAGAGGGCAGCTGCAATGAAGTTGGAGATGCGAAGACTTGCAGCATCACGTGGGCCCAGAAGAAGCTCAATGTGAAGGACCTTCCCTTGCGCTTGGATGCCAACCCTTGGAGGTATGCCGAGCACATGCCTATGACGACGGGAAAGATCGTCATCTCGGAGAGATTGGGCTCAGTCCCCCTCGAGGAGGTGGAATTCTGGCCCAGCAAGGAGTCGTACCCGGATTGCTATGTCCGCCTTAGGAAGGAACCAGCCTCAAAGGAAGAGACGGAGCCGAAGGAGGTTATAGTTTTTGACCATGCTAAAGCTCAGGCCTTACTGTCAAGCTCGCTGAAGGAGAGGGTCTTCACAAACTCAAAGGTACCCGCTTTGAGTAAGAAGCATCCTTCCTTTGTAGCCTTTCCTACTAGAGCCTTCCCCTTCATGGAAAAAGGGTTTGATGCTGTTCTGAAAGCGGTCGAGGCAGGTAAACCATGCCTCTCCTTGGAGGAGTGTAAACCTCTGGCCTTGGCCTTACCCATGGACCAGAAAGACTGGAAGGACGTTAATCTTACCTTCTCAGTCGGGAAGTTGGAGGCCGATATTGCCGGACGTCAGTTCAGCGAAGCCCTCCCGAAGCTGTCTGATTTTCTCTTGCGTAGGGAGCAAGAGACAAAAGAAAGATTTGCCGCCTCAATGTCTCTGCAAACAACTCTAGAGACGATGGCAAGTGACCCCAAGGCTCAAGAGATGTTTATGGTAGTCGCCAAGACACATCTGGCCACAGTGACGAAGGACCTTTACAGCTTCGTCAAAGCTAGGAGGGCTTGTAGGGAGTTCGTGTTCGCCTTGGCTGCGGTGAGGCACGAGCCAAGGAAACTAATCTCCTCCTGCATTTGGGGCAAAGACCTCTTCCCTAGTGAAGCGGTCAAAGAGGTAGTGGATAAGGCCTTCTCCAAAAGTGGGGCCTATCTCTTAAACGAAAGTCTTCCCCGGATGAGGGTCTCCAACCAAAGAAGAAGACTAAGAAGCCCAGGCTACCCTCTCGGGTAGCCAAGTCGTACAGACAGCAACAGCAGCAATTTCATTTGACCGCAGTGCCCCAGATGGTAGCACAAACCCCGACCACGTACCAGTTGGTACCCCAAGCCGTGACTACACAGTCTCCGGCATTTAACTCAGCATTCGAAGAGCAGTCTACTACCTTTCGAGCAAGACCTAGAGGATCAGCCAGAGGTTCGTCTAGACGCTCCTCGAGGGGAAGGGGGTTCAGGGGAGGTCGCGGTCAAGGAGGCAAGTCCTCAGGTCAACAGCAGCAAAAGTGCAATGCTTCCGGTAGGAGGGAGACTCCACCTTTTTTGGGATTGTTGAACCTTCGAATGGACTGGGTTGGAGCTGGCACAGCACTCCACCTCCGTGCCCACGATTCTTCCAACACTCTACCCCCGTTCTGGAAGAATACATTCAAGAACTCTTGGAGAAAAGAGTAATCCGAAGGGTAAAGTCCATCAAGTTCCAAGGAAGGCCTTTTTTGTGTTCCAAAGAAGGACTCAGAAAAACTCAGAGTCATTCTGGACTTGTCGCCACTCAACAAGTTCATAGTGATCTGTAAGTTCAAGATCCTAACACCACAACACATAAGGACCTTACTACCCAAGCGGGCATTTACTGTCTCCATAGACTTGCCAGACGCTTATTGGCACATTTCAATCAGTCGTCAACTCTCCCCCTACCTAGGATTTAAGGTACAACGAAGATTCTACGCTAGGCTCAGACTATCAGCACCTCCAAAACCCATTTCATGGTGTCTGGATAAGGTTCTTCATATCGCTTCGCGGATGAACAATGAGGAGTGTGCTTTAAAGGATTTAACCCAAAAAGTTATATTTCTATTTGCACTCGCGTCGGGGGCCAGGGTTAGTGAAATTGTAGCCCTCTCACGAGAGGAAGGTCGTGTTCAGTTCTTAGATGGGGGAGAACTGAACCTTTTTCCTAACCCAACGTTTCTTGCCAAGAGCGAGCTACCCACCAATAGGTGGGGTCCCTGAAGAATCTGCCCTCTGAAAGAAGATGCATCTCTATGTCCAGTGGAATGCCTAAAGATCTATCTTCGTACAACTTCAGACTTTAGGGGAGGTCAGCTGTTTAGGGGAGAAACATCAGGCTCAAATTTATCTCTGAAACAGCTAAGGGTGAAAATCACCTATTTTATTCGCAGAGCGGATCCAGATAGTACACCCGCAGGTCACGATCCGAGGAAAGTTGCCTCGTCCATAAATTTCTTTAATAACATCGATTTCGAAAATCTTCACTCATACACTGGCTGCAAGTCTTCCAGAGTATTCTTTAGACACTATGCAAAGCAAGTGGAGCAACTGAAGAGGTCTGTGGTAGCAGTGGGTAGTGTCGTCAAACGTACTGTTTAACTCTGCGAGGAGCAGTGAAATTAATTGGGAAGATTAATTCTAGGGTGGGTGTGTAGTCACGGACTGTTCTACAGACTAAATGTTAGGGCACTAAGGAGCCCACGTTCCATAATCAAAGGCGAACCTAGCATAAGTGCAGACACGTGTGCAAAGCGTTTCCAACGCCAGTGTGATTGAATAGTAAGACAGACTTTTATGATTTTAATATCTCAATATTAAAAGTGGCGCTTATATTCTTTCTTTTCAGATAAACAATTTTTCTACTTACTATGATCCTTATGCTTATTTGTTGGTTATCCTCTTCTTATACTTGTATAATTGCTGAGTAACCTGTTTTTTATTTTATTGATTGTCAATAAACTAGTTCTTGTGAACCTTGCGTCTCATTCGCCTGTGTCATTTTACTGGAAAATGGTTTAGCATTACTTAAACTATGTATAACTTTAACATGAATAATCCTAGTAGATTGTTCCTTTCTGCAAGCAAACTTTCACTGGTTTATGATTTCCCCTAGTGGGGAGGACTTCATGCCCTATAGGAACGGTGGCAGATGTACAAATTTCTTCCTACCCTTATATAAACCTTTGTCCAATCCAGTAATAGAACGGGGAGCTTGTCGGTATTTTATATCGACACAGCAGTTCTTTTACAAACTTTGCTTTACATAATATAGAGTGAGACCACTATATTTGCTTGTCTGTTATTCATACATAGGTATATGTACTCTTCGAGACTTTTCCACAGTCTAGTATGACTCTTCCCTGTAGGTGGCAGGAAGCACTAACACAGTCTATGTTTAGATGAAAAGATGTAGGACGGTAGCATCTTAAGTCTCTAGGTCTAGGCTGACCGGGAAATACCTTCTTTAGAGTACGGCACGTTTTGAGAATCCACAGATACAGTGATGCTCTGGTATACTTCCATCGGGACGACATGGCCTGAGCCCAAAAAACGGATTTTGAGTTAACCGAAAAATCTATTTTCGGGTGAGATAACCATGTCGTCCTGATGGACCCACCCTTCCTTTTCTTTAAAAAGGGCTATAGGACCCTTTCCTATATACATTATCTGTAGCCACCTCATGTATCGCTACAAGGAATAAAGATGGCGCTGTCGGCAGCGCTATGTACGCACTCGAAGCGAGATAGGAGAGGTGCCCTGCTATTGGTTCTCCTGTCATTCTCGTTTTTCGTTTTCTCCCCGCTTGACCCCTTCGAAATGTTAATTCTGTTCCAGGTGCAGATTGCTATGTTGCGTGTCAAGAATACGTCCTCTGATATTACGCGATATCCCTGGTTAATTTAATGAGGGATATTCGCTCCAGGAATTAGAATTCTGGGTACCTTAAGGTAAATTCTCTGGGAATATCACCGTAGTCAAATATACCTAAGGAAGCTACCCTATAGGAACTTCCATTTGGA
The DNA here is from genome assembly GCF_036898095.1 of Palaemon carinicauda. Lineage (NCBI taxonomy): Eukaryota > Metazoa > Arthropoda > Malacostraca > Decapoda > Palaemonidae > Palaemon > Palaemon carinicauda. The sequence goes on from NC_090767.1 coordinate 34,772,075, forward strand.
CGATATGGCTATCTCACCTAAAAATAGATTTTTCGCTTCACTCAAAATCTGTTTTTTGGACGGAACTAATCTGAGGAATATAGGGCATTATACGACAAACGTTTTGCACACGATCATTCAGTGTTTTAATATTTGTTTTTTTGTTTGTATATCTTGCTCTCTCCCCACACATTTAAAAGAAGCTGTTTAAGCTTGGCTTTTCTTGTATTAGCTTGTTTGAATTTAGTAAGGTTTTTGCTTGCAAGTACTCGTATATAGGCTCGTTATCCGTTAAAAAAGTTTAGTTTCATTCCTAAAACCTTTCTGATATAATCTAACAGCACAATCACAAAATTGCAGACCACAGAAGGAACAGCTCCCTTCCTCCTTTCCCCTTACTGCTGCACCATACTGTTCGGTGATACCTCCCTTGATTTATCTCCCTCTCTCTCTACCATATTCATAGAAGTAGGGAATAATTCACTTGATTTCAGTGCAGCAAGATTCAGTTTCACATAAGGGGTCTAACTAGCTAATCATTAAAGCAGATTATATACTTGGGGCTATCACCAACCCACATTTGGGGGAATCTACAATTTCCTTTGTAAACAAAGGGACACCCCAATATCGTACTATGCCCCAAATGCTTATATGCTGGATCAGTACTCACCATTGCAAGCCGTCCATATAACCAAGATTTTTAAGCTCTCTCCACAACAGTTTGTGAACTAAAAGTCTTTGCCTGCACTCGGGGAAATCAAAATCTAGATCACTTTCAACCTGCTACAAATAGCTCTCCTCATTTGGGGAATCTACTATGGGTCCTTTGGGTACCATGGCTGCCCAAACCTGCATGTGCTGTCGTCCCTAATGTCAACATTCTACCCATGAAGGACCTGGTGACCAAATTTGACACACTTATGGAAAACCAATTCACCATCTTCAATACCTCAATCAATACCCTAAATAAGATGAAGAGGACAACTATTCAACATCAACTGAAGTTCACATGAATGCGGTACGATAAAATGTGGTAGGACACAGACACAAAACCCAGATGTGTAGAAGTGATGACAAAGGCACCCACCACCAATAGGTTCCACCCCTATCTCACACCACAACCAGTGACCTTTCTAGCCACTGAATGACGCACATTGCCCGCAAATATGTTACTACCACTCCAAATTCATAGTTGCTGTGTAAAAATGTGTAAACAGTGGTCAGTGGCATAAAGACTTTTAAGAAGACTTGGGCTTTTGGGAGTGGCCTGCCCTCTCTGCACTCTTTTCTGTTTACATGATGGAAGTACAGAAAGAGACTTCTGGTATACAACTTATTCCGATTAAGCCTACCAAAGTCCAAATAGTAGCTGCCAACCGATCTGCGATCTCCACCCCGTGTTAAGAAGCCCTTATCTTATATTTTGTGAGTGCCAAATATGATTTAAAGTTTCTCTTTGCTGACATCCCATTGCTCATCCTCGGTGTGGATTTCTTCACCCATTTCCACCTCCTGGATGAGGTTGCTCACTGACAGTTAGTTAACACAGACTCATATCCTCGACACCTGTTCAACACACAACCTCCAAAATTACTCTCCACATCAGCGCACCCATGGATATCTATGCTCGTCTCCTCACATCACGCTCAGAAGTTTTCTGTCTTCAGTTTCACAATATGCCCACCATTCCCACTAAACAGAGTATTGATCACCATATCAAGACAACAGGGCTATCAGTGTTCGCAAGAGTCAAGTGTCATCTGCCGAATTTTTTTAGTCACTAAAAAATGTTTGCCGAATTGAAAGAAATTTTCCGTTGCCAAAAGTCTGTAAGCTCATGCCTGTTGTCCTTACATATATTCCTGCAGTAAGAAAATTCCCTGCACCCATGTGGGAATTACTGGCACATGAACAAGCAGACAGAATGGATTAACTACCTCTAAACAAAACCTTGCCACAATTACCTCCTACTCACAACAAAGCAAACGCTTTATCCATGCTTGACTTACTGAAGGGGTGTTATCAGATGTCCATGAACTCATAAGACATCCATAAAACAGCCATCACCACCCACTTCAATAAATACAGCTACAATCATCCGGTTTCAGCCTTAATAAGGAAGCAGCTACTTTTCAACGCTTCATGAATGGCTTTTCAGTCAACCTCCACTTCAGAGAATGTTACAAGGGTGACATACTTTTGTCTTCTTCCTTCAAAGAGGAACACCTCCTTCACCTCTGTGTCGTGCTCGACTGCCTACAATAGAATGGCTTTGCAGTGGCGTCCGACAAGTGTACCTTTGGTGTCAACGATGTATCCTTCTTAGGGTACCGCATCAATCCTGAAGGAGTTCATCCATTCCAGGAGAGAGTACCAGCTGTTCAAAACATCCCCACACCCTCGACCATCAAAGCAATGTAAGAATTTTTGTTTATGATCAACTATTATTACTGGTTCCTTGTAGCCATCGTCGCTACTCTCGAGCCATCTATGTCTCTCTCAAAGACAAGTCAAAACAGCTTTCTGCACTACAAAAAATGCCCTATCAAACATGGCTGCTCTAAGTTTTTGTGTGTTACCTGATCTTTCCCTTTTCTTCATTGATAGCAGAAACATTATAATTTTTGTAGTACTCAAGCAGGGGGTCATAGGTTAACCACACTCTTTGGCTTTTTACGGTAGGAAACTGTCTAGTGTGGAATCTGAATACTCCACATTTGACCAAGAATTGAGGGAATTGCATAGGTTTCACCACCTCAAAGAATTTGGGCCGTTTAAAATTCGCACGGACAACATAGCTTTGGTGCACTTCTTCACTCAAAGGTTTGACGATTGGTCCGCTCGTCAATGTCTAAATCTCTCTGGCACGTATGAATGCAATTGCACCCTTCAGCACGTCCCTATGAAATTTAATCATGTTTACAATAACATTTCAAGAAATAATTGGCAGCTATTCATCTGGGATTACTATGCATTGGAAAAATCCATACTAAAAGATCCAATATATCAAATATGTAGGACAACTACGTTTTTTTCCTATAAGACTCTTTTTTCGGAGGTTTTATTCAAGAAGACAAATGATGTGACACCACATAAAGAATGAACATATAACAATAATGTTAACCTTTTTTAGAAATACGACCTAGTATTACTAAAACTAACAGCCATCTCTGTCACATTTTGTGAGTAACGAAAGTGGGGGACACTGGGTGGTAGAATATGTTTACTTGTATCTTCAACCCTGTTGGGTCATTACAGTGACTCAAGTATGAATGTGTTCTCATTGGCTACAGTTTCCTAATCATATTAGCAAATACAAAAAATAATAGAGAACCACATACATTCTGAATTGGGGCTGAAGTTAAAGTGAGAGTTGCTCTACCTGGCTACTAAGTGGAGCCTACCCTCCACATGCCAACTTCGTTAAAATTTTAAATGGACATTCAGGTTTGCAGAAGTAATACTTCTATTAAATGACGATGGTTTGTATTTTTATAGGAGCAACTTCTTGATAATAAACCATATGTAATTTCTACACAAAGAAATAGAAGCCTAACACTATTGACAATAGATAACAATTTATACAAAAAGAAATACCATCTTAGCGTTTACATATGACCATTTCTGAATTGACTGAACTCGTGACTGAACAAGTGACAACAAACTTGAGATAATGTTAGTGCTCCAACAAGCACCAACTCTTCAAACAAATCTACCACAATGCAGTTCAATCAGAAATCAAGCCATAGTTTTTAATCTATTTTAAATATCACTTCATGTACACGTGAATACCTATTTATTAAGAGAAAGAGGACATGATATTCAAACAAGTAGTAGATATGTTAATAGTAGCAGGAGTGTAAAACCTCTTTAGGAAGGGCCAGAAAATCCAAGATTTCGATTCTCTGGTGATATTGATATAAACAAGGGTGATCAGTGATAACATGCATATAGTATTATCTCTGTGTTCCAAAATGGTAGTCTCTTGCTGTAGACTTACCATCTTTCAGGTGTGGGAAAGTGATCTTGACAAAGAGTATAGAGAACAAATGTAAAATTTACTACCGAATTTAGTGTTATAAAGCAATCTCCTGTTATTACTTTTATAAATGATGAAAATAAGATATAAATAAGAATTCAATAGTGAGTACTAAAGCTTACTGAACAGAACATTATCAATTAGAATGACCAATTTTCAAGATATTATGACTGATGTAATTTGTGAAGACATATGGGTGTGATGTGACCAAATAATTCAAACAAGTAAAGGTGTAGTATAATGGGAAAGCTGATTACTTTGATATGACTGAATCACTGGCCAATTATTTCAGAAAGTCTTTGTGATAAAACTGAGAGACATTTCAAGGCAGCAGGAACATATCTTTTAACTATGATGCAAACTTCTTACTCAGATGGGGAAGCCATCGTTGAAACACTCCCATACACTTATTATTATAAAGAAAATATCATTTGTAGTCCAATGATATATCCCAACATCATCTTACCAACAAGGGAGTTTTACACAAATTATGCAAGCCAGGTGATGACCCCTTGAAACCTTGCTTCACAAACAAGAACCTCAAGCACCCTGGCTTGCTTATGGTTTGGGCAGTGTTTACTTTTTATGGTGTTGGGAAGCTAATTGTACTTCCTGCTAATGAGAGAGTGAACCAGTACAACCAGCTGGAGTTATTGGCCGACAACCTTCCTGACTCTTTCGAGCAGACCAAGGCAGAAGTTTTCATGCAGGATGGGGCTCCTGCTCACACGGCCAAACTTGTAACACACTGGCTAAGGGACTGGGATGTCAACTATTTCAATGACTGGCCAGGTAATAGTCCTGATATTAACCGCATAGAAAACTTTTGGCCAGTTATTAAAAAAGAAGTTGCGTGATATGGACACCTCCTTAGTGCCACGTTTGGAATCTATTGTTTTGCAGCTTTTGGCCTCCATTCCTAAAAGAACCCTCAAAAACCTAGCACTTATAATCACTTACATATTATGCCGGGTAACTATTTGGTTGTTACTGGAAGTCTATTATGAATGCAACTAAACTTTCTTTGGTCGGAACATGAGTATTTACACAACCTTTTCCGGTCAAGAACCCCACACATATTCAAACACCCAATGGTGCAGGAAAATTCATGAATAGACAGGTTATCATTGAAAAGGGAGAGCGATCACAACAATATACAAAAATTTTGAAATATCGTTAGCATGTTTTATACATGAGCGATACATGTTTTAATGAAATTTTTATCATAGGAATAGGAAATAGCTATGAATTAGATTTTGAGACAATATCAAGGTATATTTTTTTCAATTTTAGATTCTTATAGAAATATTCCCCGATTTTTTTAAAGAGCATTTTCTTTCTGATGATAATTGCTCTGAAATAACTTTAGATGAGAAGTTACAAGTGAAATAGGACACCTTGCCTTAAGAAGCGTAAGGTAGGCGGATCATCTCACGGGATATATGATAGTTTTAGGTTATCTAGGGAGACCCAGTCTTCTTTGTCACGCATGTTGAGGAGGAATGCTTTCGGCGTACAGCAGGTCAGGGGGATAGATCTGTTAAAGGGGCATTAACTGTGGCTTAATAGAGCCATTGTACAGAAAACATATGTTCACGAGTGCTGATCAGTCGGTGTGTTGCTTGGCTGAGACTTTCAATTCTGGCAGCAAGGAGAAAATTTTCCCAAAACTTGTTTTACCTGCTGGAGATTTTCGGAAGAGGTTTCAGATGGAAGAATTCCGGCAAGGAAAACCAACAGGTTACCATACACCTTTTCAGATATTGAGACATTCACGGTGTCTTTAGGAGTGTTTCTGAATACCAGGAGCATGCAGGGAAACTGGGTAAACTAGTCAGAGCGCATGCAGCAGGACATCAACACTGCTTTAATTGTACGATGATAACGTTCAATCATACTGTTGAAATCAGAGTTGTATGCAGTGTTTTGAGGAAGAGTGATACCCAGAAGATTCGATAATGATGTCAACTATTGAGAGGTGAAAATGGTACATCTGTCAAAAAAGTAATATGCTAGCAAATACCAAATCTTGCTATCTATCTTGAGAGTAAGGCAGATATACACGAGGCTGACGTTGCATTTTCCATTTTAATGGCCTTATGACAACGATGCTTGTGATCCTTGTGATTCTTGCGAATGATGGAGGACCTTTTTTCCAAGAAAGGGTGGAAAGTTAGAGAAAGCTAAATACACTGCCAGCACTTTGCATTTGGAGGTAAAGTAGCTGGATTCCATCTTGGACAGTTTTCTATTGAAGAATGCCAATTGAATACCTGCTTGAGGACAGCCACAATAGTGATGTCACAGGCATCGGTGAAGAGATAGAGAGGTGCATGTGGCAGAGGAAGAGTGAGAGCAGCAGTGATTGATAAGGCATTCATTGCATTACAGAAGACCACTTCTGGAAGATGACTGCACATCAGGTCTCTTTGCTCTCCTTTGAAGGAGGCTAGAGCGTGCAAGAGGTTGCGATGGCTGGCAGGAAACGGTGATAATAGTTGATAATGCCTAAGAATTCTTGCAGTGTTTTGATGGTCAAGGTCGTGGGGAAGTTCTGAATGGCTGCTACTTCTCGTGGAGGATGTGGACCCTTTCAGGAGGGATGTGGTATCTTAAGAGTGATACTTCGTTGGCGCCAAAGTGTACTTGGCGTGCAGTATTACAAGGCCATTCAGTTGCAGGTGGTCGAGCATGGCACATAGATGAAGGAAGTGTACCTCATTGGAGAAAGAGAACAATAGCATGTCGTCCAAGTTACATTTACAGAAGGAAACTTCCCCTAGGATGCTGTCCATGAGACGATCAAAAATGCTCCCAGCATAAAAAAGCAACAAAAGGAGTAATTGAAATTCATTGTACCGAATGTGGTGGTGATGGCAGTCTTGGGGATGCCTTCTGGATTCATGGACACCTGATAATACCCCTTTAGTAGGTAGAACGTGGAGAAAACCTTTGATTTGTGCAACTATGAGGTCCCATCTTTGATGTATGAGAGTGTAGTGATCCTGTTCTGTCTGCAGGTGCTTGTATTCCCAACACGGAGGTAGAGTGCAAACTTTTTTAAGGATTATGTGAAAGTTTGATGACAATAGACTGGAGGCCTTCTGGCAAAGGCTCATTTCTTGTCTTTCGACGAACATTTGTTTAGCGGTTGACAAACAATACGGTGATAGACATATGAATATGGTGAAAACTGTGGTAACCGTTGCCTCTATATGGTGATAAACAGAGTATTATGCTGAAACCATGGTTGTTTGACGAAATTCTTGAAGGAAAACATCCTGGTACATTGTGAGAGGTTTAGCTTATATATCCATGTGTGTGCTGATGTGGAAAGCTAGGACAGAGGGGCTGGGTGTGAGAGGTGTTGAGGAGGATGAATCCTCGTTGACTAACTGTCAGTGAGCTTCGTCAACCAGGTTGTGGAAATGGGAGAGGAAGTACGCACCGCGGATTGGCAACTTGGCGTCAGCAATGAGACACTTCCTAGTATATTTGGCGGTTCCAATCAATTATGCGAGGGTTTTATAACCGTTCATAGGTATCGCAGCTCCGTTGGCAGCTACCAGGTGGATGTTGGCAGATTTAAACAGACTACATCATGTCCTGTAGAGTAGTCTTGGCATAAAAGAACCGTAAGCATCCGTGGGCATCAAGAATCACACGGCCCTACCTGCGTCATGTAAAAGGAAAAGATTATTGACAGGGGAGGCCATCGCCACTAGTTATGGCATACTTACAAGGTTTTATCCACTAACAACTATTCGCAAATCTCTTTGCAGCAGCCCTGAATTTGAAGTGGCAGTAGCCTAACTGTGGCTGATGGGTGTCGGTAAGTGACTGAACAGGTCTGTGGTTGGAGCGTATGAGAGAGGTGGTATGTATGGGTGGCGGGCGGCTTTTTCACCACTCTGGCATGTCAGGGCATGGCCACTGTGTCCTACCGCAACCATGTAAACTTCGGTCAAAGTTTAATGGCTGTTTACCTCATTAGAAATGGACGCGTTGGTGGAGGTCCAGAAGGAACTCAAGTGACTGTCCATAAGGCATTGACTTTAGTCATCATTACCTTCATGGGCAACATATCGATATTGGGGATGACACACGCATAGGTTCGTGTAGGTACTTTGCCCAAAGTACACGAAGTACATTCAATACACAACGAGAAACGCAGCAGCAGGAAACAGGTGAACAATACTGGTCATTTCCCTGAGAAAAAACAAAGCCTTATAGTCCCCAAGGTTATTAAGAGAGCTAGAAAAGTTTTGCTATGTTGGTGGCCGCTGATTTGAAGTCTTCATACATTATATGGTTTCCGCTTCTTCAAAGCAAATTGGAGATTTTAGGAAACTGTAGCCAGGGATGGTCGCAAGAACATATTCAGCTTTAGTGTTTGACAGGGTTACGCCCTTTAAGCAAAACTGAACTCCAGCAAATGGGAACCAGGTTAAAGTTTCCCAGGGGTGTCGTTAATAGCTGAGTCAGTGTCTGAGGACAGCATCACCAAGGAGTAAGGCTTAGGAGGTAGTTTAATACTCCGGTGGTCAACAATGTGCCGACGAGCAGTTAGGTCATAACTGAGAGACTCGTAAATGTAACCGAACTTTATTTGGTCAGAGCTTGATTATTTATATAACCTGTTCCAGTCAAGAAGGGCACATTTGGGAGTGGGTGGGTCGTTTCTTAGTATAATTATTGAATGTTTAAGAAATAGATCGCAAATTGGTGTTGGTGGGCACCATAGTGAGTATAGGAATGTGATATCTTGTAATCCTCAGTGTGGTGTTCTTGGTCCTTTATTTTTCATACTTTATACACATGACACGTGGTTTGGTCTAAAAAACAAGCTACTTGCATATGAAGATAATGCTATACTCTTTTCTTTGATTCCATCTCTTGAATGTAGATATCAGATTGCTGAATCCCTTAATAGAGATCTAGCTAAAATAAGTGCATGGTGCAAGTTATGGGGCATGAAGTTTAATCCTAACAAAACTCAAAATATGCCTGTACTTAGATAAAGGACAATGGCTCCTGAACCATCAGATCTCAGCATTGATAATGTTTCTTAAACTCTGTATGACTTATAAAATATTAGGTGTGATTCACAACAGCAAATTTACCATTCAGAAACATATTAGCTCTGTATCATCTTTGATTGAACAAAAAATTGGCTTCTGGGGTATTTTAATATTTTTGATAATCGATCTAATCGGGAGACTTGTTTTAAATCTTACATTATACATTGTTTAGAGTATTGTTCTCCTTCCTGGTCTTCAGCTGCTGATTCTCATCTCATTTTGTTGGACAAGAACTTACGGGGTATCAAAATTCTCGTTCTTAATCTAGATATTGATATCTGGCACCGTAGTTCAATTAGTTGGTTATGTATGTTTCATAATTTTTTTTCCTAATTCTGATTATCCTTTACGTTCAAATCTTTCTGGACAGATCGCTCTTGTTCGTAATACTAGGCATGCAGTTAATTCTAACAGCCACTGCCTGAAAACTTTAAATCAATCAATCTAATAGCCATGCCTTCAAAATCATGAGGCTGAATACTAATAATATAGAAAATTTATTACAGCTGTAACCAAGATTTGGTATGATCTTCTTAATCGGGAAGTTGAATCGGTAGAACTTCAAAAGTTCAAATTTACAGCAAATGTTTTCATGCTGATCAGGTTCACATAAGTCTTTTCATAGTTTACATATGACATATCTGTTTTGATGTTGTTATAGTTTATAAAATATTTTATTGTTATTTTTTTCTCATTCGAATAATACTTTCCTTATATCATTTCCTCACTCTGCTATTTTTCCCATTGAAGTCATTGTGCTCATAGTATGTTGCCTTTCGAAGTAGGGTTTTTCCTTAGCTAAATTATATTAATAATAATGATAATAATAATAATAATAATAATAATAATAATAATAATAATAATAATACTAGGAAAGAATGCATGACAATATCAATGATTCATAGTAAGGTAGAGGATAAGACTGATTGTAATTCCTAAAGGTTCCCTGAAGTTTTAGGTTGGAAGCATAGTTTTGAAAGAGAAGATATGCTTTGTAACTGATTTTAGAGTGGATAAAAAAAAATAAAGGAAGGTCCTATCTACGACAATCTTGGTATCATAAAAGAGCTGAAAACATTGGCAATGAATGAAATAAGGATAGGGAATTTATATAAAAAGAATCGTATGTTTAAAAGTGAATGTCCATCTAAAATATTAATAGGGGTAAGAATATAGTATTATGTAACTGTATATATGTATTCTGGACAGAACCAACCTATTGAATATAGGGAATTTCATGTATTAGCTTGTTTGAGTTTAGTGAGGTTCTTGCTTGCAAGAAATTATATATATCCTCTTTATATGTTTGAAAAAAGTACAGTTTCATTTCTAAAGCCTCTCTGATATGAATTAACATCCCAATCGCACAATTGCTGACCACAGAAGGAACAGCTTCCTTCTGCCTTTCCCCTTACTGCTGCTCCATACTGTTTGGTGATTCCGCTCCTGATTTATCTCTCTCTCTCTCTGTGACATAGTCTTAGCATTAGGGAGGAATTCGCTTGATTTCAGTGCAGCAAAATTCAGTTTCACATAGGGGCATAACTAGCTACATCACCAAAGCAGACTATATACTTGGGGGTATCACCAACAACACTTTTTGGGAAATCTACGATTCCCTTTGTGAGCAAAGACACACACCAATATCGTACTACACCCCAAAAACTTGTCCTGGAGCAGTACTCACCATTGCCAGCCGCCCATATAACCAAGATTTTTAAGCTCTCTCTACAACATTTTGAGAACTAAAAGTCTTTGCTTGCCCTCAGGGAAATGACGATGTCGTTTGCTTTCAACCTGCCGCAAATAGCTCTCATAGGGTGGTGAAACTACTTTGTGCCCTTTGGGTATGACGCCTGCCCTAACTTGTATGTGCTGCCATCCCTAATGTTAACATTTTGACCATGAAGGATCTGGTGACAAAATTCAACTCACTTATGGAAAAACAATTCACCATCTTCAATACCTCAATCAATACCCTAAATAAGATGAAGAGGACAACTATTCAACATCACCTGAAGTTTACATGAATGCGGTACGACAGAATGTAGTAGGGCACAGACACACACCCCGCGATATGCAGAAGTGGTTACAAAGGCGCCCACCACCAAAATGTTTCACAACTATTTCACACCACAACCAGTAACCTCTCCGGCCACCTTATGATGCACATCGACCGCGGATATGTTATCACCACCCCAAATTCATAGTTACTTTGTAAAAATGTGCAAACAGTGGTCAGTGACCTAAAGACTTTTAAGAAGACCAGGGCTTGTGGGAGTGGCCTCCCATCTATGTACTCTTTTCTATTTACATGATGGAAGTACAGCAAGAAACTTTTGGTAGACACCGGTAATTGCTGTTCTCTACATGAGAAAACTTAGTCAGTCTAAGCCTACCAAAGTCCAAATAGTAGCTGCCAAACGATCTGTGATCTCCACCCCGTGTTAAGAGGCTCTTATGTTATATTTTGTGAGTGGCAAATATAATTTATAGTTTCTCTTTGCTGATGCCCCATTGCCAATCTTTGTTGTGGATTTACTCACCCATTTCCACCTCTTGGATGAGGTTTTTCAACGACAGTTAGCCAACACACACTCTTACTCGTCGACATCTCTTCAACACACAGCCTACAAAATTACTCTCCACATCAGCTCACCCACGGATGCCTTCGCCCACCTCCTCACATCATACTCAGAAGTGTTCTGTCCTAAATTTCACAATATGTCCACCATTCCCACTAAACAAAGTATTGATCACTATATCAAGAACACAGGGCCATCAGTGTTCACCAGAGTCAAGTGTCATTTGCCGAATTGTTTTGCAATAACTAATAAATTTTTGCCGAAATGAAAGATATCTAACTTTGCTAAAAGGCTTCAAGATCATGCTTACTCTCTTTACATATCGTCCTACAGAAAGAAAACTCCCTGCACCTGTGTGGGGATTATTGGCAAATGGACAAGCAGACAGAATGGATTAACTGCCCTAAGAACGATACTTCATGGACGCCAAAGGAACACTAGTCATAACGGACAGTAAGTAGTTTTTTGTTTTTTTTTTGTATGTGGTCAAAAATGATAAGTAAGTGTTAGAGGTACTCCTCTTTGAAGGAAGAGAACAGAAGTAAGTCATCCAAGTAACATACACAAAAGGTAAGGTCCCAGAGTTTGCCAAACAAGAGGTGTTGAAAAGTGGCCGCAGCATCGTGGTGGCCAAAATACAAGTAGTTGAAGGTGTAGGAAGTAAAGGGGGTGTTGGTGGTTGTCTTCATTATTTCTTCAGGGTTGTAGGCCACCTGATTTTACCCCTTTAGGAGGTTGAGTGTGGAGGAAACCTTAGCTTTGTGCAAGTAGGAGGTAACATCAGCAATATTTGGGAAATGTTATTGATCCGGTTCTTTATGCATGTTCAGACGCCTTTAATCCACATAAAGGAGTAGGGAGCAATCTTTCTTCAGAATTATGAGTAAGAGCGATGACCATGAGTTTGGGAAGTTTTGCAAAGGCCCATTTCTCTATGCTGGTGAACGTTTTTTCACCAGTTGCCAAAGGATCCAGTGCCAGATCCCTGAATCTGGCAAAGACTGCGATCCCTCTCCTCTTGATATGTTGATATATATCGTGCTTGGCGGAAACCATAGGTGTTAGGCAATATTCATGACTGAAGACTTCCGGGTACTTCGTGAGGAGGTGGGTATAAGCATTCAGGGATTCTCTGATGTCAAGTTAGAGGTTTGAGGCGGCCGGTTAAAGAGGTGTTGACAAGTACGAGTCACCGTTTAATAATCATCAATGCCCCTCAACCGACAGGGGGTGATATTGTGCAAGGAAATCCACACCAAGTGGCGGCAATATCACGTTGGCACCTAGGAATTTCCATTGGCATTTGGTAATCCCAAACAATAGTGTGAGTGTCTCGTAGACATCGTTGGTGATCTTTGATGCATTGGCAGCTACAGGGCAGACTTCAACAGGCTTAGAATTACCTCGTTGGGTCCTGGAGAGGGACCTTGATAAAGCAAGGAGCAATCACCACTGTGTACCAAAGTCGAAAAACTGTTAACTGCATCAAGTAAAAGGAAAGAATTTCTGAGAGTAGAGGCCACTGCCACAAGCAATAGCTTATTTACACATTTTTTGTCGACAGACAACCATGAGCACATATCCCTCATAGCAGCCCAGAATCCGCAAAGGTATTAGAAGAACTACGATTGATGTGCATCAGTAAGTGAATCGAAAGGTTGTTGATTTGGGAGTGAGCGAGAAGCTCTGACACCGCTCTGACACCTCTCTGGTGTATCTCAAGGCAGGCATCAGTGTATTACCACATTCACGTTGGCCTCTGTCGGTGTTGAATAGATGTTCTCTTTGTCATGAATGTACACATTGATAGAGGTCTTGACGCTGGGTCATGTTATCTGAATTCCCATGAGTTCATTGGCATATAAAGGAAGTTTCTCCAAGAGCCCCCTACAGTCATTGTTGGGCCCATGTGTTGAATATTGATATTGACAGAAGCAGTGAACTACCACAAAAACAAAACATTATTAACCTGATTGATTCTGTATTTTTTTTTTTTTTTTTTTTTTGATAAATCACAGAAATTTAAAAAATTCTTGGAATCTGTGCTACATAATTACTGCCCTCAAGCTAAACATCACAAACTGAATGGCCTTTGCAAAACTCGGTGGGTTGAATCTTTAATTGTTCCAGATATTCTATAACTGTGTTGTAATTTGCTTAGAGGCTTTTTTGAATCCATCTTGTTACCACAAATAGAGCCAGGAACCCTGGAACTGGGGCAAAGAAACCATGATAAATCCAAGGGAATCAAAACTAGCATGCAGAATTTTGAACATGTGGTAGCATTTGTCACTTTGAGAAACAGCTTTGATTACATTAAATCTCTGTCATCAAATCTTGCAAAAGCATGAACTGGGCATTCACACAGCATATCACATAGTTGACAGTATCACACAAGATTTCCAAGACTCAGAGATAACATTGATGTTGAGTTTCAGCAGTGGAACAACAATGATGTGAAAGACATTGCTGAGCAAGTTGAATCAACTGAAACCATGCCACTCACAGCTCAAATTAAACGGCATCCAAGTAACACTGAGGCAACCACACCACTTGACTACTAAAAGTGCAAAATGGCAATCCTGCTCGTTGATGACATTCTCCAACAGCTGAAGGATAGGTTTTCAGCAGAAGAATGTCGGCCAATTTCTAGCATTCGGCATCTGGTAACAATACTTGCAACACGACATTTCAGTTTGTTTGAAGAAATCCCCACGCAGTTACTGCACTGGAATTATGACCTGCCAAGTTGGCTGTCACTCTGCAATGAACTCAGATGATGAGAAATGATGTGGTGATCCTTTAAAAGAACAATTCCAGACTCACTCATGGACATGTTGCCGTACACAGATGCAAATGCTTGGACAAACACATGTGCATTGTTGATCCTTGTGTGTTATCAGATTGTTGAAGACACACCTCACGAATAGAATGACCATCTACTGACTCTCAGCCCTCACTCTTATGGAAATCTAGTACAACGTCCAACTTGCTGGTGAGATCATCGAAGCTTATTCTAGGAAATTCTTCAACAACATTCTACTGTCAGAGTAACAATTGGAATTGAATTCACATAGAAGAAAAGACAGAGAGATATCCAGTTTTTAGGAAAGTTTTCAGTAATTTACTTGATGATACATATCAGTCTTGTCTCCTAATTCTTACAAAAAATGCTGTTTCACAGTAACATAAATCTTTTTATGACAAAGTTTGAAAATTTGTCCTATAATATCCTTGTGAAATTTAACAAACACTAAATCTGCGCAAAACAATATAATATTGTTTTATATCGGTGAAGTCATATATGATCCTTAATAATATCCAGAAGTATAGGATTCAATGTCCGGATAAATTAATGAGAAATACAAGTAAAGGTAAATTGTTAATTGTTAAAGAAAACCTGATTTAATTTATGTTTCATGCTCTCCTTTGGGCAATTACTTTATCTCAATATGCTATAATTTACACAATAAATATCAAATAAGGTGTCTGTTGTTAGATATGAGGTGAATAGCACCGTAGAAAAATCCTTACTACCATGTTCCTCAAATTTGGGAAAACACCAAACCAAAATTGATTTTGACTGGTAGTATTTTCATAATTTTAGATTTCTGTCCAGTAGTAGGACCTGAAATATTTTGTTATTAAAGGACATACAAATCCAGCGTGGCTGTGCTCTTCAGGGATTTCTCAGAAATGATCTTGCTCGTATTTATCATACTTTCATAGTTCTGACGCCACCACCTACCTTTTAATAAATTCTGCATCTGCCCTGGAAGTGAAGAATGTCATACATCTATGCATCAATATTCTTTTGTTATCATTATGAGATTCCTCATCTATTATTTTACTTATTTCAGCTTAGGAGATATATCTCCTATTTAGGCAGCCCATTATGAAAAAGCAAAATAAATTACGCTTTATGAACTAACGCCCGTAGCGCAATGGAAGGAAACCAGACAGTACCAGTTGTCTAACGTCGAAAGACCTTCAGAAAAAAGATGCCAAATGCTTTTCCTATAAGTGCCATAGGAGTAAACATATTACTATGGGACTGATGACGTGAAACACATATTTAGTCATGAATGTACTATCCCATTGAAGGTGGTACTTAGTAGATCGTGTTGAACATATTATTAAGTGGGTGACTTTTAACAGTTAAAACACGTTTCTCAGTGCGAGGAAGATTGAGAGGTGCAAAAAAAAAATATTAGTTAAAATATACAAGTGTGTTTGAAACATGTGTGACAGCGCCGAGTAAGGGTGTGAACTCAAAGGCAGGATGCAATCAACTGAGTTGTTTAATAAGGAACACGCTTCTTTATATACAAAACCTCAAGGCAACAGGACATGACCTGTTCGAGAGACAGACAAAGTTACAGAGCAAAACGGAGACATGATCATTCAGGTTCTTTTTAGTGCGAGGGAAGAGCGCAGATACAAGCATAATATATACAAAAGGAATTATGTACAATTGTGTGACATACGGTTGGTACATGGCTCCCCCCTAAAAATGACATACTGTACATGTTAAATAGGGCGCCCTGATCTAGAGAGGCGAACTGTAGGCGGGTCATCTGGCAGGAGATAAGCAGGTTTTAGACGATCAATGGAGACCCAGTCTTCTTTGCCCCGAATGTTTAGGAGGAATACTTTCGGACTGCGTCGGATCACAAGGAAAGGGCCCGTGTAAGGGGGCGTTAGTGGTGACTTGCTGATGTCGTTGCGCAGAAAGACGTGCGTTGCAGAGTGCAAGTCCGTTGGTATGTGATGCTTCGCTGGGGGCTTGTAAGTCTGGCGGCACGGAGTAAATTTTCCCACGACGTGACGTATGCGCTGGAGATCGTCGGAGGAGGTTGTAAAAGGAAAAAATTCGGCAGGGACGACCATACACCATTTCAGCTGCCGAGACGTCGAGGGCGTCTTTAGGAGTGGTCCTTAGTCCCAGGAGGACCCAGGGAAGCTGAGTAAACCAGTTGTAATCCTTGCAGCGGGACATCGAAGCTGCTTTGGGGGTGCGATGAAAACGTTCAACCATTCCATTGGCAGCGGGGTTGTAGGCCTTTGTCTGATGTAGGGTGATGCCCAGGAGATTCGCTAATGACGTCCACAATTGAGAGGTGAAAGTGGTTCCCCTGTCAGAAGTAATATGCTCAGGGATACCGAATCTTGAAATCCATCCACAGAGTAAGGCAGATGTACATGAGGCGGACGTTGCAGTTTCCATGGGAATGGCTTCAGGCCAACGAGTGGAGCGGTCGATGACGGTAAACAGGTAACGATGTCCTTGTGATGTGGGTAGGGGGCCTACAACGTCGACGTGAATGTGTGCGAAACGACGCTGAGGTTGAGGAAAGGTGCCCACTCCTGAATCCGTGTGTCGATGTACTTTGGAAGTTTGGCAAGAAGTACAGGCGCGGACCCAATCCTTAGCATTCTTAGAAATGCCGTGCCAAATGAACTTTGCTTTCAGCAGCTGTGCAGTAGAACGGCACGAGGGATGTGAAAGGACGTGAATGAAATCAAAAACCTGTCGGCGCATGGGAGCAGGAATCCAAGGTCGCGGTCTACCAGTACTGACGTCACAGAGGAGGGTGGTGTTGGAGTCTTCAAGGGGAAAGTCTTCCCAACGGAGGGACGTGCAGGATGTCCTACAAGCTTGATGCTCTGGATCCTGTCGTTGGGCTTCAGCCAGGGCATTGTAATCCAATCCCAGCTGAACGGCAGCCACGTGTTTCTTGACAGGGCATCGGCAACGGACTTCATTTTCCCAGGGACGTATTGGAGGGTGCAATTGTATTCAGCCACGGCGGAGAGATGTCGGCGTTGACGGGCGGACCAGGCGTCAGACTGTCGAGTGAAGGCGTGCACCAGAGGCATGTGGTCCGTGCGAATGACGAAGGGCGTACCTTCTAAGAAATGGCGAAAGTGACGGACAGCCAAGTGCACCGCCAGCAATTCTCGATCGAAGGTAGAATAACCCGATTCTGCCTTGGACAGTTTTCTGCTGAAGAAGGCCAAAAGGCGGGGCGAGCCTTTGACCACCTGATCGAGTACTGCACCAATAGCGACGTCGCTGGCATCGGTGGAGAGAAGGAGAGGGGCGTGTGGGATAGGAAAAGTGAGAGCCGCAGCTGTTGATAGGGCCTTCTTTGCATTGCAGAAGGCTGCTTCTTGAAGGGGACCCCACTTCAGGTCCTTCGGCTTGCCCTTAAGGGAGGCGTAGAGGGGAGCAAGAGTGGCGGCAATGGCTGGCAGAAAACGGTGATAATAGTTGATCATGCCCAAGAATTCCTGCAGAGCTTTGACGGTCGAGGGCACGGGGAAGTTCTGAACGGCTGCTACCTTCTCAGGGAGGGGGTGGACACCTTCAGGAGTGATGCGGTGCCCTAAGAACAATACTTCGTTGGCGCCAAAGGTACACTTGTCGTACCGGACTACAAGGCCGTTTTGTTGCAGGCGGTCGAGCACGATGCGCAGGTGACGGAGGTGTTCCTCTTTTGAGGAGGAGAACACAAGTATGTCGTCCACATAACATACACAGAAAGGGAGTTCCCCTAAGATGCCATCCATGAGACGTTGAAACGTTGCCCCAGCATTACGAAGGCCAAAACAGGAGTAATTGAAGGTGTATGTACCAAACGGAGTGGTGATGGCGGTCTTGGGGATGTCTTCTGGGTTCATAGGCACCTGATAACACCCCTTCAGGAGTTCGAGCGTAGAGAAAACCTTCGCTTTGTACAGGTAGGAGGTCACGTCGGCAATGTTTGGGAGGGGGTAGTGATCCGGTTCTGTTTGCATGTTCAGGCGCCTGTAATCCCCGCACGGACGGAGGGAGCCGTGTTTCTTCAGAACGATGTGTAAGGGTGACGACCATGGGCTGGAGGCCTTTTGGCAAAGGCCCATTTTCTCCATTTCGGCGAACGTCTGTTTGGCGGCTGCCAATCGTTCCGGTGCCAGACGTCTGAATTTTGCGAAGACTGGGGGTCCCATCGTCTTGATATGGTGATAAATACCGTGCTTGGCAGGAACCGTGGGCG
>NC_090767.1:34791298-34808798 GCF_036898095.1 Palaemon carinicauda
AACTACTCACAAAAAGCCAAAATCAAAGGCTATACCACCATGTGCGCTTACTACACAGCATCTATAAGGCTTAAAACACTTCTAAAAGGCTGAAATCACTGAGTGCCTCA
Organism: Palaemon carinicauda; assembly: GCF_036898095.1. NCBI lineage: Eukaryota > Metazoa > Arthropoda > Malacostraca > Decapoda > Palaemonidae > Palaemon > Palaemon carinicauda. The sequence continues at coordinate 34,791,409 of NC_090767.1, forward strand.
CCACTTGCATTGTCTAAATATCCACTTGCTTTTCCTGTATCTCCTTGGAGGATTTTTTTTGGGGGGGGTTATTTTTATTGTTATTTGCCAAATTCGGAGAGAGAGAGAGAGAGAGAGAGAGAGAGAGAGAGAGAGAGAGAGAGAGAGAGGAGAGAGAGAGAGAGAGAGAGAGAGAGTAGTTAGTGAAATGATTGTTTGTTGTGAGAAAGACTGTAGGTAGAACTGAGGTTGTTTGTTGATTTTTAGCTAGGTTAGGACAGTGGCGAATGGCTTGGGCGAAAGCTCTTCTTGATTTGACTGCAGCAAGAGACAGTTGTGTGAATACTGGATTATTATTAGTATTCTTTCACCAGTGTGGAAGTGTTTATTTCAGCAGTTTTTTTTTTTTTTTTTTTTTTTTTGTATTTTGGCCTGGACTGTGTTGTTTGCTGCCCTTTTATGTACATGAATAGCTTGATGATGGAGACCCAGACTGTACAATGATTTTTGGAATACATAGGTGATCGAGAATTTTTAACCATTGATGACCTGGCCCGTAAAATAAGATATTCATGTTTGTGATGATGATGATGATGATGATGATGATGACAGTGATGATGACCACCACCTAAGTGACTGTCCTGTCAAGTAGATTGGAGCATGAGTGTGTATTGTTGGCAACCCAACTGCGGCAAATTGCCATATGAAGACTGGACCCTTTGTTGGGTAGAGTGTTGATATTTATAAATTTACATATATAAAGATTTAATTAGGTGTTTTTAGAATACAATGATTTATTTTAGTTTTAAGTATTTTTTGGTACAGTCTGTGAACTATGTCGGTGTCAGGATTTGTGAGGAGTTTTCTATTTTTTTGAGTATTCTATCTACTGAATATTTTTTTTTTTTTTTTTTTTTTGAAGAATTAGGTCAAGGTGACTTGTTTATCTGTGCTTAGTATTAAGGTTTTGTGATTGATATTTTTTTGTTATTTGAATGTTTTTTTATCTAAAATTTAAGTGATTATTTAGGGCTAAGGAATACAGTTTAAGGCTATATTTTGTTTTTATGCCTTTTTTTCTAAGAATGTTAGGGGAAAGTTTGTTCTGGGACAATTGTCTGTTAGAGTGATCAAGGGTGTGGGGTTTGCTTTTGTGTGTATCCTCTTCGAGAAGCCTAACATTTATCATTATTATCATCATCATCATTATCATTATGGGTAGTAGTAGTAGTAGTAGTAGTAGTAGTAGAGTTGGAATTGATGTAAAGAGAGTAGCATCATTTGCATATGCAACAAGCCTCTTTTCTAGTCGAATCTACATTTTATATGTAGCCTATGAAAAAGGAAAAGTAATCGGCCAGGTAGAGTACCCTAGTGAGTACTGGATATTAACATCAACTACACTTTATGATTTATTTCTTAGAAATTAGATAATGATGCTAAGAAAAGACCAACTCACTCCCAACACTTTGAGTTAGAAAACAATGTCCTCATGATTAACACGGCAAATGGCACCACTAAAACCAATGCCAATCATAAGGAATTCTTTGCCACCATCAAGGCATTTCTTTACAGCATCCGAGAGTGTAAGAATGGCATCACATGCCACAAGGCCTTTATGAAAAGGCAAATTACAAATTAGTGAATATATGATTGCCCTTTGCCTAACTATTTAGACGTTTTTCAATAAGAATTTAAAAATCTGTAGATAATATGGGAGTTATAGAAAGTGGCCCATTATCAGTTGGACCTGAGCTACCATAAATTCATTTATATAATGGAGTAACATTACTAATTCTCCAACCTGTGCTAAAAGCTCCTTTTCTTGCTACCTAACTATTTGCTTTTACACCTACTTGAACATCCAGGTCAGTCAAGAGAGCTTTAATTTCAGGAGATCAAAAAGCTAGACTAGTTAGTTGGGTATGCCACCACATGCAATTACTGCCTTGTCTCTACAAGGTTTAAAACTTTTCCAGAATGCTAAAATAACAGGAAACATCACCACTTGCCCTTACTGCAAGACCTTTACAACTTTTACAACGATTCCAGAGTGCTAAAATTGTTAGGTGCTCAATCCCCAGAGAGCCTCTATATTGTGTATAACGCTTCCAGAAGGTTAAAATCACTGGCCATAACACAATATGTATTTATTGGATAACTCTTACAACGTTCACAACGCTTCCAGACTGCCCAAATCAATGGTAATTCTTTACTCATACAATCTGGACAATGGTTTTAATGCTTCCATAAAGTTAAAATCGGTTTTAATGCTTCCATAAAGTTAAAATCAAAGGCTGAAACCCAACATACACTCACTGTATACTCTTAATAGAATTTAAAATGCTTACTGAAATCTTGAATCCCTGCTGAATCTTTGTTCAGACAGTATATACAATTTATTGCATCAGTTTAGACACCGACTGTAATAAAAGAAAGCTAAGCATCCTGGCACATTGGGTAAATTCTGTAACATTCTCCAGGCTTTTACAGGCTACTGCTGAATACGCAAATCCATTCAATGTTGATTGCATCACAGTCACAGCACAAGGACCAGGGCACACAAACAGGGTCCTTATGCAATTTTATCAGGATTGCTCAGTCTATTCAGGACTTTATCGAAACAGGCAGAAGTACCAAGACCTCATTTACAGTATATTTCCAGGAGCAAAATATAACCGCATGATCGCTGGAAATTTGAAGAGGGATTTTTCGTCATTTTCATTGGTATCATCACACCAGGCAAAGGCACCAATAACAGTGATTATATATTAGTACCATCACCATGGTATAAATGCATGAGTTTTGGTACCTGAATTTTCTAGCCTTTCTATTTCCTTCAGGAAAGTTAAGTACACCAGCGTACAAAGGACACTCTAGAAATCCTGAATTTCCTGCTTTTTAACTGACTTCTTCAAAACTACCATGAGTAACGGGAATATTAATTATTCCATAGTACCAGTACATGAATCTGTTTACCCACACAGGAACTTTGGTCACTTCCATTGGATATATTCAGGTTTTCTTTTTGGTTTTATTGGAACATGGAAAAGAAGCGGAAACTCTATCTTCATACAAGATTATTCTACCTAATTCATGGTTTCATCAGAACGCACAAAAGAAGTGGAATATTAATAAGTGATTCTGTATAGAAAGGGTTTGCAATTTTTTCATACATAAATAGCAAAGTTTTTGTTTTGAAGATGCTGTAGTGCTGGATAAATTGCATAAAACACACCATTAAAAAATTTCTAATTTCAACACCGAGTAACAACCGCACTATCCTAAACTAAGCTTCTAGCATTGACTCTAGTGGGTGTTATTATCAAAAATAGACTTACCATCATGATAATTTATGATATATTAATTTTTTAACATTTTTACTTGACAAAACCTCTATATGAGGGAGAAATTTGGGTTAGTAAATAAGTTTTGATTAGTATTACTTAGTAATTATTTGAAAACAATGATGGTACTCGGACAAAAATACTTCAGACCATTATTATTATTATTATTATTAAATGCTAAGCTACAACCCTAGTTGGAAAAGCAGGATGCTATAAGCCCAGGGGCCCCAACAGGGAAAATAGCTCAGTGAGGAAAGGAAACAAGGAAAAATAAAATATTTTAAGAATAGTAACAACATTTAAATAAATATTTCCTATATAAACAATAAAAACTTCAACAAAACAAGAGAAAGAGAAACTAGATACAACAGTGTGCCTGAGTGTACCCTCAAGCAAGAGAACTCTAACCCAAGACAGTGGAAGGCCATGGTACAGAGGCTATAGCACTACCCAAGACTAGAGAACAATGGTTTGATTTTGGAGTGTCCTTCTCCTAGAAGAGCTGCTTACCATAGCTAAAGAATCTCTTCTACCCTTACCAAGAGGAAAGTAGCCACTGAACAATTACATTGCCGTAGTTAACCCCTGGGGTGAAGAAGAATTGTTTAGTAATCTCAGTGTTGTCAGGTGTATGAGGACAGAGGAGAATCTGTAGAGAATAGGCCAGACTATTCGGTGTCTGTGTAGGTAAAGGGAAAGAACCGTAACCAGAGAGATGGATCCAATATGGTACTGTCTGGCCAGTCAAAGGACCCCCTAACTCTCTAGCGGTAGTATCTCAACGGGCGGCTGGTGCCCTGGCCAACCTACTACCTGCTATCAGGAAATTTTTCCGAGCTAAAAGGGCAACCTTCTGAGTAAGTGTAAATGAGTCTTGTTAAACATTGTGTGTAGTTTACTTTCTGAATTGAAAAATAAAAATAAGTGCACTGAATATTTTTTGTAAACACCTAGAGTTAGAAATAGTATAAATATGATACAAGCAAATGCTGTGATGGTCATGATAAATTTTTATAAAAACAAATAATGTGACCAAGGTGGTGCAAATCTGCCTCACTAAGAGAATTATTACATGTAAGATCATATGTAAGTATATGCTCTACCTATGTAGGTAGGAATCTATTCCTGACTCATGCATTGGAGGCTGCTGCAGGTTTGGTCACCCAGTCTATATCCAGCTCTTGTAGGAGATGTATTGTCTTAAATTATACTCCATTCTGAACAACCTGTATCTCATTGACATCCTCCAGTCCTAAACTTCCTACATGGAGCAGTGTGTTGCTTATGATCTTAAACAGCCAGCATGCAGACTGCACGTAGGCCTACGGCTACTTCCCGGAGATCTGCAGGCCTGCTGATTCCCACTCAACCAGACCTTTGTGATGTGGCATGTGGACATTTATGGATGGCATATGAGCAACGTGCAATCGAGGCCTTCCCGACCGGATTTATCAACGTTACCACATCTGAAACACTTGGTACCCCAATTAGGGTTCCAGCATCCGCAGCCTCTGAAAAATGTTAAATGGAGTTGTCAACCTCCATGTTCCAATCAGGGCAAAGATCAATGTTGTGTTGGCTCCACTTTACAATGTGAAGAATCTGGTTCCGAAACAATAGAAGGGTTGACCTGGGTTTCGTTTGGTGCCTAAGGAAGGCTAGATTAGTACTCCAATCTCTGCTACCTAATCAAGCTCCTAGGAGTAGCGCACTGGCATAACATCGTTAACTCATGATTTTTTAGAATGAAAGAGAGGACCATCTAATTTAAATATACTATTAGGTATCTACCAGGTTGGAGGAATTGTGCGGGAAGCTTCCTATCTAGTTTTCCGGCCCTGAGAACCTCCCCTGAGGAATGTGATGCTGAGTTGGAGGACGACATGGCAGCAGCCATCGCTTTAGCAGCAATAGATACTCTACGTTAGGAGGAGCTCACGATGGACGTGAATACAGTCAATTCAGGGGCACCGAAGGATCCTGTACACATGTAACTGATAGCAAAGGTATCTGCAGGCCATTGGCACCTGCAGAAGTCGCCAGAAGTAGCCGGCCTTAAGCCGTTTTATGTTATGAGACATCGCCTATTAACTTCAGAAAACCAAGTACTTTACACATACGAAGTTGGGTATGTATGACTAGTAATCCAAGAGGAACCTCGTCGACAGATCACAGCAAACCTTCATGCAGGTCTTCATGGAATTGACTCCAGGTTCAGGAAGGCTCAACAGTCCTTCTACTGTCCTGGTATTGAGGCAACCTTCATCAGAACAGGAACTGGTGTACTGTTTGCAACACACATGCACCTTCTTCACCAGAGGATTCAATAACTGTCACGCCACCCCTAAACTACCCCTTATAATGTACGGTCACTGTTATGTTTCAGTTAGATGGGCGGGTGTACCTGAGTTACTCCGATAGGCTCAGGGGATGGCTGGCAATATCCCATTTCCCTAATGGTGCCAATTTCCAGAGTAATTTCCGTGCTAGGAGGCTATTTCATGAAGTGGAGGCCCCCAGAGGAGGTGTCCAAGGACGGAGGCCCAAACCTTGTGAGCCAATATATGTCGGCTTTCTTCATCTGCAAATTACCTATAGTGAAGTGGGAAAGCAGAATTAGCGGTAAAAACCGCCAAAAGGATAATCACGGAAAACACACTGTAGGGGACAGCCTAGACTGCGATAAGGAATTGCTCGTGATACTGCAATATTTGAACACTCACATTCGCGATATCAACTAGTCTGCTGCACATATGGAAACTGGTAGGCAATTACGAAATGGCGTTCCTACGGCATGGCCACATTAGCAGGTTGACAGACATTGGAATCACGAGATTCCAATCATTACCATTAGAGAAAATCGGTGGTAGTCACCCCAGCAGGACACTCAAACCCTTAGAGGAGTGGCCCACGAGCGAGTGGAAAACCTACTAACAAATGAATGGGACCGTACGGTGTCAATGGTGGATTCCCTTCCCCACTGGCAGTATAGAATATAATTTGATGGCAGTGGAGGTCTCTTGCTAAGAAATAGGATATTTCCCCTATTAGCGGCCTCGACTTTTCTCACAATCAGTCAACCCCCATCTCAACCATGTTGGTGGTACCAGTACACCCTAAGAAGCTGTCTAAGTGCCATGCATTGTTCACTGACTATGTCATGGACAATGACAAAGAGTATTGTTATATGCAATTCTTCCTTTCATTGTAATTGTAACCGTTTACTATTCCTCATTTCCGTACGGGTAAAAAGATATACAATTTTTTTGCATGAATAATATAATCATGTGAAAAACTGTTTGTAGCAAATTTCAAAGTTTTTTATTTCGGTGGCACAATTTCTGTTTAGTTATCCATGAAAAATGACGGGTATTTTTATTTTCCTTCTAAGAAGCATACTGATTACCCTTTTTTTGTCATCATCATCATCATCTCCTTCTATGCCTATTGGTGCTATGGGCCTCAGTTAGATTTCGCCAAATGTCCCTATCTTAAGCTTTTGAATCAATACTTCTCCATTAATCATCTTTTACTTAACGTTTCATAGTCCTCAGCCATGTAGGTCTGGGCGTCCAAACTCTTCTACTGCCTTGCAGAGCCCAGTTGAAAGTTCAGTGAACTAATCTCCCTTAGGGAGTGCAAACAGAATGACCAAACGTTCTCCATCGACCACTCACTATTTTCTCATCCACTTCTGGCACTTGGGAAATGTCTCTTATGGTTTCATTTCTAATCTTGTCCAGCCATCTAACTTCCAATATCCTTCAGAGGGCTTTGTTCTCAAATCTACAAAATCTGTTCCATATGTTTCCATTGACATACCACAAGTCTACTACTCATGTCCATACAGTAACACTGATCTCACTAAATTGATATGTAGCCTGATTTTTATGATTAATTTTAGGTTATTCGATTTAAAAATTTTATTTAACCTTGCCATTATCTGATTTGCTTTTTTCACTCTTACATTAAATTCCATTCTGAAGACCCCGTATTAGAAATCATAGTTCCCGAATATATAAATGATTCTACCTCAATCCTTTTTTTTTCCAATAATACATCACCTTCTATTGCATGTTCCGTTCTCATCAGATCTTTCTTTCTTCTATTTATCTTGAGCCCAACCTCCTATGATATTTCATACAGTCTTGGAAGTAAGCATTGCTAATCCTCTGGTGTTCTACTAATAAGGGCAACGTCATCAGCATACTCTAGATCAGCTAATTTCCTACTACCAATCCAGTTCAATGCTTCTCCACCATCTTCCACTGTTCTATGCCTTACAAAATTCCTGAGAAGTCTAAACAATACTGTTAACAACACATTCCCCTTGAGGAATCCACTGTTAACTGGAAATTAATTTGATATGACTCCACTAACATTAACTTTGCATATACTATTCTCATAAACAGACTTAATCAAATTCACATATTTAAAATGAACTCCATAATGAAGCAGGACTCTTTCAAAATTTGCCGGTGTACACTATCAAAGGCTTTTTTATTATAGTCCAAAAGCCATCAAAAGTGAATTCCCATATACTACGCATTTCTATACAGCGTGTCTTAAAGTGAAAATTTGGTCGGTAGAACTTTTACCTTTTTTTCAAATCCTCATTGTTCCTCTCATCTTTTGATCAATCTATCTCCCTATCCTCTTTAGAATAAGCAAACTATATATTTTCATGACAACTGACGTAATGTTATGTATCTCTAATTATTGCAATCAGTCAGATCGCCTTTTTTTCCCATTTTCACCAACACTTCTAGCTCCCACTCACCAGATTTAGCCTCTTTATTCCCTATTCTGAAAAAAATAATCTTATTAACCTTCTCGGAGTCACTTCATATTAGCTAATACCATCTCAGCAGTTATTCCATCCTATCCAAGGGGTTTCTATCTTTTGAGTTTTTTTTTTAAATAGCTTAGACTTTAAACACACTGAATTCATTCATTGGCATGTCAAAATCTTCCTCAGCTTCATGTATATCATTCAAATATTTCCCTTCATATCTCCTATCCATGACTTCACTGATGTGGTCCATCTAACGTTACCTTTCTTCATCCTCAGCTATTATAACAGTTCAATCTCTCTTTTTGATGGGTATAGGCTTCTTTTCATTTGTCACTGTGGAGATTTCATTAGTAATTTTATGAGCAATTCTTTCACCATTAATACTCGTTGCTTTACTGTCTAAATATTCTCTACAGTCATTCCTGGCTTTTCTTTTGACTTTACTATCAATACTGGAATACATAGCATGTTCTATCTTGTAATTTTGCATTACTTACTTGAATACTTTCAACTATCAATTTATGATTTTTTCTTCTTTTCTATAGTACCGCAAGTATCATTTGATATCCATGGTTTTCTCCTTCACTGGAAACAGACTGATAAATGTTCTTAACACCATACCATTCATCGCTAATCGCCTGCTCTTCTTCTCTTAGAGTCTATAAGACTGCAAAATGATTCCTGTTCGGTGCTTTCAGTTTCATTTTCAGTGTGGCTATTAGGAAGTGGTGATCATTACAAGTATCTACACTCGATAACCTCTCATATTTCTCAGAGTCCTCATTCTCTCTATATTGATGGCTATGTGATCTATTTGATTATTGTAGATGTCACAGGGTGAAGTCCTAGTGTATTTTTGTATGCACTTGTTCTGGAAAAGAGTACCTCCAATAACAAGATTGTTGATGAACAAAAACTTATTAATTGGGTTCTTTTTTTCATTTGCAACTTTGCTTAGAATTCTTTGCTGTGATCCTTCTGTTAGGGTTAATATGGTTTTCCCCATATTCCATCGGCTACCTAGCAACTTGATATCGTTCCTGAAATTATTCTTAATTTTGCAATGTTTATTAGGATGCTAAGATTTTGAAGACCTGACACCACAAAAGTGGTAAACTCTTTCATGGTAGTGAGACTTAGGGGCATTCCAATCAGCATCTTTTATAACAGTAGCACAAGACTGAGCCCTTCTGAGTAGTAATTGATAGCAATGCGAGAGAGTTGTCATTTCAAATGGATCGTACGACGTGTAGATTACTCTATTTTCTGCAGAGCCTTTTTTGTAATGGAGTCTGGGAAATATATACCTTTCCATGACTCCTTTTTCTAGCCACATGGTTACAAAGGAGGCGAGTTCCACAGTCCTGTGCTGATGAAAATTTGGGAGTGAAGTTTTGGATATCCTTAAACACTAGTGATCCCTTGGCATTAAGCTCTGTGCTTTTGGAGAAAAGGTGTAGTTTCCTCTCTTTAAGGATTGTGTTTGAGAGAAGTTTCTTGCTGGTTGGTGCCAGCAATGACCATATCAAGTATGAAAGAAAAAGTTATGTTAGGTATATTTCTAAACAATTGCGTTGTGTGTTTGTTATTTGAAAATGAACTTAGAAAGTCAGGGAGTGTCAAAATATGTAAAGCTAACAGTTTTAGACCATATGCCTAATGGCAGCATTGTCATTATAGTCGGTAATGATTGAACTACATCAAAATGTGTGAATTCTATTGTAAGTGAAATTTATTTGCTTTAAATGGTAGTAACTGGGTCAGATTTAGTTACAGATATGCACAACTGTCATAGGTTTTTCATGGATTCGAACGTGTTTAATGGAAGTGGTGATTTTAATCTTAGCAGGATTGTGGCTGAAAAGACTGACTCTATCGGTGGTGAAAGTGTTAGAGAAGCTTACGATGTAACTGTTCAGAAAAGTGATGTAGACATAGTCGATGTCCTGGATTTAAGTAATAGTTACTGAGATGGTTTAGGCACCAACATTCTGAATACGGATGAGCTACTCCATTGGTAGAGAGAGTATGAGATACTGACTTGTATTTTTGAATATCAGTTTGATAATTATCCCAATAATATGTGTGTGGAAATCTTTTGTCATTATGTTTGCCCCATATCAGTTAGCAAAGAGATTATTGAACAATTAGTAATCCCTAGGAAGCTACGCAATTTACTTTTGAAATTAGTTTATGATGATCAAGGACTTTCAGGGGTAGATAAAACTCACGAGTGTCAAGTTGATGGTAATCCCAATGAAGTAATTCCCAGAGCTCCGTTAAATAATACTCCATCGGAGGGAGAGCCTTTTAAGAATATCGCAATTAATATAGGTAGACCTTCGCCTAGAAATAAGGGAGAGAAAGTAAGTGTTATAAACATTGAAGAGGCTGGCTGAGGAAAGGATTGCCAGTGATTTGAGCTCTCTGGATGCGTTGTAAATGTTATAGAGGATGTGCAGTGTACAAAGTGGTAGAGTAGCTCTGTAAACGTTGCAAAAGCTATGTAGTATGTGAAAAAAAAAGGTTTAAGAAGATCGTTTGTCTTAAGGAAGCATTTTAAACGTTATTGAGGCTGCCTGATCAAAGATCTCTCAATAATTTTAGTCTTTTCTAACTGTTGAACATAAAGGGTGTGCAATGAGTGCATGAAGGCCGTGTTATAACTAGTGAGTTCAGCCTTCAGGAAGCGTTGTATACTTTATGGAGTCTGTGCAGTGAGTATATGTGGTGTTGTAGTAAGTGATTTTATCCTTCTAGAAGCATTGTATTAACAATCACTTTCTATTAAAAATCTATTAACTATCTTTTAACAATCACGGGTACTCTAACCCATTACTGAGAAGCAATCTCAGTAAGATGCTGCAATGCAAAAACTATAGTTAAAAGCTTGTTGAGTTATTCTTAAATGTTTGGTCTAACCTGCTCACACAGAAGCAATGGAGATGTATATGTTAGACCTCGATAGGATCTTCCATTTGGATGAGAGTTGCTTGTCTACTGTTATGACGCCAATGAAGGTCTTATGTGAAAATGGTCAGCCTTTTGCCTCTCAGATATCCCGTGAAAGAAATTTAACAATGCCTTGTGTCGCTACCATGAATGTTTCAGGCCATTAGATCCATCCAGTATTTATAATTCCAAGAAAGAGAAGGAATGATTCTCTCATGCGAGGAACTATTGATCTGTCAAAAGAAATCCTGCATCAAAATTGATGGACGAATGGTGAGTGTTATCTTGAGACGCTTCAGTAGGTCAAAGAAAGGACCTCTTGCTGAATGGACATTAAAATAAAGATTGTCTCGTGAACATTCAGGATATTGAGTATGTGTTGCAGAAGGCCCTCATCATAGCGACATTGCCTACTCATACAATGGCTAAGATCCAGCCGTTGGATATGTCTGTCTTTCGGCCTTTTAAGAGTTTCTCCATCTTCTTCCTCTGATGAGGTCAGAATACCAACTCTGACTCTGGTTTTGGAGCTTACTCAGATTTCTCCCAGGGAACTATATCTTGGCAGCATACTGATGTTGGGCCCTCAACTTTGGGAATGACAACTACCAAGCTCTGATTCTACCTGCAGGAAGCCTTATAGCTCTTCAACAGAACTAGACTAGCTTATGTATTCCCGAGTCTGTCCGATCCTACACTAACGATTCTGGTCATCCTTAGGCAAGGGCCAAAAAAAATGGCAAGGCCTTTATACTGACAGAAACAAAAAAGAATCTCTTTCAGAATTCCGGCCCAATGGCTAAAAGAAGAAGAAGGCTTAATAGAAGCGGGAACATGTCAAGGAGAGAAAGCAGGGTATCACCGACAAAGATGATTATAATCCTGTTCCCCTTGATGAGTCTTCGCATTTCTTAGAGGACATGGGGGACAGTGCGGATGACTCCTACCCTTCAAAAAGAAAACCAGAGGTGAGGGACTTCCAATAGTTTTTTTCCCCTTCCCAAATAGGCTTGCCTCATTGTTTTCTTTTGATCTTTTGATTTCATAAATCAATTTATTCTAACCTACATTCAATAATTCATTTTATATTTCAAGTGAATGGATTTGTTATTGTTTTAGCCTACATTAATAATTCAATTTATTTTTAAGTGAATTATTTCATACTAGTGGAGATGGATGAGGAAGATGTGTACAGCTCAGGAGATGCTGTTATGTATGTGGCTAAGAATTTTGCCATTAAGGAGGATGACCAGTTTGAGGAGTGAGGGGCAGCACAAAGAGGTAGACCAACAAAATTATAATACAAAAACCATTACCTCATTTCTGCATGAGATAGGACTAGCTCTGGAGCAGATAAGGAACTTCACATAGGTTTTCAACTCTTTGACATTTGAGTGATTTTGTTAGGCTTATTTTGCAGCACATGTAACCAACTCTTGAAAGGGCAAAAAAAAAAAAAAAAAAAAAAAAAAACATAAGAAATGGCTGTGTCTGATTATTAAACATTGTGCATCTTATTGCCAAGACAGCTTCACTTAAACTAGCCACTTTCTCTTTCAGGTTGACCCTATTCACGTAGCCTACGCTTGACTACAAACTTCACTGGCTCTTCATTACAGTAGACAAGTTATTTTTATCTTGTCAGGGCTGCACATGGACTCCTCCATTGCATTTTTATTAATCCTGAAGAATATCCTCCTTTCAGGGCTAATAGAATCCTGAAGAATTTTATCTTGCCAAGGAAATCCGAAACCAGGAGAGTGTCATCCTGTCACGGCTGACAAAATCCTCAAGAATGTCATCCTGTCAAGGCTGACAGAATCCTGAAGAATGTCATTCTTTTCGGGCTGCCCGAGTTTATAAGAATGTCATCCTGTCTGTAATGCTAGAATACTGAAGAATGTCCTCCTGATAGTGCTGCCAGAATCCAGGCGAATGTCATCTGGTCAGGGCTGCCAGAAACCTCAAGAATAACATCTAGTCAGGCCTGCTAGAATCCTGAAGAATGAACATCCTGTCAAGGCTGTGAGAATTCTGAAGAATGTCATCCTGTCAGGGCTGCTAAAATCCTGAAGAATGTCATCTTGGCAGGGCTGCCAGAGTCCTCAAGAATGTCATCCTGTCAGGGCTGACAGAATTCTGATGAATGCCCTCCTGTCAGAGCTGCCAGAATCCTGAAGAATGTCTTCCTGACAAAGCTCCTAGAATCCTGAAGAATATCCTGACAGTGCTGCCAGAATCCTGGAGAATATCATTCTGTCAGGGGTGTCAGAAAATCGAAAAAAGCCATCCGTTCAGAACAGCTTGAACCCAGAAATCTTATCCTGTCAGGGCAGCATGAATCCTGGAGAGGGTAATCCTGTCACAGTATCAGAAACCCCGAAGAATTTCCTCCTTTCATTGCTGCCAGAATCTCGAAGAATATCATTCTGTCAGGTCTACCAGGATCCTAAAGAATATAACTTTTTCAGGGTTGCATCATAAGGGGCAGGTCCCCTTCAAGGCTGTGACAGCATAGGTTAAGGTTCAATGATATCCATAGGGTTAAGGTATAAGTTTTCTTCAAGCTAGTCCAAAGTTAAAGTAAGATGAAATTCCTTTTTCCATACATAACATTATTTTTTAAAATGTATTATTTTCGGTTAAATAAATGTCAGTTTGTATGTGATAATCTTATTTAACCACGTGTTTTTGTTGAAGGATTTACATGGGTTCAAATTGAAGGGTATGTGTAGTCCTCATATAAAGTACATCTCTTCCCTGGGTGGGACGGCCCATATATTTTTTTCCTTTTTCCATAAAAAAAATATAACAACTTGAGTTTCTTGGGATCATACCAAACAGAATCATATCTTAGACTTTATTTTCATGATTATGTTTGTCCAATAAGTCTAGATATTAATTGAAAAAAATTCTCTAATACTACTGAATTGACACCACCTCTACCAAAACCTTTACGGAGACGAGCTAGTAAAACATCCACTGCAGAACTCCGTTTTTTAGTTATGATCCTATAATAAAGTTGTTTTTTTTTTCATTACAAAATGAAGCCAGAAGATTAATAAAGGAAGTTTTAAATGGTATTGATATTATGACGTGTATTTAGAGGACCTTCTTTTGTTTTCAAAAACTAAAGTCCCGGCAGCCTTTGGAAAAGCAAACCTTGCTTAAAATCTAAAGAAATGCTTATTTGGGAAAACTACCCCGTCTTTAGGTGATAAAGTAGATATCGGAAAGATTTGCTATCATTAGCTTCCCAGTCCTAACAATAAATATTTCCATAGATTTGTGCAAAACTTTTCAGATATAGGTGCTTCAATAACTAATCTTTTTAGAAAGGGATATGGTTTGGTATTCAATGAGGGGTATGTAGAAGCTTTCCATATATTCAAGGCCGTATTGCTTTAAGAGCCAATATTATTGTTACAAGAAGTGAAACGGACGAAGCACCCACTCTCGTATTATTCAAAGAAACTAAATAAAACTCAGCAAAACCATTCAGATATTGATAAGGAATTGTTCAGGTTTGGTTTAGCCTTGCAACACCTTAAGATTTATATACGTAATAGTCCTGTATTAACTCTGTATACAGATCATAATCTGTTAATTTATTTGAAGATATTTAGGAATAGGATTAAAGGGGTCATTCATTCGGGATTAGGATTACAAGATTATAAACAGAAGATAATTCTTATTAAATGGAAGATTAATGTCACAGCTGAGAGCCTTTCTTGAAATGTTTTAGAATAATAAAATCCTTCTTTTTTCCCCACATCAATGAATTAAAGGTTTTTCTGTAACACGTGTTGTGTGAGTGGAGTGTGAAAGAATTATTTACTGTTATTAGGTTGGCGCATGATGCACAGTTGTTCCTCAGTTCAGTGATAAATCTTTGATTTTTTCTTGGCTAAACTTTAAGAAGAAAAATATGTATAGTGTTTTCTATTTTTTTTTTGGGGGGGGGTGGGGGTGGTGGATTCCATATTATTGAAGAAATATATTATCAAAACAGGCAAAAAGCAAAATGAGATTCAAGTACCGTAGAGTTTGGCCAAAGCAGTCAACACCTCGCTGCTGTCAGCATTTTCCTAAAAAACCAAGTCTTGATGAACAAGGCTTGTCCCAAGATGTCATCGCTTTAATCAGTAGAGAGAAGTTTTTTGAGAAACAGCCTCGAGATATTTCAATGTTTATGAAAAATGTCATCACAAGTTGACACCTACAGAGCTTTTATTATGGCAAACTCAATGTAGCGATTGTATCAGAATTTTTTTCTAGAAGCTTCAATGGCATGATCGAGGTAGGCGTTCTTGAGGAAACCAATCAGCAGGAAGAATTGTAAAAAAGAAAAAACTTCTTGTATAGAAATGACGACCGACAAAATATTATCTCCAATATCCTGTTGCGTGTAAATAGAAACGAATTGAAAAAGCCTGCCCTTCCTGCTTGGACAAGAAGTAGCCAACACTGCCTGGAGCATGGCCTCAGTTCTACATTATCATTTAATTCTTGGAGAACACTTCTGATTTCCCAACTTGATGCCATCCTTCCAAAATCCTGTTGCCTCTGAATAAAGAGGAATTGAAGAAGTCTGCCATTCCTGCTTGGACAAGAAGTAGGCAACACTGCCTAAACCTGGCCTTAGCACCATTCTATCATTGAATTCTTGGAGAAGACTCCTGATGTCCCAACTTGATGCCATCCTTCCGTAAAGGCTTCGAATCCAAAGACATTGTGCCAGTCTCAAGAGAACTTCAGCCACCTTTTTTCCAATGTTCTCAAGCCTGAAGCCTATGTACCAATATCATCACAACAGCTGAAGAAATCTATTCCAATATTCTCAAGTATTATTCTACCTTAATGACTCGTCCTCTTTTCTATTATTTTGATTGATTTCATTTGACAGTTAATGTAACGTAATAAGTAACATTGATTTTCTTGCTGAATAATAATATGAATGAAAGTGAAGATTTTTTGTATTTTTTTTTCTATATTCATTCCAATGTTTCATAGTTTGTTGTTAGTTAATTTTAGTTTAAATATTAAAAGAAACTAACGATTTCATATCTACACCAAAGATTGCATATTTAACGGCAGTCCACTACTTAATTTGGGGTTATATTGTATTCCTTTTTAGTTGAAGCATAAACATTCTGCGAGAAAGCTCTAAGCTCTGTAAAGTTATTCCAAATCAAATCCAGTTTGTTGTTCATTAAATATGATAGCTCTCCTGTCTCTCCAAATGAGCATGTCTACAATCATCATTGGACAAAGTTTTGTGTTTCACTTGGTACCTTAGCACTCGAAAAGGGATATGCCTATTCAATTATGTTGTCTAGATTCTCATTCAAAGGAACAACAGTCTCAATGCTTTTATTCCTTTGTAACTAATTCAAGCTCAATGATCTCTCAAATTCACATTCTAGTTAACATGAGATTGTATTTATCTTTTACATAAGTATGATAAAACAGAGTAAAGCATTGCAGACTTTACTAAATATTAAATGGAGACGTAATCAGTTATATCAACAGACGAACCAACTTTACTTGTTATAACACCAGGGGATTTGGTGTATAAGAGCAATTACCAGAACTGTGAGTACCTCACTTCTGAATATCTCAGTGCTTGGTTCAGAAGCATGGCGATCAGTCGAGGAAAAAGAATTTAACCACTCCTTATGGTGAGCATTGAAATCATTAACAAATATTAATCACAACGCTCCATCATCTTGTATCTTACCCATAACAGTGAGAAGATTGCCGACCAGGGTTCGATTCCCAGCCGGACCCAAGCTCTTGTCTTTGTGTGATTTCGACTGGGGCTCTGATCCTGAGGTCGTTAAGAGAATCCAGACATTAATGTATCAAAAATATATATGGCTTATTTGAATATGAAAAACACGTCTAAATGTGCAAAATTTATCATTAATTGAATGCCAAGTAACAAACTACCAATTAGCTACGATGGTGAAGATGGGTTGATTTCAATTCTAAGTACAAAATACCTGAATTCGACAGGTATAAGTACAGAAGAATTGTCATTGACTTTTATCTTTCTTCGTGCCAAGTGGCTTAGTCACTGTCTATACAAGCTTGCCGACCAGGGTTCGATTCCCGGCCGGACCCAAGCTCTTGTCTTTGTGTGATTTCGTCTGGGGCTCTGATCCCGAGGTCGTTAAGACAATCCAGACACTTATGTATCAAAAATATATATGGCTTATTTGAATATGAAAAACACGTCTAAATGTGCAAAATTTATCATTAATTGAATGCCAAGTAACAAACTACCAATTAGCTACGATGGTGAAGATAGGTTG